>NC_071353.1:85289685-85605822 GCF_943734655.1 Sabethes cyaneus | reverse complement strand
GTTTCCTGTAATGCCATTCTATTTGAATCACATCAATAGAGTTTTCATGAATAATTTTCATCAATTTTTATTAACTCACGCTGTAGTATTTTATACAACACGTGTAGGTTTTTCAACGCCATATTGTTATAAAGTTACCGTTGTTTAACTAATGTATATTCTTCAACAAACTTATTGTGAGCAAAATATCATAATTATTCAATGCAATAATAATTTAAATTGGTGGGAAAATTTATGCAGCAAAACTATCAGCAAATGTAAAATGTTTAAAATGTATGCGTCTGCTGGTAGTCGAGTAATTCGGAGTCAAAATTAGGGTATTTTTTAGAATCAAAGTTCTACAGATCCTAAACAAACAAACATAGAGGTATACTATTTCCAGCAAAGTTGTGTATTTTTAATATTTGTACTATTTTGTAGTACATGAAAAAGTCATACAACAATTACAAAAAGAGCAAAAATAGAAAAACTGATTTTACAAATTCATATACAATAAATAAGATATTTCTATCTTCGCTCCAGAGATTTTTTTTTTGGGTACGTTCTCCACTGCGACCAGTTCTTTGATCTATTGTGGCGGGCCCCTATTTACTGTAGCCACGTCACGGTGTCCTATCACCATTAGTATGAGTGATTTCCACTTGTTGACTAATGGCATTGTCCCAATAAAGTATTGAATAACGAATAAAGTTTATTGCCTTATTGGGCGAACTTGTCCACACAACAGAGGGTGGTTTTAAACCTTCATCAAAGAATTTACTCCTCCTATGATAAAGTGCCACGCAGTTACAAAGCAGATGTTCCGCATTCTCGCTATCTAGGTTACAAAAGCGACAAGAGTCATCTTCCAGTTTGCCTAGCTCCAGAGATAGAAGGCTACTGTCTTTAGCAAAATTTCTTGTAATAATATGTTCTATAACTTTGTAGAACACATCAATGTGTTATATTGACACTGAAGAAAAACAATTTTTTTATTTCACTTTTAGGGGGATTAATCAAAATTTAAATTCCACCAGACGATAGAGCTTTCAATTTCAAGAAACTCTTACAAAGGTTCGATAAACCTAAAACCAAGTTTTCCCAGTCAAAACTCTAGTGCACACGTTTTCTATGGTTTGGGGCTATTTTGCGCGCGAGTAACTGTGTTGCAAAAGTTGGCGCGAGTGTTCGAGGGTTAATATCTTTTAACCGGTAAAACCCATTCTTATGCAATTTTGCATATATATTCTTAGTGTCAAAACCTCTCGTTTGATATTAAAATAATTGAAATTAGCTAAATTATCTTGGTTAAAATCATTATAAATTATTGTTAATTTTGGTGTGGTGTATACGGTTGCTCATAATTTTCAAATTAAACGTCCAATCAAAAAACCATTCAATAGTGATCTATTAGGATATATTATCTTCCAAATGAAACTAATAGCGCATAAATCGGTTTGGCCATCTCTAAGAAACAGGCGATAATTATTACCTTGTTAAAACAGGTTTTTTAAGCATAACTTTTAAACTACTTGTTTGTTTTCAATTAAAAATTGCTGAACAATTTAGCTTTAATAAGGGCTTTCATTTGATACTAAGATCGTTGAAATCGGTCATGTAGTTCCGAAGAAACCCGTGTCACGTATTTTTCACATTTTTGCTTATAACTGTTAAACGAAACGTCGTATCACGAAACAACTCAATAGTGATCTACTAGACAATAACACCTTCCAAACAAAAGTAATAGCGAACCATTCGGTTCAGCCATCTCTGAGAAACAGGCGATAGAAAAAATCATTACATACATACACACACACACACACACACACAGACATTGCTCAAATCGTCGAACCCTATCGATTGGTATATGTGACTTGGCCCTCCGGGCCTCGGATCAATTTCATGTTTTTCGACCAATTTTTAAACCTTTGTTATACACTCCCTCCACAATTATGGATCACCCACAATTATGGATCACTTTTGTGTTTCAAGTTAAATAACTCAGTTAAACAAACTGTTTGAAGGAATGAAGCATTTTTGCCACAAAATATACCCTATTAACTAGCTTTTAACACATAAAACATCCTTTAAATCCCGACATTGATGCTTTTTCAATGCGCGTACAAAGTTGTTATCGAGAATCTATCAAAATGTCTGTCGTTTTTTCAATCAGCATAAGCAGTACGTTCCTCATTCATAAGGTTGCTATGTGGCATAATCACCAATTTTCGAGCAAAAAATGACTCGTACATAAAGATCAAGCTAAGTTCTTTACGATTCAGCGAAATATTGGTTGTTTGCCAATGATTTTCCTGTAAAAATAAGTAATTTTCAAAGTGATCCATAATAGTGACCAAAACAAGGTAATTTTTCACAATTATGGATCACTTTGATTCCAATGTAATTTTCACAAATTCAAACAGTTTAGCACCTATTACAAACATTTTTAAAGCAGAATCGAAAGTTGCACTGAGCTGAGTTTTTGGAAAATGCTGTTTCTGAATTACGCAGGACAGGAAGCTACGTAAGGCAGTAAAACGCTATGATGGTACATATGCAACGGTTCATCGCAAAAGTTAAGCGAATGTTAGCTCTCATGCAACAATCTAAAACGTTAATTTTTTCCTTAACTTTTTAAGAGTTTGAATTTACTGGTTCTTCGAGCTTTCGGTCAAAAATTTCCTTCTATGTTTATATTTCATTTTTTCGGTTTATTGTCGCCTTTCCACTGTTTCATACATCGCAACATAGCAGCGATGAAATTAAACTGTTGCATCGATTAACTTTTCCACTGTACCTACACACTTAAAAAAAGTGCCAAAGTCAGCAAAATTTTGCCGAGATTTGGACAGCCGAGCGTTCGGTAAAATTTTTTATGATGCCAAAGGTTAGTAAGGATCCGTAAACGTCGATTTGCAAAACTTAAATTTTTACCGAACGCTCGGCTGTCCAAATTTCGGCAAATTTTGCTGAGTTTTTTAAATGTGTACATCGTTAATAACAATTCGGAAAAAAGAAAACTTCATCCTGTACTAGTCTTTTCGGAGCCAACGCAGCTGGTGAGCCTAAGACTTTTTTTCCAGGACAAAAAATCAGTCGTGAAATCGCGAAAAGCATTCCCAACGGCTGATCGGTAGGTGTCTTCGAAGATGGACGGCAGGCATCTAAAGACAGACCAAAAGCCACACAAGGTCTTTCATACGATTTGAAACATGTTATTTTTATGTTATTACATGATTTGAATAAAGTTCATTGAGAGAATTCGCTGCAAAAAGTGTATTTTTATTTTGATCCATAATATGGTGAAAATTGTTTCATAATTGTGACCGCTTCCAAAAGTGATCCATAATTGTGTATTTGATCAGTCATAATATAAGCTTAATTTCCGTGAAAAACTTGCACTAAATGGGTTTTAATAACTGAATCAACTGAAAGATTACATATTTCTGTAACTAAAAACATTTATAAACTGCTTTTAAATAATAGTATGCGCTACAATTTATTGTTTTAAAATCATACTTCTGCTTAAATGGTCCATAATTGTGGGGGAACTGTAGTATAACAAAGGTAAAAATCGATTACTTCCTTCGAGCCTGTTAATCTGTTCTCTGTGGTAAAACTTCCTTGGTTGTAGCGGTTCGTAGTATGACCACAGAGACGATACCATCCTTCCCCGGATAGTACTCGATGATCCGGTCCAGCGGCCAGCTGGCAGATTGAGCGTTGTCTTCCTTGATGACAACAACAACTGGATCGACTTCGACGATGACAGGCAGGTCGCAACCTTAGGCGGCACTCGCGTTATTGGCAACTCGGCTATGCTCTACTGGAATAGTGTGGGCTTGCTTCGAAAGCAAGTATGGCAATGGTGAAAGACGGATTTTACTAAGTTTCTATCGCACAAAATCCAAAACATTTGGCGTAGGGTGGCTAGCAGGAATTGCGAACCTGCATGACGCAATAGCCTTAAACGAAAGGGACTAGCCAACAGAGCAGCAAGCGCCAGCTCAACAAGCAGAACGATTAGACATCGCTTATCAAAGGAAAGCGAGGTATTGTGAAACCGGCCACCAACGCGCAGGATATCATCCAGATCAATAAACGGATTTAGCAACTTCAGAGGGGATGATTTGGCCACTCGTTCGCCAGCAGTTACATCGCAGATCTCCTCGGAGAACCGCTTTGCTTGTGTAAGATGACATAGTGGTGATTCAGCATGATGTAATTCATACGCAGTGAGTGGTAAAACTAAATTCAGCAACAATTTCGGCGAGAGCAACGGTGTAGTGTATAGTATAAATAAAATAAAAAATAAATCTATTTTGAACGCTGATTTATGCCAACAATCCGGAGGATGCAGTAACCATGGTGGCCCAGTCCACCAATGAGTGGGATCAAGAAGCTCGATGGAATACCACCCTCGAGAAAAACTATCAATAGGATTTTCGATTCCGGGATTGTGTCGCCAATATTTAGAATTAGTTGTTAGCTGCATCTATGACACCCGATACTAATGCGGTTTAACATCATTTACAGGCTCTCTTTTCTTTTCCCTCTATTACCAAAAAAATCCTTCTTTATTACTTTCCCTTACCGTCCCTTCATCAATTGTAGAACCATCGTTTCAAAAAATATTAATATATGCCTGACCGCATTTCAAGATCAAAAGACTAAAACATGAGTTTGGTCAATAGTAGGATATGCATCGAAGCAAGGGTAAACCCCTCATACACATAAGCACGCATATAAAAAATATAAGCTTATCGTTTACTCAATAACGATAAAGCACAGAAATGCAGTGCAGAATACAGGATACACCCGGGCAACATTACAATAAATCAATAATGTTGTGGTCAAAGTGATAAGCCAATAAAAAACCTTCCAGACGGTTCGTGATTAACGGTAGAACTGTACAGCTCTTCACATCAGTTCTCTCCGACCGAGTGCGCGGGACCAGTGGGAATCGTCTCGATTTCCAAAATCTTTGAAGTGCAGTTTCAAGCTGCTCATTAGTAGTGGAGAGATTGCAGATCCGAGGAATGCAGCTAAATCCATTGGACGCGGAACCAGAGACCGCCCATCCGAATGGCGTTTCGATTAACAACAGAAGACCATTTCCCAGACAGATCTTCCTACCAGTATGGAGTTCCCAGAAGGCTTCACTTCCGATGACAAGATCTGTCTTTCCTGGGACGTGGAAACATGGATCTGCAAGCGTGACTTGCGGGAGATTCCAAGCCGATATGTCAACCGGCGTGGTTGGCAGCTCTGCGGATGGCTGCTCCAAGATGAGAAACTTGAGCTTCGTTGCAAACGACTGAGTTCTCGATTCTACGGTGGTGGTAATAGCACTTTTTACACTTTGTGTTGAGTGACCGATTCCTGCGACTAAGATGTCCACCTTTGACCAACGGTTGAATAGAAGCTTCGCCAGATCCTTCCACATGAAATAAGCCACGGATGCCGAATCGACGAGAGCTCTGGCCTGGTATTCCTTTCCGTAGTCGTCAATAACATTGAGAATAACTGTTTCTAACAGCACCATGTTGTAGGCAGTTTGAACGGCCAGGCTTACTTGTGAAGTAGCGGAGCTGGATGGGCATGGTTGCTGAATTAAAGTGGTTTCTTTTGACGATCCCAAGTCGGTGAGGTTTCGTGTGACCTTGGTTGGACCGGAATGGTACAGCAGCGTATGATGTTTGTCGTGACACGTACGACACTTGTACTTCGATCCACACTTTCTAGCTTGGTGACCAAAGCATAGACACTTCCAGCATAATCGTTTCTGCGAGGCCAGCTCTGGGGCGCTGGTGCACGGTCTTCGTTAGAAACACTGGACAGTTGTGTAAATAATGATTGTCTGAGCATGATAGCAGACATGACGGAGATTGGTTGGACATTGCAGCAGTGTTTGCTGCGAACTTCCCCTTCGAATCTTTCTAATTCTGACCGGTCACCTTCGTATGTACCGGTTGTTGAACCCCAGCTCCTACAGAACTTAAAACGCGCACACGTTGATAGAGGAACTCGGCCTGTTCCTCGTATGTCACGTCATCCTTGTTGCTCGTTTTCTCTTCCCAAGCTCGTAATGTGCACGGATCCAGCTTATACGACAGCATATTTACCAGCGGTGCATTTCAATGTTGCACAGCTTCACCCAATTTCGCCAATGCCCGCACATGGCGTTGAAAGTCGTCGACCAGACTGTGCAACCGCGTAGCAGATTCTTGTTTCACTGCTGGCAAATCGTAGAGCGCCTTGAACAATTGACGCTTGAGAAAACAACGATTGCCGTACCTCTTTAGAAGTGCATCCCACGTTGACGCATAGATGTCGGCTTCAATGTCCACCGACTCATATGGTTTTTTTTTGCCTCCCCCTCCAGCAACTGTATCAGGTATTGCAGCTTAGCGACCGTTGGAATATCAGCGTTCGAATGTACCATTGACACAAAGGTATCCCTGAATGATAACCTACGTGAAAAATCACCATAGAACCTTGGCAGATCGATCTTCGGCAACCGCAGGTGAAAACTCGACGTTGCAGAATGGGAATTGACCATAATAGAGCTGTTCAGCATTTGGTTCCAGTCGTTTGTGCACTTAGAAAGAAGAAAGCCCTTTGCTTCACAGTATCGCTGCTCAAAGTCGACTCGTTCCGTCAAATGCTCCTCCAAAGTTTCGTTTTTATCCAACCGCTCGATGTCATTCTGCACCTCCATAAATTATGTATATGCACGGTCCAGGGAGTCTAATCTCACATTCACTTGACACAAGTCACGCACTGGGTCGAACCGCACGATAAATTTTTCCACCGCATCACGAATCGCCATGAATCCCTTTCGCTGAACAAGCCGGTCACCCAGTACTTTTTCCTCTTTAGGAGGCATTGCACGAAATCGAATGAAAACGGCAGTCAAACGAATACGAAAAAACTCCTTCCCGACGCATACTGATCGTTTCTACGCGAAACCGAACCGAAACGAGGACAAACCACAATCGCACGATTAAATCCTTTCCGTCGCGGTGATTTGACCTTCGCGAACGCGAATTCGAACGGAAGTGAGCAGTTTAATTATCGAATCGGTAGCTGTCCGCGCCAGCAGCGGATAAAATTTAGCACGCAGTAAGTTTGATGCCAAACATCCTACTCGAAAGCAAGCGGAATATTCCACCAGTACCTATTCATGGAATATTCCACCAGCATCAACTACTGGAAACATTCCACCCGCCGACACACCACCACAAAGACAACGAAAGCACCCCAATTGGATGCCGCAGAAGGAAAATTCCACCCGACGACAGGATCACGCGATGGCACGCGATCACCCCACCGATCGCACACGAACGACGAAAGGAAGCAGCACAGACACACGCGCGCAAGCAACCGTTGGAAGGGGAACATCGTTCACCTATAAAAGGCGCACATCAATTAGGTTTTAAATTCATTCAGTTTTTTATCGTTCACTTGTTAACTTATACTTAAGTAAAATAAATATGTATAGTAGTTAAAGTGCCGTTTCAACACTCTTCGAGCAGTAACAATTCCCGGGTTGTTTGATACCGGAAGGCAATCCACCGAGTTCAGTCCATTTGTTTAGTGTGCAGTTGACCAGCGACAGGGATCCTTTCCGTACTTCGGAGGACATCTTAAGCTGAGTTCTCTCCCGTGTTCGGTGACGGTCATTGCGCAAGTTGCCACCCTATTCCCACTAGGAGCCGGGACAAGGCGCTCTTACATTGGTCCTTCGAACCGGATCCACACCATTGTTGCATTTCTGTGAGTGTTCTGTTCGAAGAGTGTTAAATAAAATCAAGTGTTAAGTGACTGTGAGACAATTTCCAATCGTGAACTAATCGTGAGACAATTAATTGTGAAGTGAACTAACTAAAGTATGCCAGTTGATCGTACACCGAAGAAAACCGCGATGGATTCAGAAGAAGTGAAAGTGTTGGTCCATCAGCGGGGGCAAATAAAATCGAAGGTTACGGAAATAAATCGGTGTCTAGAGGAAGCAGAAGATGATTCGTCCAAAACAAGTGTTTCGTTGCTAAAAGTGTACATGAAAAAACTTGAATTGCACTACAACGAATATACCACGCTGCACCGTGAGATTCTTGCTGCTACGCCGTCGTCGTATTTCGAGCAGCAAGATGAAGAGCTTGACCAGTTTGATCAGCTCCACACAGAAGCTCTCGATCGTGCAGAGCGTCTGCTAGTGTGTTTTTCGCAACCTGCAACCGCGAGTGCCCTAGGTGAATCAGTACCGAACGTTGCTGTGCCGCATCCGCCACTTCGCGCACCTACACCTACCTTTAATGGTAAGTCTGAGAATTGGCCGAAATTTTGTGCTATGTTCGAGGATATCGTTGTTCGTGGCAGTGATTCCGATGCCATGAAACTGCATCATCTTGATAAGGCATTAGTCGGTGATGCTGCCGATCTTATCAACGTCACAATGATTCGTGATAATAATTTTCCTCTCGTCTGGAAACAACTAATCGAGTAATTCGAGAATCCAAGAGTGATAGTGGATGCACATATCGAAGGGTTGATTCGTATGAAGTCAATATCGAAACGTTATAGCAAGGAACTGATGGAGCTGATTAAAAGTTGTGATCGACATGTTGCTGGTCTGGAGTATCAAGGACAAACGGTCGACCAATTGTCAGGACTCATCATTACTAAATTGCTAACAACGTGTTTGGATCCACAGACTCTGCAGCTTTGGGAACGAACGCAGAAACATGGTGAGTTGCCTAATTACGAACAAACCATTCAATTTCTACGAGGTGAGTGCCAAGTCCTTGAAAGATTATATAGCCAATCAGGTAAATCTCAAGAGACTCAGTCGAAGGTAAATACTAAGTCAGCGCATACTGTCACGTCCTCCTTTGTACCAAATTGCTGCCAAATTTGCAATGATAACCACTGCCATTTTGAGTGTCCAAAATTCCATCAAATGTCCGTATCAGAGCGTGTCTATAAGGTAAAAGATTTGAGAGTTTGCTGTAATTGCCTTCGTTCTGGTCATAGAGTTCAAAACTGTCCTTCTAAAAAATTGTGCATGAAATGTAACAAGAGGCATCACTCGCTACTACATGACGATTCTGCCTTTAATCCACCCAAGCCTGATACAAGTTCTTTAGCAAATGCCTTAAATGTTCCCGAAAATGTTGATCCTCAAGAATCTGACTCAGATGTTCCCATTTGTTCTTGTCACCATTCTCGCAATGTAAAAACAGTAATGTTATTGACTGCTGTGGTAAACGTTGTTACAGCCGAAAACAAGATTATTCCCTGCCGTGCCTTGCTTGACAGCGGTTCTCAAGTTTGTTTCTTGTCCGAAGCAATGGCTAATAATAATAATTTCCACAACAACCAGTTTGTGTGCCAATCGCAGGTGTCGGGGGAGCAAAGATTTATGCAAGAGGTAAGCTGACGGTTGCAGTTAACGGGAAACCGAAAGTGGCTCAAAGATGGCTGGATAAATGGCTATCATTCGAAGCATGTATTGTTTTGCGCCTTAAAAATGCATCTGTATTGGCAGAGCACGCTTTCGCCACGTAATCAGTGCTTCCAGCGCTGTTATAATTTCCTAAAACTTGTAATTCAATTTATCGATCTGCTATGTATCAATAAACGCTCAGCAAAACATAATTGCTAATGGAAAATAAATTTAACTGAACATATCGATCATTACGTGTTCATAAAAGCGACCAATGTATAATTTGGAATTAGTTATTAGATATTTGGTTACGCACATATTTCGTTGAACTAGCGATTTCCGAAAAAGCAGCAACACAGTATCAAACTTTCGTCACATCAATGAGCTTTTAAAGAGCTTTCAACTTTCGCTGCATCGATGAGCTTAGAGTGAAATAAACAAACAAAACGCAAACGCAGGAATCAAAAACGCAATCCGATGCAAGCGGATTGATTAAACATCCTAGTGATAATACGCATTATTCAGTTGCTGCTGTTAATTTTGATTGAATCGGAATGCCTTGATAAAGAAAACAAACCCTTTTTCGGGAGGTTTGTAGTCAGTGCGGTTGGCTGCGGATCAGCTGTTTATGTTTGCAAGCTCTGCTATTTGACATATATTACCAATACTAATGCAATATTCAAATAAACATTTAGGTTTTTAACGAACATATGAGATGTACAGTACAGTGTTTGTCGCACTAACACAATAACGTTAGCCACTTTCGGTTCCGCCTTAAGTCGAGATTTTCTGAATTTTCCACCAGCGTTGAATGTTTAGTTGTACCGAAGCACAGTGGTTTGATTACTCTGGAATCGTGAACTTTTTTAATAACTCTTTTCATAGTGTTTTTTTCAATATGGCGTCTTTGGAAGAATTTCTGTATATCAATAGGCGCAGCAACTGATGGTTAGTATTAGTTCGGAACTCAAACACAGGTGGCGCTGCAAAATTTAACTTTCTAATTTAATGATTTAGAGCTATAGTATGTTCTAGAAAGTTTCAGATAATCTTATTATGAAGCTTTTTGCTGAAAACATTATTCCTCTAAGTATCACAGTTTTCGAGATATTAAGCGACTTTCATGACGGACCCCCACAAATCGAGTTTTTTACTGTAGCTTCAAAACTATGTGATTTAGGGAAAAATAGTGTTCTGCAAACATTTGCATCTATTAAAATTACACACTTTTGCAGAAGAAAGTGAACACGTATCTTCTATACAGAGCGAGTTACTGAACGATTTAAGTAAAAATTAGCCATACTTTGTACTGCTATACAATAAAAACTTGGAAAAACTGGCGGCCGAGATATAATTAAAGTCTGTCTGTCTGTCTGTCTGTCTGTCTGTCTGTCTGTCTGTCTGTCTGTCTGTCTGTCTGTCTGTCTGTCTGTCTGTCTGTCTGTCTGTCTGTCTGTCTGTCTGTCTGTCTGTCTGTCTGTCTGTCTGTCTGTCTGTCTGTCTGTCTGTCTGTCTGTCTGTCTGTCTGTCTGTCTGTCTGTCTGTCTGTCTGTCTGTCTGTCTGTCTGTCTGTCTGTCTGTCTGTCTGTCTGTCTGTCTGTCTGTCTGTCTGTCTGTCTGTCTGTCTGTCTGTCTGTCTGTCTGTCTGTCTGTCTGTCTGTCTGTCTGTCTGTCTGTCTGTCTGTCTGTCTGTCTGTCTGTCTGTCTGTCTGTCTGTCTGTCTGTCTGTCTGTCTGTCTGTCTGTCTGTCTGTCTGTCTGTCTGTCTGTCTGTCTGTCTGTCTGTCTGTCTGTCTGTCTGTCTGTCTGTCTGTCTGTCTGTCTGTCTGTCTGTCTGTCTGTCTGTCTGTCTGTCTGTCTGTCTGTCTGTCTGTCTGTCTGTCTGTCTGTCTGTCTGTCTGTCTGTCTGTCTGTCTGTCTGTCTGTCTGTCTGTCTGTCTGTCTGTCTGTCTGTCTGTCTGTCTGTCTGTCTGTCTGTCTGTCTGTCTGTCTGTCTGTCTGTCTGTCTGTCTGTCTGTCTGTCTGTCTGTCTGTCTGTCTGTCTGTCTGTCTGTCTGTCTGTCTGTCTGTCTGTCTGTCTGTCTGTCTGTCTGTCTGTCTGTCTGTCTGTCTGTCTGTCTGTCTGTCTGTCTGTCTGTCTGTCTGTCTGTCTGTCTGTCTGTCTGTCTGTCTGTCTGTCTGTCTGTCTGTCTGTCTGTCTGTCTGTCTGTCTGTCTGTCTGTCTGTCTGTCTGTCTGTCTGTCTGTCTGTCTGTCTGTCTGTCTGTCTGTCTGTCTGTCTGTCTGTCTGTCTGTCTGTCTGTCTGTCTGTCTGTCTGTCTGTCTGTCTGTCTGTCTGTCTGTCTGTCTGTCTGTCTGTCTGTCTGTCTGTCTGTCTGTCTGTCTGTCTGTCTGTCTGTCTGTCTGTCTGTCTGTCTGTCTGTCTGTCTGTCTGTCTGTCTGTCTGTCTGTCTGTCTGTCTGTCTGTCTGTCTGTCTGTCTGTCTGTCTGTCTGTCTGTCTGTCTGTCTGTCTGTCTGTCTGTCTGTCTGTCTGTCTGTCTGTCTGTCTGTCTGTCTGTCTGTCTGTCTGTCTGTCTGTCTGTCTGTCTGTCTGTCTGTCTGTCTGTCTGTCTGTCTGTCTGTCTGTCTGTCTGTCTGTCTGTCTGTCTGTCTGTCTGTCTGTCTGTCTGTCTGTCTGTCTGTCTGTCTGTCTGTCTGTCTGTCTGTCTGTCTGTCTGTCTGTCTGTCTGTCTGTCTGTCTGTCTGTCTGTCTGTCTGTCTGTCTGTCTGTCTGTCTGTCTGTCTGTCTGTCTGTCTGTCTGTCTGTCTGTCTGTCTGTCTGTCTGTCTGTCTGTCTGTCTGTCTGTCTGTCTGTCTGTCTGTCTGTCTGTCTGTCTGTCTGTCTGTCTGTCTGTCTGTCTGTCTGTCTGTCTGTCTGTCTGTCTGTCTGTCTGTCTGTCTGTCTGTCTGTCTGTCTGTCTGTCTGTCTGTCTGTCTGTCTGTCTGTCTGTCTGTCTGTCTGTCTGTCTGTCTGTCTGTCTGTCTGTCTGTCTGTCTGTCTGTCTGTCTGTCTGTCTGTCTGTCTGTCTGTCTGTCTGTCTGTCTGTCTGTCTGTCTGTCTGTCTGTCTGTCTGTCTGTCTGTCTGTCTGTCTGTCTGTCTGTCTGTCTGTCTGTCTGTCTGTCTGTCTGTCTGTCTGTCTGTCTGTCTGTCTGTCTGTCTGTCTGTCTGTCTGTCTGTCTGTCTGTCTGTCTGTCTGTCTGTCTGTCTGTCTGTCTGTCTGTCTGTCTGTCTGTCTGTCTGTCTGTCTGTCTGTCTGTCTGTCTGTCTGTCTGTCTGTCTGTCTGTCTGTCTGTCTGTCTGTCTGTCTGTCTGTCTGTCTGTCTGTCTGTCTGTCTGTCTGTCTGTCTGTCTGTCTGTCTGTCTGTCTGTCTGTCTGTCTGTCTGTCTGTCTGTCTGTCTGTCTGTCTGTCTGTCTGTCTGTCTGTCTGTCTGTCTGTCTGTCTGTCTGTCTGTCTGTCTGTCTGTCTGTCTGTCTGTCTGTCTGTCTGTCTGTCTGTCTGTCTGTCTGTCTGTCTGTCTGTCTGTCTGTCTGTCTGTCTGTCTGTCTGTCTGTCTGTCTGTCTGTCTGTCTGTCTGTCTGTCTGTCTGTCTGTCTGTCTGTCTGTCTGTCTGTCTGTCTGTCTGTCTGTCTGTCTGTCTGTCTGTCTGTCTGTCTGTCTGTCTGTCTGTCTGTCTGTCTGTCTGTCTGTCTGTCTGTCTGTCTGTCTGTCTGTCTGTCTGTCTGTCTGTCTGTCTGTCTGTCTGTCTGTCTGTCTGTCTGTCTGTCTGTCTGTCTGTCTGTCTGTCTGTCTGTCTGTCTGTCTGTCTGTCTGTCTGTCTGTCTGTCTGTCTGTCTGTCTGTCTGTCTGTCTGTCTGTCTGTCTGTCTGTCTGTCTGTCTGTCTGTCTGTCTGTCTGTCTGTCTGTCTGTCTGTCTGTCTGTCTGTCTGTCTGTCTGTCTGTCTGTCTGTCTGTCTGTCTGTCTGTCTGTCTGTCTGTCTGTCTGTCTGTCTGTCTGTCTGTCTGTCTGTCTGTCTGTCTGTCTGTCTGTCTGTCTGTCTGTCTGTCTGTCTGTCTGTCTGTCTGTCTGTCTGTCTGTCTGTCTGTCTGTCTGTCTGTCTGTCTGTCTGTCTGTCTGTCTGTCTGTCTGTCTGTCTGTCTGTCTGTCTGTCTGTCTGTCTGTCTGTCTGTCTGTCTGTCTGTCTGTCTGTCTGTCTGTCTGTCTGTCTGTCTGTCTGTCTGTCTGTCTGTCTGTCTGTCTGTCTGTCTGTCTGTCTGTCTGTCTGTCTGTCTGTCTGTCTGTCTGTCTGTCTGTCTGTCTGTCTGTCTGTCTGTCTGTCTGTCTGTCTGTCTGTCTGTCTGTCTGTCTGTCTGTCTGTCTGTCTGTCTGTCTGTCTGTCTGTCTGTCTGTCTGTCTGTCTGTCTGTCTGTCTGTCTGTCTGTCTGTCTGTCTGTCTGTCTGTCTGTCTGTCTGTCTGTCTGTCTGTCTGTCTGTCTGTCTGTCTGTCTGTCTGTCTGTCTGTCTGTCTGTCTGTCTGTCTGTCTGTCTGTCTGTCTGTCTGTCTGTCTGTCTGTCTGTCTGTCTGTCTGTCTGTCTGTCTGTCTGTCTGTCTGTCTGTCTGTCTGTCTGTCTGTCTGTCTGTCTGTCTGTCTGTCTGTCTGTCTGTCTGTCTGTCTGTCTGTCTGTCTGTCTGTCTGTCTGTCTGTCTGTCTGTCTGTCTGTCTGTCTGTCTGTCTGTCTGTCTGTCTGTCTGTCTGTCTGTCTGTCTGTCTGTCTGTCTGTCTGTCTGTCTGTCTGTCTGTCTGTCTGTCTGTCTGTCTGTCTGTCTGTCTGTCTGTCTGTCTGTCTGTCTGTCTGTCTGTCTGTCTGTCTGTCTGTCTGTCTGTCTGTCTGTCTGTCTGTCTGTCTGTCTGTCTGTCTGTCTGTCTGTCTGTCTGTCTGTCTGTCTGTCTGTCTGTCTGTCTGTCTGTCTGTCTGTCTGTCTGTCTGTCTGTCTGTCTGTCTGTCTGTCTGTCTGTCTGTCTGTCTGTCTGTCTGTCTGTCTGTCTGTCTGTCTGTCTGTCTGTCTGTCTGTCTGTCTGTCTGTCTGTCTGTCTGTCTGTCTGTCTGTCTGTCTGTCTGTCTGTCTGTCTGTCTGTCTGTCTGTCTGTCTGTCTGTCTGTCTGTCTGTCTGTCTGTCTGTCTGTCTGTCTGTCTGTCTGTCTGTCTGTCTGTCTGTCTGTCTGTCTGTCTGTCTGTCTGTCTGTCTGTCTGTCTGTCTGTCTGTCTGTCTGTCTGTCTGTCTGTCTGTCTGTCTGTCTGTCTGTCTGTCTGTCTGTCTGTCTGTCTGTCTGTCTGTCTGTCTGTCTGTCTGTCTGTCTGTCTGTCTGTCTGTCTGTCTGTCTGTCTGTCTGTCTGTCTGTCTGTCTGTCTGTCTGTCTGTCTGTCTGTCTGTCTGTCTGTCTGTCTGTCTGTCTGTCTGTCTGTCTGTCTGTCTGTCTGTCTGTCTGTCTGTCTGTCTGTCTGTCTGTCTGTCTGTCTGTCTGTCTGTCTGTCTGTCTGTCTGTCTGTCTGTCTGTCTGTCTGTCTGTCTGTCTGTCTGTCTGTCTGTCTGTCTGTCTGTCTGTCTGTCTGTCTGTCTGTCTGTCTGTCTGTCTGTCTGTCTGTCTGTCTGTCTGTCTGTCTGTCTGTCTGTCTGTCTGTCTGTCTGTCTGTCTGTCTGTCTGTCTGTCTGTCTGTCTGTCTGTCTGTCTGTCTGTCTGTCTGTCTGTCTGTCTGTCTGTCTGTCTGTCTGTCTGTCTGTCTGTCTGTCTGTCTGTCCTGTGTTCCTTATAGAATCAAAAATTACTGAACCAATCGGCGTGAAAATTTGCATGTAGAGGTTTTTGGGGCCAGGAAAGGTTTTAGTGATAGTTAGAGACCCCTCTTCCCACTAAGAGGGGGGGCTCCCATACAAATGAAACACAAATTTCTGCATAACTCGAGAACTAATCAAGCAAATAGAACCAAATTTGGCATGTGGGTGTTTTCGGTGACAAGAATTTATTCTAGGGTAATTTGAGACCCCTCCCCTCTTTATAAGGGGAATTATAACTCCTCTCCCCTTTAAGAGGGGGGGTTTCCATACAAATTTCCTCAAAACTCGAGAACTAATCAAGCAAATTGAACCCAATTTGGCATGTGAAAGTTTTCGAGGGCAAGAAAATTTTCTATGTTGAATTAGGACCCCTCCTCACTTTAAGAGGGGGGGCTCCTGTACAAATGAAATACCAATTTCCTCATAACTCGAGAACGAATCAAGCAAATGGAACCAAATTTGGCATGTGTGTGTTTTTGGAGACAAAATTTTTTTCTATGATGAATTGGGACCCCTCCTCACTTTAAGTGGGGGGGGGCTCCTATACAAACGAAATACAAATTTCCTTATAACTCGAGAGCTAATCCAGCAAATGGAACCAAATTTGGCATGTAGGTGTTTTTGGAGGCAAGAATTTTTTCTATGATGAATAAGAACCTCTCCCCACTTTAGGAGGGGGGGCTCCTATACAAATGAAATACAAATTTCCTCATAACTCGAGAACTAATCAAGCAAATAGAACCACATTTGGCATGTGGGTGTTTTCGGTGACAAGAATTTATTCTATGGTAAATTGAGACCCCTCCCTCTTTATAAGGGGAATTGTAACTCCTCTCCCCTTTAAGAGGGGGGGCTTCCATACAAATTTCCTCATAACTCGAGAACTAATCAAGCAAATGGAACCAAATTTGGCATGTGAAGGTTTTCGAGGGCAAGAAAATTTTCTACGGTGAATTAGGACCCCTCCCCACTCTAAGAGGGGGGGCTCCTGTACAAATGAAATACAAATTTCCTCCTAACTCGAGAACTAATCAAGCAAATAGAACAACATTTGGCATGTGGGTGTTTTTTTTGGTGACAAGAATTTATTCTATGGTGAATTGAGACCCCTCTCCTCTTTATAAGAGGAATTATAACTCCTCTCCCCTTTAAGAGGGGGGGCTTCCATACAAATTTCCTCATAACTCGAGAACTAATCAAGCAAATGCAACCAAATTTGGCATGTGAAGGTTTTCGAGAGCAAGAAAATTTTCTATGGTGAATTAGGACCCCTCCCCACTTTAAGAGGAGGGGCTCCTGTACAAATGAAATAGCGAATTGAACCAAATTTGGCATATGTGTGTTTTTGGAGACAATTTTTTTTTCAATGATGAATTGGGACCCCTCCCCACTTTAGGAGGGGGGGTCCTATACAAACGAAATACAAATTTCCTCATAGCTCGAGAACTAATCCAGCAAATGGAACCAAATTTGGCGTGTAGGTGTTTTTAGAGGCAAGAATTTTTTCTGTGATGAATTAGGACCTCTTCCCACATTAGGAGCGGGGGCTCCAATACAAATGAAATACAAATTTCCCCATAACTCGAGGACTAATCAAGCAAATAGAACCAAATTCGGCATGTGGAGGTTTTTGGAGGCAAAGATATTTTCTACGGTGAATTAGGATCCTTCCACACTTCAAGAGGGGGGACGTCTACACAAATGAAATACAAATTTCCTCATAATTCGAGAACTAATTAAGCAAATGGAACCATATTTGGCATGTGGGTGTTTTTGGAGGCAACCATTTTTCCCATTATGAATTAGGACTTCTTACCTTTTTAGGAGGGGGGGGGCTCCCATTCAAACGAAATACAAATTTGCTCATAACTTTATAACTAATCAAGCAAATGGAACCAAATTTGGCATGTGAGAGTTTTAGATGGCAGAATTTTTTTTCTGTGGTGTATTACGACCCCTTTCCCTTTTAAGAGGGTGGGCTCCCATACAAATGAAATACAAATTTCCTTATAATTTGAGTACTAATCAAGCAAATGGAACCAAATTTAGCATGCATGAGATTTTTGAGTCTTGAATTTATTTTATGATAGTTAGAGACCTCTCACCCCTGTGGTAGGGGGATATGGACTCTCATACAAATAAAACAGAAATTTTTGCGAAACTCAAAAACTAATCCAACTCGAGAAATTCGAGACTCTTCCATAAAACATTAATCAATAACAAGACCACAAATACTATCTATAGTAACACTAGATCATTCAGGACGAGCCGGTCGCGAGTGTTGCCGGTGACCCGCCGTCGGAAGCGCCGCCCACTGGGGGGCTTGCAAAACTCGAGATAGTGACAAAGATCATCCGAGATTCATGATTTATGTACAACACAGGTTAATTTGTGGCAATACGAAGTTTGTCGGGTCAGCTAGTATCATATATATCATAATTTTTACTATATCCCATCGCCCTGTTAACAGCAAGGTACGATGCTAATCTAACAAGCCAGTCGTCATATGTCTAATCTCGGCTGTGTGGTACTGCTAGAGTTTAATAGGATCCTCACACTAGCTGTTAGGTAATTAGAAGTCATTACTTTGAGCGTCTTAGAAGAATCTCGAATACGGGAATATTGTGATAGATTTTTGTTATGTAACAGAATTAAACAGAAAACTTTTTCTTCAACTCGTAATGTTAGGGGCTTTTAATTTCAGATAAATTACAACATAACCAAACCAGAAAATGTTCTAGAACGGCAGCAAACATGGATTTGCTGCATCGCCTTCTCGAATCATCAGATCCCTTAATTAGTAGCATAAGGGCGTCGCGAGACAAGTCGGCGAGTGAACTATGCGGCGATGCAAAATACATGCTCGATATTTAATTTTCTATTTATTTTTTATATATTCATTTTTATATGTTTACTTTTTATATATATATATATTTTTTATATATTTATTTTTGATATATTTATTTACAATTATGTAAAATTAAAAACCCCTAACATTACGAGTTGAAGAAAAAGTTTTCTGTTTAATTCTGTTACATAACAAAAATCTATCACAATATTCCCGTATTCGAGATTCTGCTAAGACGCTCAAAGTAATGACTTTTAATTACCTAACATTAGTTTGCTTTTCTTACTAGTCTCTTGCGATACAAGTAGAGCAAAGCTTTGGGTATAACCGTCTTGAGGACATTGCCCTTGTTTATCGGCAGGCTTCGCAGCCGGTTATTAGAGTACAGGACCATTACAGGACTAGTGTAAGGATCCTATTAAACTCTAGCAGTACCACACAGCCGAGATTAGACATACGACGACTGGCTTGTTAGATTAGCATCGTACCTTGTGGTTAACAGGGCGATGGGATATAGTAAACATTATGATATATATATCAACCACCGCTCTGATGATGGGTAGCATCATACCCGAAACCGGTTAGCGGATAAGGTATTTATGTTTTTTTGTAAGAACCATAAGTGTTGTGTCTAGTAATCGCGTTATATATCATATATGTCTCTAAAAGACTGAGTAACACTTTTTGGAAATGCAAATTAAATGATGAAGATACTTAAAGAGACAAATGACTTAGCATGTTTTAAGATCAGTTTTGAATGTACTTTCACTTTAATTATATCTCGGCCGCCAGTTTTTCCAAGTTTTTATTGTATAGCAGTACGAAGTATGGCTAATTTTTACGTAAATCGTTCAGTAACTCGCTCTGTATAGAAGATACGTGTTCACTTTCTTCTGCAAAAGTGTGTGATTTTAATAGATGCAAATGTTTGCAGAACACTATTTTTCCCTAAATCACATAGTTTTGAAGCTACAGTGAAAACCTCGATTTGTGGGGGTCCGTCATGAAAGACGCTTAATATCTCGAAAACTGTGATACTTAGAGGAATAATGTTTTCAGCAAAAAGCTTCATAATAAGATTATCTAAAACTTTCTAGAACATACTATAGCTCTATATAGTCAAATAAGAAAGTTACATTGTGCAGCGCCACCTGTGGTTGAGTTCCGAACTAATACTAACCACCAGTCGTTGCGTCTATTGATATACAGAAATTCTTTCGAAGACGTCATATTGAAAAAAACACTATGAAAAGAGTTATTAAAAAAGTTCACGAATCCGAGCAATCAAACCACTGTGCGAAGGTGACAGGAATTATACCAGCCTCAAAAATTGACATTTCATCATGGCCTATCCCTACTGAACTTCAGCTAGCCGACCCTGATTTTAACAAACCTAATCGAATAGACATGCTAATTGGAGCTTCTAACTTTTTCGACTTGTTGAAAACCGGTCAGATCTGTTTAGCTGATGGTTTGCCTGAGCTTCACGAGACCCATTTTGGATGGGTATTTGCAGGTGAAGTTGATTGTGATGTAACTACTTTTCCCAAGTTGTTTCATACCGCTTCTCTCGACTCCTTGAACAACACGATGCGAAATTTTTGGGAAATTTGAAGAGATTTTGCCAGAATCCTCACTCCTGCCTGAGCAAGATGAATGCGAGCATAATTTTTGTATGACACATCGTCGCACCGCTGAAGGCCGATACGTCGTAAAATTACCATTTCGAGAAAATCTAGCCGATTTACAAGATAATCGTTCATTTGTTCTCCGTCGGTTTCTGCTGCTAGAAAAATGCTTTAAGGCTAACCCCACCCTGAAAGATCAGTATGCCAAATTCATCGAAGAATATATAACGCTAGGACATTGCAAAAAGGTTAACGAACAACCGATTCCTCTACCAATGATCGTTATTATATGCCACATCACGCTGTTTTACGGCCATCTAGTTCATCTACTAAGTTGAGAGTAGTTTTTGACGCATCTGGTAAACCTTCATCTCTTGTTCTTTGAACGACGTACTTCAAGTAGGGCGAACAGTTCAAAATGATTTATTTACCATCCTCCTAAGCTTTCGTCAGTTCTTTGAACGACGTACTTCAAGTAGGGCGAACAGTTCAAAATGATTTATTTACCATCCTCCTAAGCTTTCGTCAGTATCCGATAGCATTTACCGCCGATATTACAAAGATGTATCGCCAAATTTTGATTGACCCATCCCATACAAGATATCAGCGGATCTTTTGGAGAAATGATCCTATGCAGCCTGTCAAGATTTTGGAGTTGCTAACAGTAACATACGGTACAGCATCAGCGCCGTTTTTGGCTACAAGATGTCTTGCACAATTATGTGACGATGAGCAAAACCGTTTTCCGATGGCGTCTAAGATTGTAAGAGAAGATAGTTATGTGGATGATATACGGAGCCGAAACTGTCCAACAGGCTTTACAAATACAACGTGAGCTTCAAGAAATGCTTGCACGGGGGGTTTTCCGATTCATAAATGGAGCTCTAACCGACAAGAAGTAATTAACCAGATACCAGAGGAGGATAGAGAGAGATTGGTGCCATTAGACAAATCCATAACAAGTGAAATTGTAACGACACTAGGAATGTCATGGTGCCCTAGTGCGGACGAATTTATATTTGCAACAGGTTATCCGGCCAACGATTCAATTATTTACACTAAACGAAAGGTGTTTTCAGAAATTGGATGTTTATTCGACCCCCTTGGTTTGGTTTCGCCAATAATAATCACTGCAAAAATGTAAATGCAACGGATGTGGGCTGCAAAACTTAGTTGGGATGAGAAACTCGAAGGAGACATAATCACAGATTGGATCAAATTTCGCGATGCTTTACCTCGGGTTAGTGACCTTCGTATTCCCAGATGTGTGTTCGTTCCCCATTCAATCAATCAATCCCCATTCAATTCAGCCGCTCGCTTGCTTAGTCGTTTACTAATGAAGGTTTTGAAAAGTCTAAAATTCAGCATCGAAAATATTGTGCTTTGGTCAGACAGCCAAATTGTTCTGGCATGGCTCAAAAAGCCATTAACCTCTCTCAATGTATTTGTTCGAAACAAAGTAGCGGAGATAGTTAACGAAACTAAACAATACGAATGGAATTATGTACCATCAAAGGAAAACCCAGCAGATTTGATATCTAGAGGTCAGGCACCTGATATGCTGAAGCTGAATAAATTGTGGTTTCACGGTCCAGAATTTTTGCGAGCAAAAATTTATCATACCGAGCCACCAGAGCACATACCAGACTATGAACTGCCAGAACTGAAGGTTGCTAAGGTTTCAGCGGTTGCCGTATACAACCAAGATACTCGTCCAATTTTTTCAAAATATAGTTGCTTCCGGAAACTGCAGAGTATTGGCATACGTCCAACGTTTCATTCGTAATTGCCAAATAAAGGATCCAAGCATGCGATATTTGAATCGGCTTCCTTCCATTCCGGAATTAAGATGTTCTCTCGAGCTGATAATTAAGGTCATTCAACACGAAGTGTTCAGTGACGAAATTCATCGAATCGAAAATAACGAATCTTGTCGAAGTCTTGCAAAATTGAGTCCAACATATGACGGCATTTTGAGGGTTGGCGGAAGATTAAATTTGGCTCCATTACCACTTTGAAAAAAACATCCTTACCTGTTACCAAGACATCATTTCATTGTTGATCTTTTAATTCGGGCATATCACGTAGAAAATATGCATGAAGGTCCATCAAGTCTTCTAGCGACACTACAGAATCGATTTTGGTTGCTTGGAGGTAGATCTACAGTTCGCAAAATTACTAGAAGCTGTGTCACATGCTACCGGGTTAAGCCAAAACCTTGCACACAGTTAATGGGAGATTTGCCTGCATGTCGTGTTACACCCGCATGCCCTTTTGAAGTCACCGGTATCGATTATGCTGGTCCTGTTTTCGTCAAACAAGGTCGGCACAGACCCAAGATAGAAAAAGCATATATCGCAGTTTTTGTCTGTATGGCCACTAAGGCTCTTCACTTAGAACTCGTGTCAGACATGACTACAGAGGCCTTTTTAGCCGCTTTACGTCGTTTCACAAGCAGAAAAGGACTACCGCGAGAGATTCATTCAGACAATGGCTTTAACTTTCGAGGGGCAAACAAAGAGCTACATGAATTGTACGGACTTTTCAGATCAAATCTGACTATTAAAAGTATAGAAGATTTTTGTCAACCGAAGAAAATCGTTTGGTTGTTTATTCCACCGGAATCCCCGAGTTTTGGTGGTCTTTGGGAAGCCGCCGTTAAAAGTACAAAGTACCACCTTAAGAGGACAGTAAAGAATGCACAATTAACATTTGAGGAATATGTGACAGTATTAGCGCAAGTTGTGGCAATATTAAATTCACGACCATTGTGTGCAATACCTTCTGAACATGGTGAACCAAACGTTCTTACGCCAGGCCATTTTTCAACTGGACAACCATTAACTGCTATACCTGAACCTTCGACTGAGGAAATTAAAATAAACCAACTTGGCCGATGGCAATATTTACAAAGACTGAGGGATGACTTCTGGAGGAAATGGAGTCGAGCATATCTGCAGACACTACAAGTTCGATCAAAGCAAAGAAATGTTTTACCCAATATTAAAACCGGAATGATTGTCCTGTTAGAGGAGAAGGACGCTCCACCGCAAACTTGGCCACTAGGCAGAATAACATCCACTTACCCTGGTCCCGATGGTCTGGTCCGAACAGTCGATGTCCGGGAGGGTCATAAGATTTACACACGTTCAGTTTACAAAATCGCTGTGTTACCGATCGTAGATAATGTAATATCCCAAGCTTCAGAAAATACATTTCAGCCCGGCGGGAGTATGTCCGCGCCAGCAGCGGATAAAATTTAGCACGCAATATGTTTGATGCCAAACATCCTACTCGAAAGCAAGCGGAATATACCACCAGCATCAACAACTGGAAACATTCCACCCGCCGACACACCACCATAAAGACAACGAAAGCACCCCACGCGCGCGCAAGCAACCGTTGGAAGGGGAACATCGTTCACCTATAAAAGGCGCACATCAATTAGGTTTAAAATTCATTCAGTTTTTTATCGTTCACTTGTTAACTTATACTTAAGTAAAATAAATATGTATAGTAGTTAAAGTGCCGTTTCAACACTCTTCGAGCAGTAGCAATTCCCGGGTTGTTTGATACCGGAAGGCAATCCACCGAATTCAGTCCATTTGTTTAGTGTGCAGTTGACCAGCGACAGGGATCCATTCCGTCCTTCGGAGGACATCTTAAGCTGAGTTTTCTCCCGTGTCCGGTGACGGTCATTGCGCAAGTTGCCACCCTATTCCCACTAGGAGCCGGGACAAGGCGCTCCTACAGTAGCTCCTTCCCGTCGCGAACGTACCCACTTCTACGCGGTATCGCAAATCGAGGGCGCGAAAACGGTTTCCCACTCGATTCGCGACCACCTTTCAACAATTGCCACAATGACTTGAAAAGTCACCCACTTTCTTAAAGGTTAAAGCTACTGCTAGCCACATGCAGAATAAATCGGGACGAACTCACCAAGTTGAGTATCCGGAATTCGCTGCGTTGACGGTAGTTCCAGTAGCAGTTGGCCGTATCAATCCAGTAGTTGCTGCTACCCACGCGACGCTCATCAAGCGTCCAAAATGGCTGGTTACTAGGGAACAATAGCAGCAACAAAGCGACGCTATCCAGTGTCCAATATGGCCTAATATGCCGCAGTAGAATAAAGCCAATCCAATGGCGTCCAAGGATAGCGGTTTTGCACAACCGCTGCACGTGGTTCGAACGTCACGAGTCGAAAGTCTTTTGCTCATTTAACTTGCCAAAGTAATTTTAATCACTTTTGACGTAGGACTACGTCTTACGGCAAGTTTTGAGATAGGGTGTCATTCCAAAAAATCGAAAAATGCAAGCGTCACGAAAAATGAAAGGTTTTGAGCGCTAATAGCTCAGCGGTTTTCCAATCGATTTTCAATATTCTTACACCAATCGATTGGAAAATCTTCTAAGAATTGACCCAAATAAAGAAAAGTTTGGATTCTTGATGTTGAACTATTGAAAAATTGAAAATAATGAAAACCTGAAAATAATGAAAATAATGAACCTATGTTTTACCAGAATTCTCGCTTCGTGATTGGTTGTTGGAAATGACGTCATCAAAGTAGAAACGCGTTTTCACGCTTCGGCTTATAATTCAGTCAATTTTCAATAGATTTCCAAGATATTTACACCAATTGATCGGGAAATCGATTGAAAATATTGAAAATATAGAAAAATGTTTATTTTGTTTTTGAAATTGAATTTGAAAAAATGTTGGTTTTGAATTGATTTTGAAAATTTGAAATATTTTTATATTTTTGCCTTCCCTCGTCAGTGCTTCCCTAGCACGGATGACAGAAATATATACGATATAAGCTATGGGTTAAGCTTCCTTATGATTGTATTTAATTTACGCCCTATAGAATCCGATCGAAAATTGTTGAGCTTCAGCTGTTGCTGCTTCCCACGGATAAGGCAACGAAGACATGCAAATTCACCAAACGAGGTGTTGGAGCTGGAGCACTCAATGATCGCTGCCGTGATGGAATATCTGGCGACAGGAGTTCTGGAATTGAGAGGACATATGCTGCTCGCGACAACGAAACGATCAGAATTATCGTCACTTGCAGCTGGCTATCCGCAACAACGAAGAGTTGAACAAATTGCTGTCCCGTGTCACCGCTGCTATGAGAAGTGTCTTTTCGAACATTCAAACTGTTTTGTTGCTGCCCAAGAAGACGGAAAAGAAGGCTTAAATTTCCAGCATATCACGTTGAAAAACCGTTCTTTTAAGAACGAAACATGTGTTCATGAAGATTTGAGGAACTTTCACTCACAGATTTAAATCCTATTTAACTTAGATTGATCTGATTGTTCGCTCTTTCCAATAATTTTAACCGATCACCTCTCGCGCTACTGTTCGCTTGTTGCTGCTGGACGCTGGTTGCGCTGGTTGCAGCCAACAAATATACTAGCTCCAAGTAAATGTGTTCGGTCAAGCGTCAAAATAAATGAAATTGGATTTAATCAAATGAAAGAGTTTTAGTAACATCTTTTGCATCTTAGCAACACAAATTTATCCATACAGTAATAATACGTAGCGTAATTTTTCTTTGGCAGCAAAAGGCGAACGGCTCACTGGTAACTTTGCTCTTTTGTTCAGACTGAAATTGAAATGCTCTATTTTTTATTTCACGTAGATGATAGAATGAAGAACCAAGAAAAATGGGTGTGGTCGTTTCTTGTCGTTTGCTCTGGTATATAATACGTGGTAAGCCGGCGAACAGCATTATTCAAACGCTAGCTGAGCTAGTGCCAACATCGTTTGCCAGGCAGACGGAAGTCACGTACGACTCGTGCACGTGTTCATTGGCGGCTGACCGCGTGACCGTGTGTTGGAGCTGAAGCACTCATTTCGCTGCCGTGATGGAATATCTGGCGACAGGAGTTCTGGAATTGGGAGGACATATGCTGTTCGCGACAACGAAACGATCAGAATTATCGTCACTTGCAGCTGGCTATCCGCAACAACGAAGAGTTGAACAAATTGCTGTCCCGTGTCACCGCTGCTATGAGAAGTGTCTTTCTGAACATCCAAACTGTTTTGTTGCTGCCCAAGAATACGGAAAAGAAGGTTTAAATTTCCAGCATATCACGTCAAAAAACCGTTCTTTTAAGAACGAAACATGTGTTCATGAAGATTTGAGGAATTTTCACTCACAGATTTAAATTCTATTTAATTTAGATTGATCTGATTGTTCGCTTCTTATCAAATAATTTTGACCGATCACCTCGTGGTTTTGTTCGCTTGTTGCTGGTGGTTCATTTCGTTGCCGTGATGGCATAGGTGGCAGCTGAAGTCCTGGAATTGGCAGGAAATATGCTGCTCGCGACAACAAAACGACCAGAAGCATCCCACGTCACTTGCAGCTGGATACTTGGAGTGGTATTTCATCGTGATTCAGGACCATACACGAACGGTTTCGTTGATCGTATAGCTGCTGAGGCTTTCCGGTTGGTCCGTTGCAACAAGCCGTGCCTGGTTAGCGGTTATCGGTACACCAATTTACCGAACAGAGAATTACGTTAAATGCGTTAGTGCAAGTTTATTGCAAGCAGGAGTTATGATAATCAAACAATCGGTTCTTTTAAGGGCCACACAACGATTGAAGAGTTTATTATATTTTCTTGCCCAGTTAATACCATAATTAACACAGTCAACGAGGGATAAGTTGAATTTTTCGCCATTGCGGACGACCAACCAATGACGGTAATAAGTTTTCTGGTCACAGGTGACATTTTCTGCGACTTCCAATACGTCTGCAGGTTGTAAATGCTTTATCCTTGTCCTTTTGTAAGCCGCAGAAAAGCTGCGCAAAATTTTCAACTTTTTGAAAACTCGCGCGTACCGTCTACCGATTACCAAAGGAAAAGCACTATTCAACGTAGAAACATATCATACAAATTTATTTACTGTTTGGTTTAGTTACTAACTTGGTTTCGTTTTAATAAAATAGATTCAATCAATTCATGGATATAACTCCAAAATCGGTTGAGGATTGAATGTATACAATGTGTCTACTTTGATGACTGTATCGGATGTAGCTTGTATACATGAAGAATCGTATTATTATATATATGGATACATCCTACTATCGCTACAAAGAGACTTACGTGGTCCTACGTCACCTATGCGGTCGTGTCTTGTGCACAACCCGTCTGATTTTTAGTCTTTTTCGAATTCTTCACTGCACAAAAAAGCGATTCCACAATTGCGCCACGCAGAGTTACAAGAGTTACAAGTTATAACACTTAGCGGGTTATTTTTTTTTCTTCACTACGCGCACTTCCCGATCGGTATGATCCCTTCGATTCGGTTCGAAGGACCAATGTTCGCGATCGAACTAAATTGTCGGCCACCGAAGGTCTTTCTTCGCCAAAAAAATTGGCACCGGGAAAACGCACTAGAACTGCCGAATAAACTGCCGCTACCGGGGCAAGTTTTTCCGCTGTACACCAGGCCGGAGTGTAGAGAAAATGATCACCGCCGCAAACACTAATTATGCACACATAAAACAATTTATTTTGCCTTTACCACTGACTTTCGGATGACAAGAACGACGCGACACGACCGTACTGTTAGATTGATATATTCTCAAGCAGCACACATTTGGCACATTTAGTTGCAGCAACTCATTTTTGACTAAAATTGGTTATATATCGGTTGCCACAACTGTGCTAATAGGGTTGCTACCAGAGCTGCCACAAATACAGATATTTGTGCATACATAAATTTGGGACTCATCAATTATTTCAGTTGCTGTGATTTCTGGCTCTACTAATGTTCCTGAATTTTAAAGTAGTCCATAAACTATTTATGTTATTTAAAAGATTAGATCGAGAAAATTAAATACTCCGGAGAAAACGGTAGGGTTCCAAATTTATGCGTGCACAAATATCTATATTTATGGCAGCTCTGGTTGCTACTGCCCGCTATGGGAGTTACATTTCAACTGGCTATTACGTATATCTAAGCAGCAGATGCTGCTATCAACTCATCGCGATCAGTGGCGATCGGTTATGATCGGGCTTATCTACTCTCTCTATTCTCTGATAACAGAACGCATAGTGTGATTCGCAATCAATTGATTATCGCAAGTAATTATTACAATATTACAATAGATCAACTATACTGGTCGCAGTAATGAGTCCACATATGGAAATAAAATCGCAAGTAATTTGATAGGGTGGTAATAAACTTAATGATAGACTTAATGTGTACAAACTTATTAATTTTAGTGGGTCTCCAACAGTAATGCATTGAATAATTCTGACATTTTGCTCATAACAAGTTTATTGAAGAATATACGTTAGTTAAACAATGATTTGTAACTTGGCATATGGCATTCAAAATACAACAGCGTGAGTAACCGAGGGTATTTGAGGGTTTTTGAATCAAGTCAATCTGCCGCTTGCGCTGCTACCGTCTTACAATTCATGCGGCATCTCAGCAAAAGCAAACAGCCGATCTCCCGTTTTGCTTTGCGCTTTGAGAATATAAACTGCAAACTGACTGGAAGCATACGGTGACGTATTTTTTCGTTTCTCTTTTTGTCTCCAAATCGGCTGCTCACAGTAATAGTTTGCCGCCCGGACGTGGGTCGGACACAAGCAAAATATTCGTTTGTATTGGACGGAGTCCGACCGACTTCTTCCATGCACATGTAGTGGTTGTATTTTTGTAGTATTGAATCATACAATTGTGCGGTTGCTTTTCGTTAGCGTGGTGATTGCCAGGAGACCAGTAGTTCTTTATGGAGTTGAATCTGTGATGCTGCTCACGATGGACATACGCACCCTTGCCGTGTCTGAGCGGCATGTGCTGCGAACAGTATTTGGTTGAGTACAAAGTGAAAGCCAAGAGTGGCGTATGCATATAAATCATAAGGCATTGCTTGGGGAGATTCCCATCGTACATCTGACGAAAGGCGGTAGACTACGAGCCGGACACGTCGTAAGGATGCCGGGTAACAGGGGGACCGTACGTGCCAGATGGCTCGACCACGTCGAAAGACGCCTGGGAAGCTGACGACGAGAGGCTCAAGATCAAATTGTATGGCGATGATTGTTTAAAACAGCACGAACCATCCCGACATCATGCTGACGACGACGACCGACGGCAGGACATATTGAATGACTTATTTGCTAAATTGCTTCTACTATAGTATACCATGGACCTCCGGTCGTTTGCCAGTATTTAATCTTAACACTTTTGATTTGAACTCTGCTAATTTGCACGACGTGTCCAGTAAAATTTTGTTTGTACTGATCTAGCATCCTCCATATTTGTTTTCTCGACCATTCTGATAAAAGTTTGCTGGGAGAACGAAATATTCGCCGCCGGTATAATTGCCAACTAAATCAAAACGCCAAAATAATAACAAATAGCAGGGCGGCCAATTCATACAAGTGCAGCATATGCAAGGTCGCCAGTTGATCAAATGAAAAACAAACCGCGTTAGTTTGCAGAACAATCGTTCAAATGTAATTTTAGCTCTGTGAGTTGAGATTTAAAGCAGGTAAAAGTCGCACATTCATGAAATTCAAAATTTCGAAACTCTGGGAAATTTGCACACAGCAGATTGGTTGCAGTAAAAATAATGTGTCATAATCTATTTGATTTGGGCATACGTGAAGGCCTTGAATGAGAAGGTGCCAGATATTTGAAGTAAATGTTAGGGTAACAAACTTGATTTCGACCCCTACATGAATTGGACCCTTTCAACTTATTTAGCCACATTATTACGTAGCCGCTCCAAATTCGATTGGTTTGATACCGTACTAATATTCTTTTGATTCTTTTCTAGGCCTGAATATGTTCGAATCACTTTAAATTACTTTTATTTAGCTAAAATTTACAATCATAAAGTGTATTGCCATCTACCGCTCACAATCCGACGTAGGTGCAGAGGAAACGATGTTTGCAACACATTTTCAATTTGGTTTTAATAGCTGAATTCAATGAATTCGTATTGATGAAATCAGTTCGTTTTATTCTGAAAGACGTATTTTACGTGGTTTTGAAGGTTTCTTCTCAAGCTTTTAATTGAAAACCACAAAAAAATAGTGTCTAAATTGTGTCGAGAAAATTTTCTTACCATCAGATTTTGGACACCCCTGAATGATTTTTGACAGCAGTTTGTTTACCTAATAAGTGTAGCAGCATCCTCATCTTCGCTATCCACGTAACATCGGCTGGTGGGACAACCCTGGCACGATATGGACAAAAGTGATATAAACCTTTGCACGGTGCCTAACCTCAACTCTGGTTTGACGTTTTTGTATGTTTTGTTTTGATTCCCTTTGTAACCTATTTTATTGCTAGTGGGTTTATTACTTGTAATTCGTACCACTTGTTTGCAGAAACCGGAAATACCCGGCTTTTCCGAAGCAGGAAAATGATAACAGTTCTGTACAACATATATTTTTGTCCTTTTTGCAGTTTTTTGGCTTCTGGGTCTTGTGAATAAGTAATCAAAACAAACCCAACAACACTGTCGAATCTAGGAGGAAAAAAACGCACTGACATCTGCGTGCAATGCTTTATATCGAAACCACACTCGAAATCAAATCTATTGTTATAGTATACCAATCCGCATTCTATTATTTCTATAACCTATTGTTACTACATACTCGACAAAATTAATTAGATCGATGTTGAATAGAATAAAATTATAAGTCTTAGCTTGCAATTCAACCGGTGCACATCTTTTCATCTCCGAAAGACCGCATACGTATATTGATAGCAGCTAAAGTGGTGACCCCGACGTGATCGTCAAATTAGCGCTAATTTTTACAACTACGGTAACCGCGTATCGCAATTTCGAAGTAGTATTTTTCGGTCGGTAACGCTTACGAGATGATGGACGATAAATCCAGCCCGAGTGGATCAACTATGCAGCCGACGACCATCGAAGCAGTGCAAGTACCGCGGCTTAATCCGCCTAATATGACTGACACGAATATCGAAACCTATTTTATGTCACTGGAATTTTGGTTTTCTGCATCAGGAATTGGTGCACATCCCCAACAAGATTCCCGCAAGCACAATATAGTCATGGCACAGGTGCCACCAAATAAATTGACTGAGCTACGCGCGATCATAGAGGCTACTCCTGCAAACGATAAATACGCATATATCAAGACCAAGCTGACCGAATATTTCGCCGACAGTCAGCAGCGGCGTCTTCAGCGCGTTTTATCAGATATGCCACTGGGGGATCTAAAACCAAGTCAACTCTTCAATGAAATGAAGCGAGTTGCAGGAAATTCACTCGGTGAGTCGGTGCTGCTCGATCTGTGGGCAACCAGATTGCCGCCCCATGTACAAGCAGCAGTAATCGCATCGACAGGAGACGCTTCAAATAAAATTGCCATCGCCGACGTCATTGTGGATTCGATGGGCCTACGACAAATCAATACCATCGATCACCACGTGCAAAATGCGACAATGGCGAAATGCGACAAATGCGACCAATCCATCCTGACGACGTTCCAAAAACAGCCATCACAACGCCTTTTGGACTATTTGAATTTTCGTTTATGACATTCGGGTTAAGGAATGCAGCGCAAACCTTTCAGCGGCTTATTCATGAAGTCGTTCGAGGATTGGATTTTATATTTCCGTATATCGACGATTTATTCGTTGCCTCGTCGTCGCCCGAAGAACACAGAGACCATTTACGCCAGCTTTTCGAGAGGCTTAAGCAGCACAACCTAACAATCAATGTGGCTAAATGCGAGTTTGGCCGTAAAACGCTTAATTTTCTGGGACATTATTATTGAATTATTGGCAACACTGTTGCTGTTGTGTTTACGTTGTCGCTTGCTCCCGCTATTTATTCAAGTTTTCGATATCAAATTACGCTGCATATTGTCCAAAAGGATTTGTTTCTGTCCATAACATCTCCGTCAACCCGTTCTGTACGACAATTTCGCCGCCTGAGCATAGGTAGGTCGGAATAACTGTGAATACGTTGGCTCCGAATCAACAACCTCCAATCAGCCGCCATCCTGCTACCGAAATTATAAAAACCCGCTCCACTACACCGCCACCCCGCCACCGAATTATTCTAATCACGTCACATCGCCAATCCACCGCCTCGATCGCTGCACTATTTATTACCTGTATAAAAACCTGCTGCATTAGGCGCATTATTTCTGTCAACGAATGAATCACGCACCGCTGAAGCTGAAATAAACATCACTTTCTTCGCTGCCTTCTCAATTGGACGATCCGAAACACCATCTCTACGTCCGCATCGCATAATACGTTCGATCAGCAGGCAGAGCGAGACAGCTTATTCGCTGCCATAGTTCATTGTATAGAATCAACACGACGGTCATCAACAACCAAGATCAGCTGCCGCAAAAAGGTAAACAGTGCAATACTTATCGATAGACAGAGATAGTGAACCCTCCAGCTTCAGTGCTAGAGCAGAGGATCCTAACCGCACGTTTTTAGTTTGCTTCAGTAACGCCATCTGTCTCTGAGCACTAAAGTTGATTGACAGTAACCCTTTGCTTCCCACGTCACATTTCTGATTAATCATGCCTAGTGTTTGCGAGAGCTGTGCGAATAATATTGAGGCAGGCCGAAACTCTATAAAATGTGGAGGTTTTTGTTCTGCCGTATTTTGTTCTAAATGTTGTGGACTGAATGACGAGATTTTCGCTGCTGTTGTTAGTAAGTCCAATCTTTTCTGGATGTGTAACACTTGCAAAAATATTATGGATAAAGCTCGTTTTCGCAATGCATTGGTCTCCATAGAAAAAACCAATTCCGAGTTGATTGCTGAGTTTAAGGATCAAATACGCAATGATATTTTGCAGGACATCAAAGAGGAAATACGAACAAACTTCAAAACTCTTATAGATTCCGTACCAAAAACTCCGCTTACGCTATCTCCAAGCCCGTTTCCCTTAAATTCAGCAAAAAGGAAAAGGGATATAGACGACATTGATAATTTAGCCAACCGTCCATCTAAACTCCTGCGCGGTACGGGTGTTTGCTCTTCTTCAGCTTTATCGGAACCGCCTGGTCAGACAGATGGAAAATTCTGGCTATATCTGTCAGGAATTTCACCCGATGCTCCAGATGCGAGTGTAACTAATTTAGTGGTCGAAAAACTCGGCACTAATGATGTGACAATCGTCAAATTGATTCCTCGCGGCAAAGATCCTAGATCACTTAACTTTGTCTCCTACAAGCTAGGACTACCGTTGGCCTTTAAAGAAAAAGCTATGAATTCTAATACCTGGCCAATTGGCATTGTTTTCCGCGAGTTCGAAAATAAGACCGTTAATAAGAGGGTTTTTTGGAAACCAGCAACAGCGTCAGTCGACTTGGTGATATCCGATACGACCCCCCCCGGTGAATTCATAGACCAGTTTTATGTACATTCCGAGTGCAATATTCAAACGCCGTGTGACAATTCTTCGATAAAAACAAAAGCAGCCAGTCTAAACGCACCTCAGACAAAACCTCTCTCGACTATCAAAACGTCCGAGGGCTGCGAACGAAAACAAACGATCTTTTTCTTGCGCTTTCATCATCGGACTACGACGTTGTAGCTTTCACAGAAACATGGCTCCGCAGTGATGTATCTTCCTCTGAGTTATCCTCAGAATACAACTTTTATAGATGTGATCGTAATAGCTTAACCAGCACCTCATCACGCGGTGGAGGTGTTCTAATTGCAGTTAAAAAAGACCTCAAAAGTAGTCTTGTACGTCTTCCTGGTGATGATCGATTGGAACAAGTTGCCATATGTCTGGAATCATCGAGACAATGTGTTTATATTTGCTGTATTTATATTAAGCCTGGCTCTGATCCTTCCATCTTCAGTGAACATTGCGCCTGTGTTGAAAGGCTTACTGAGCTTTCTAAAACCGCTGACTCCGTAGTTCTGCTCGGCGATTTCAACTTGCCTAATTTTGTATGGAGCTTTGATTCTGATATAAATAGCTATCTACCGATAAATGTATCGTCAGAACAGGAAACTACTCTAACTGAATCTTTGCTAGGAAACGGACTAATGCAGATCTTTAACCTACCCAACCAAAATGGCAGGCTGCTTGACTTGGCTTTTGTAAGCAACGTGAATAGCTGTGAAATCATAGAACCGCCATAACCTATTCTAAGAATTGACGCGCACCACAGACCTTTCATTTTACTACTCGACGTTCGAAATACCGATAAAGAAAACCCTCTTGACGTGTGGCGACAAGATTTTTCCCGCTGCGACTACAGTGTCATTAATGACGCAATAGCAAGTATTGATTGGCATAATCTTTTCGCACACTGTTCTACCGACGAGGCTGTCCTACGTTTTTACAAAACCATTAACCTGCTGATCAACGAGCATGTTCCAGTCAAAAAACTGCGCAAACCGTCCAACAATCGTCAACCGTAGTGGAACTCAGAACTAAATCATTCTCGCAATCAATTAAGAAAAGCTCGTAAACGTTTTCTTAAACACAGATCAGAGCAGAACAAACAATCTCTTCGTCAACTCGAGCAACAGTACGAGTCTCATCGGAATGCTTGTTACCGGCAATATATTGTTAGGATTGAATCCCAGGTAAAACGAGACCCATTGTCCTTCTGGAATTTTGCCAATAACCGCAGACGCTCAACTGGAATTCCTTCAAACCTTTTTTATGGCAATAGTAAATCGTCAAAGACAGAAGATTCAGTGAACCTGTTTGCAGATTTCTTTCAAACTGTGCACAGCAACGACCCTCCGACAACTCGTGAAGCGAGCGATATACAAATGTTTAACTTGTTTCTTCCTCCTACTACACTGACGACCAGCGAAGTGTGTAGTGCTCTTGCCGCGGTGGATTCCTCTAAAGGACCTGGCCCCGACGGATTGCCACCGTTATTTTTGAAACAATGTGCTACAACATTGGCCCTGCCACTTGCAATGATTTTTAATAGCTCTCTCGACAGCGGAGTTTTTCCTAGCGCATGGAAGCATGCTTCAATCACACCGATTCATAAATGCGGCAGTATGAATAATATTGAAAACTAGAGGGGTATCTCGCTTTTAAACAGCATATCAAATGTTTTTGAGAAAATTGTACACCATTCGTTATACGCCTCTGTTCGCAACATAATTACTGACTACCAACACGGATTTGTTAAAAACCGATCGACGGTTTCCAATCTGATGAGTTTCGTAACTAATCTTTCAAAGCGCATAGAGAAACGGCAACAAATAGATGCAATATACATAGACTTTTCCAAGGCTTTCGACAAGGTCCCGCATCTGCTTGCAATTGAGAAAATGAAGCGCACAGGCTTACCTGATTGGATTAGTGATTGGTTGTTATCGTATTTAACAGGCCGCACTGCTTTTGTGAATCTAAACGGCACCAAATCGTACTGTTTTGACATCCCTTCTGGGGTCCCTCAGGGCGGCATTTTAGGAACATTGATTTTTGTACTTTTTGTAAATGATCTATGTGACAGCTTGAAGTCGGAAAAATTATTATATGCCGATGATTTGAAAATCTTTCGCACTATCACCGCTTCTTCCGACCGGGATGCTCTACAACGCGACGTGAATATACTGCTGCATTGGTGCCATATAAACGGAATGGAGGTAAACGTGACTAAATGTAGCGTAATCACTTTCTCTCGCCAACGTAATCCTCTACATTTCACGTATGCCATGAATGGAAGTGAATTAAAACGTACCAGCTCTGTCAAAGATTTGGGTGTTACACTTACCAGCAAGTTGATGTTCGATGAGCACATCAGTACAATAACGTCTAAAGCAAAGCGACGAAACGCTTCGGATTTCAGCGATACCTACGCCTTAAAAACGCTCTACTGTTCCCTAGTCCGCAATATTTTGGAATACGCCGCACCAGTGTGGGCGCCGTACCAAACAGGACAGATTAAAAAAATTGAAAGCGTCCAACGTTCTTTTATCCGTTTTGCTCTGCGTCGCTTGCCGTGGCAGGACCCTCTACGGCTTCCAGCTTACGAAAATAGATGTCGTTTGATAAAACTGGATACGCTTACCGAAAGAAGACGAACATCTCAGATATTAGTCATATACGACTTTTTAATGGGAAATATCGACAATAATTATCTCCTGGAAGAAATCAATATGCATGTGCCCCGCCGAACTCTCCGGTATCGAACCCTCCTTTGGACTCCGGCTCATCGAACCCAATACGGACAAAATAATTCCTTACAATTATGCTGTAGACTCTTTAATGAGGTGAATCACGTGTTCAACTTTCATATTAGTAAAACTAGTTTTAAGAGTGTAATTCAAAATTTAAATTAGTTAAGCTAGAATTGGCCTGTACTGTACCCCTGTGTGCCGAAGACTGTAGAATAAATAAATAAATACTAGACATTCCGTTTCTGCTGAAGGAATTTGTCCTTTACCAGAACGCGTTGAAGCAGTTCGAAATTATAAGCTGCCGTCCACGATCAAGGAACTAAAACGCTTTCTGGCCATAATAAACTTCTATCGAAGGTTTATTCCTAATGCCATCGAAGCTCAAATACCACTATTGCAAATGACTCCTGGCAACAAACGAAACGATCGTTCGCCGTTAAAATGGACTGACGAAACTACAGCAGCTTTTGAGCAATGCAAACAGCAACTTGCTCAAGCTGCACTAGGTCATCCTGCCAAATCATCAGAATTGTCTCTCTGGGTCGACGCCTCGGACACTGCAGCAGGTGCTGTGTTGCACCAAATCGTGAATGGAGAAGTTTAACCTCTGGGATTTGTTTCAAAAAAGTTCGACAAAACTCAACTTCGCTACAGTACCTACGATCGTGAACTGACAGCGATATTCCCCGCAGTTCGGCACTTTAAGTTCATGTTAGAAGGACGAAGCTGTCACATCTATACAGACCATAAGCCAATCATCTACACTCAAGTACTTTTTTTACACGGTTTAGTTTTTTGAGTATTAAGAACGGGGTAACTTAGAGACCATTCATTTATTTCTCAATACATTTGGGAGTAGCTCGACATTCCTCACGTAGGTTGTAATTAGTTCCTTAGCTGCACCGTTTTCGAGTAATCGAAAAAAACAAACCGTGTAAAAAAAGACTTGAGTGTATGCTTTTCGTCAAAATCCCGACAAAGCCTCCAATCGTCAAGTTTGCCAATTGGATTTCATTGGACAAATAACCACGAACATCCGACACATAGTTGGAAAAGACAACATCGTTGTCGATTTACTCTCACGCATCGCTGCTATACAAACATTTACATATTAATATCGACATCGTTGGACCTTTCCCTCCGAATAAAGGACATCGATATTGCCTCACCGTCATCGACAGGTTCACACGGTGGCCAGAGGCTTTTCCTGTTCCAGATATGACAGCCCCGACGATCGCAGAAGCTCTACTCACTGGGTGGATTTCACGTTTTGGCGTTCCAACGTACGTTACGACCGACCAAGGACGCCAGTTCGAATCATCATTGTTCTCAGAGTTAACTCGCTTGCTGGGAAATACTCACCTACGTACAACTGCGTACCACCCCCAATCAAACGGTATCATCGAACGGTGGCATAGAACCTTAAAATTAGCGATTCTGTGCCACAATCCCGATCATTGGAGCGAACAACCACAGAGAACAGACATCCATTCAGGAACAAATTTTTCGGAAATTCTTGGATAAAATATTAAATTAAAATCGCCTAATATGCTAGCGTCACCACCACTATAGTTTCCCAACTAAATGATTCTTTTGATTTGCACACTGACAACCTTTGGCTCCTCTGGCGCTAGTATATATGGACAATAAGCGTTATGCTAGCGCCAGAAGCTAGCTGTTGTGAGTTTAGTGTAGAATTTTCTGCGCCTTCAGCGACATCATCACTATAGTTTCCCAACTAATTTGACATAAGTTTTATCCAAGTGGGGACCTTTCGCTTGGATGTCTGTTCTCTGTGGAACAACTACCAGTGATTTTGCTTGGTCTACGAACGGCCTATAAGGAGGACTGCAGCTGAGATGGTATACGGAACCACTCTTCGAATACCATCAGAGTTTTTCGTCAACAATTCAAAGAAAACGAACGAAGCTGAATTCATCGTAAATCTACGTAAAGTCATGCGTAATTTACGAGTTCAACAGACGTCTTGGCACGGCAATCGGAGTGTATTCATTCATCCTGATCTGCACTCTTGCAAGAACGTCTTCGTTCGCAACGATTCGGGTCGACCGTCACTATCGTCACCATACGAAGGACCGTTCGAGGTGATGAATCGAAGTGACAAATTCTACAAGGTTAACATCAGAGGGCGGACAGTGAGCATCTCGATTGACAGATTGAAACAAGCCTATATAGTGGAAGATACATCGAATATTTCGGGACCTGCAACTACAACTGCTGATGCAATTCCTCCGACTAGAGTCACTCGATCTGGTCGACGAGTTGTCATCCCTCGTCGCTACGGTTCGTCCTAGTCTAGCAGGGGAGTACTGTAGCAGCATCCTTATCTTCGCTATCAACGCAACATCGGCTGGTGGGACAACCCTGGCACGATATCGACAAAAGTGATATATCGAAACCACACTCGAAATCAAATCTATTGTTATAGTATACCCACAGAGAACAGACATCCAAGTGAAAGGTCCCCACTTGGATAAAACTTATGTCAAATTAATTGGGAAACTATAGTGATGATGTCGCTGAAGGCGCAGAAAATTCTACACTAAACTCACAACAGCTAGCTTCTGGCGCTAGCATAACGCTTATTTTCCATATATACTAGCGCCAGAGGAGCCAAAGGTTGTCAGTGTGGAAATCAAAAGAATCTAGGAAACTATAGTGGTGGTGACGCTAGCATATTAGGTGGTTTTAATTTGAAATTTTATCCAAGAATTACCGAAAAATTTGTTCCTGAATAGATGTCTGTTCTCTGTGGTATACCAATCCACATTCTATTATTTCTATAACCTACTGTTACTACATACTCGACAAAATTAATTAGATCGATGTTAAATAGAATAAAATTATAAGTCTTAGCTTGCAATTCAACCGGTGCACATCTTTTCATCTCCGAAAGACCGCACGTATATTCAGAGCAGCTAAATAAGATTAAGTGGAAATGAAAAATTGAATATACCCGTAAATCGTCTATGCTGTTGCATCGATTGGTTGAATTGGTTTGTATTTTAAGCAAAAGGAACATTTATAACATTTTATTATTCAATTTTTTTTGTTTATCAGGGAATACATCATGCAAAATACAACAGAATCGTGTAGAGTGGCCCGCTCGTAGGAGGCAATTGATGTGCGCTTGCAGGAAATCAGAAATGGTGTGGCAATTAAAACAGCATGTCCCCAGATCGGTATGCCATGACCAACGAACGATTTCGCAAAGCAATCAATACAAAAACCAGTAAATACCTGGAGCTGCACTAGCACTTGATCATGCCGACGAACTCGAGTTTGATAAATAAGTGAAGAAAATGGCTCGGAAGGGATACCCTGTTACTAAATACCGTATCATGAACGGAATGATTCGCAAATCGAGACTGGTAGTGAGCTGCAAATTACAGCTCAAACCTCAAACTCCCCTGAAAGCGTTTTCAGTAATTCAATTGGACACAGAAGAAATACTTCACTTGATGCGATTTTCTCGACGAACCCGATACCGAGAATGTAACAATTTGGACTTTACTGACATTAAATATTTTATCCCTCTGCCTGAGGATATTTTCTAACGTTTCAGCTATATTAAATCGTATATTTTAATTTCACGTCAGATGTAATCAATAAACATGAAGACTGATTACTGTTATGTTATATGGTAATCGAAGAGTTTTTTTATGTACAGTAACCCAATTGTGATGAAAACATAAAACAAGCATAATTAAAAAACGGATTTAAATCATATAAAGTCGTGATTGACTTTATATTGAAATTTACTTGATCCTATCGCATCATAAATTTTTTGATTTAAAATGAATTTAAATACTAAAAATAAACTGCACTGGTATTCTGGTTAAATGCGTCTTAGAGTGTCCAAAATATATTCGTTGATATTTGCCGAGTCCAAAATACATTTTGGACACTGTCTAAAATTAAGTGAGGGTCCAAAATATGAAAACTACATACTAAATAAAATGTCTATAGCACACGACAAATTTTATCGACAAATAGATGACCCTATAACACTTTGGCTTTTAGGTAAGTTGGTCTAAAAGAGAGTCTTGTATGATTTGCATAGCAAAACAAGGTTAATACATATTTTATTCCAATAAATATAAAATTACTTCCTCTAGGGGTCCAAATTCGGTTGGTTACCCTATCCTTGCGAAGCCTTAAGTGTTCCGGTCAAGGGGTCGGACACTCAGCACATTATGCCGCGGCACTCCAGAGATATCAAGCGGCACACCTCTAAAGCCTTATAAAATTAACATTTATAGGGCTTTACACACCTCCGCCCAAGTAACCAGTGAGCACTTAAAGAAGCAGAAATCTAGCTTTTTATTAGCCTATGGTGCACACCATATCGTGCAGCATAGTTCAATATGCCTATAAAAAGCAGCTAGAAAGCCGGTTTTGGCGAAATATCCGGCTACATTAGTGCTTGGAGCTTTACAAAAGTCATAAAACGTAACGCCTGTTGCGTAACGGTAAAACGTCAAACATAAAAAAATGCGAAAAATATATTGTACATCCTTTTTTATCTTCCCTCTCTGTTATGCTTAATTGCTTATATGGCGTACTTTGTTGACGTTTCAAGATTGTTTTTTGTTATTTTCTTTTTCGGTTAGAATTGAACCGCCAGCCAGCGCCAGCGATAGGAATAGGAATAGAGGAGTAGGGCAACGCCTTTACCAGTTGATCTGTAAACGGTAGTTGCGAGTCAGCTGCCAATAGCTCTACTTAAATTACCGAAATTCTTAACTCGGATGTTTGATTTGCTTATCAAGGCGGAATGAAGGGAAAGATTTTGTTTTTCACATATCTTCCATAAGTTGCGCTTTGGGAGAATTACCTACCTTTTATTTTCTTTTTATGTGATGGCATACATGTATAGAAATATTTCTTGCATATTATCCGTATGCATATGCCCTATAGATTCGTGTTGATGTTTATTCAATCGGCGGTGCAGGATTTTGCGTAAGACAAAAAGAGAGGGAAGCATTTTTTCTGTTATCACGCGTACGTTCGCAAGGAGATTTCCTGCAAGTGTGAGCAGTGTTCAAAATCTCTTTAGATGCCGGTAACGGCAATAAAGCTTGCTTAGAGCATCTAATCAGCTTTTCATAGTGCTTCAAGTAAATATTAATTCAGCATTGAGAATGCCATTTTAAAGCTGCTATGCTTTTTTTTTTTTTTTTTTAATATCATTTATTTTATTTGGCTCGTTTGCGGTAACTTAGCGGAGCCGAAAGGCTTTTATAAAAATAGTACACGAGGAGCACTGCTTACATCTATGTTAGGAGGTATGATCGATACACCCGATTTACTGGGGTTAGTAGGTATTTACAGTTTTCTTAATATAGAGGGGGGCTAGGAAAGGTGGATTAAGGGTTTCACTGTATTTGTATCAGTGGCGATAGTGCAGATACATTGGCAGTGTGTGGTATCCTATAGCAGTCATATTGGTGTTCTTTGGTGCTGGATAGCGTCTTACTGTCTTCGGACCATGTCTGCTCTCACCAGTACGTGATATTTTTACAGTGGAGTGTGGGACGAGTGACCTGAGAATTAAACAGAGCTTTTTAAATAGTTATGTTTGCATTTTTCAGGAACTCGTATATGAGGCTCATATACTGGAGATCTCGGCTACCCAGAATATCTCGTACAGGGACGTTAGGTTGTTTTCCTCGGGCCCGAAGGGAATCAGTTAGCTTAGACCTAGCATCACAGAATTCGGAGCACGACCAGACAACATGCTCGATGTCATGGAAGCCATCGCCACAAACACAGTGGTTACTATCTGCAAGCCCAATACGAAAGAGATGCGTGTTTAACGTGTAGTGATTGGACATAAGTCTAGACATCACGCGAATGAAATCTCTACTCACATTCAATCCCTTGAACCATGCTTTCGTCGATACCTTAGGAATGATGGAATGTAGCCATCGTCCCAACTCATCTATATTCCATGATGTTTGCCAACTAGTGAGCGACCTCTGACGCAACGTACTATAAAATTCGTTATAAGCAACTGGTCTATCGTAAATAATGCCATCAATCGCACCCACCTTAGCTAAAGAATCAGCCTTCTCATTACCCGGTATGGAGCAATGAGAAGGGACCCAGGCTAAGGTAACCTTAAAATTTTTATCAGTTAAAGCACTCAATAGCTCCCGTATTTTCCCCAGGAAATACGGGGAGTGCTTTACCATCTTCATCGATCGCAGAGCCTCAATGGCACTGAGGCTATCTGTGAAGATGAAGTAGTGATCTATGGGCATAGTTTCGATGATCCCAAGGGAGTATTGAATTGCAGCAAGTTCTGCGACATACACGGAAGCAGGTGCATCGAGTTTGTAAGAGGCAGTAAAATTTTCATTGAAGACACCGAAGCCAGTGGACTCGTCGAGGTAGGATCCGTCAGTGTAGAACATCTTATCGCAACTAACACTTTTAAATTTATTGGAAAAAATTTTGGGGATCTCTTGCGATCGCAGTTGATCCGGGATACCGAAAGTTTCTTCTTTCATGGTGGTGTCGAAGAATATAGCAGACTTAGACGTATCTAGTGATGCGACACCCATGGGGACATACTGAGAAGGGTTGATATCTTGAGCCATGTAGTCAAAATATAAAATCATAAATCTAGACTGAAATTGAACTGCGACCAGCCTTTCAAAATTATCAATTACTAATGGGTTCATAATCTCACATCGAATGAGTAAACGATAGGACAATTCCCAAAAGCGATTCTTCAATGGTAGAATCCCCGCCAACACTTCGAGACTCATCGTATGGGTCGATTGCATGCAGCCTAAGGCAATACGCAGACAACGATACTGTATTCTTTCTAATTTGATAATATGCGTGTTAGCGGCGGACCGGAAGCAAAAACAACCATATTCAAGAACAGACAATATCGTTGTTTGGTATAGCTTTGTAAGGTCTCCTGGGTGAGCTCCCCACCAAGTTCCGGTAATTGTACGAAGAAAGTTTATCCTCTGTTGGCATTTTTGAATCAGATACCTAAAGTGACATGCCCAAGTGCATTTGGAATCGAACCAGATACCGAGATATTTGTAAACCAGTACCTGAGCGATCGTTTTACCCATAAGTAGGAGCTGAAGTTGTGCTGGATCATGCTTCCTAGAAAAAACGACCAACTCTGATTTTTCCGGGGAGAATTCGATACCCAGCTTTAACGCCCAATCTGACAAATTGTCCAAAGTATCTTGCAAGGGTCCTTGCAAATCGTTAGCCGTGGATCCTGTAATGGAAACAACGCTATCATCTGCAAGTTGCTTTAACGTGCATGAATCTTCGAGACAACTATCAATATCGTTAACATAAAAGTTATACAGAAGAGGACTTAGACATGAGCCCTGGGGAAGACCCATGTAGCTAATTCGAGATGTTGTCAAATCATCATGTGTAAAACTCATGCGTTTTTCCGACAACAGATTGAGCAAAAAATTATTCAAAACCGGTGAGAGACCCTGCAGGTGAAGTTTCTCGGTCAAAACTTCGACGGAGACAGAATCAAAGGCCCCTTTAATGTCCAAAAAGACGGATGCCATTTGCTCCTTCTGAGCGTAGGCGAGTTGAATCTCAGTAGACAGCAACGCTAAGCAATCGTTTGTTCCTTTGCCCCTGCGGAAGCCAAATTGGGTATTTGAAAGTAAGCCATTCTCTTCGACCCATTTATCTAGGCGAAGGAGGATCATTTTCTCCATTAACTTTCGGATACAGGAGAGCATCGCAATCGGCCTATAAGAATTATGATCGGAGGCTGGCTTCCCGGGTTTCTGAATGGCGATTACTTTCACCTGCCTCCAGTCTTGCGGAACAATATTCAGCTCGAGAAACTTATTGAACAGGTTCAACAAGCGTCTTTTGGCAGGGTCAGGCAGATTCTTCAACAAGTTGAATTTGATTCTGTCTAACCCTGGAGCAGTATTGTTGCAAGAAAGAAGAGCTATAGAAAATTCTACCATTGTAAACGGAGGTTCATTTGCAGTCGAGGGGGACGCGTCGCGAAAAGATCTCTGAGCCGGGACAGAGTCCGGACAGACCTTCTTGGCAAAGTCGAGAATCCATCGGTTGGAATATTCCGCACTTTCATTCGTAACGTTACGGTTCCGCATGCGTCTAGCGGTGCTCCAAAGAGTGCTCATCGCTGTTTCTCTCGACAACCCGTTCACGAACCGGCGCCAATATCCGCGTTTTTTCGCTTTCATCAAGCTCTTCATCTGTCTCTCCAGTACCTCGTACTTCCTGAGCAGATCTATCGAACCGAATTTTCGAAAGTCCTTATACGCCAGGGACTTTTTCGCGTACAGTTCCGAGCACTCTTTGTCCCACCAAATGGTGGAAGACCGCCGATTGATCGTTTTCCCGGGTATCGGTTTCGTCTGAGCTTGAGACGCGGCGTCGAGGATCAAGCCAGTGATAAAGTCGTATTCTTCCTCCGGGGGAAGTTCTTCGCGCGATTCGATGTTTTCCGAGATTATGGTCGCGTAGTGTTTCCAATCGATATTGCGTGTGAGGTCATATGTAACATTGATTGGATTCACAGGCGGGTAGCCATTAGTAATTGATATAAGGATTGGCAGATGATCACTACCGTGGGGATCATTGATTACCTTCCACTTGCAATCTAACGCTAGTGATGTCGAGCAAAGAGATAGATCCAGTACGCTTGCGCGGGCTGGAGGATTAGGTATACGTGTCGCTTCCCCAGTGTTTAGAAGTGCCATATCGAAGTCGTCAATCAGGTTATTAATCAGGGCGGATCGGTTGTCGTCGAATAGCGACCCCCATTGAGTGCAATGGGAGTTAAAATCTCCCAAAATTAGCAAAGGTGCGGGAAGCAATTCTGCAATATCAGAAAGTTGCTTCTGCTCAATCCGCACCGATGGAGTATATATTGAAGCGATACAAAGGTCCTTGCCTTGTATTCTGGCATGAATGGCGACGACTTCAATATTCGAGATCGAGGGGAGGTCTATGCGGAAGAACGAATAGCACTTCTTGATCCCTAGTAGTACTCCCCCACCATGTGATCCTCGATCTCGTCGGATGACGTTAAAATCGTGGAAGTTGAGATCATTACTTGAATTGAGAAAAGTTTCACACAGCGCGAATACGTCACAGTTAGAAATAATTAATAATTGTTTGAAAAGGTCGAATTTGGGGATGATACTTCTGCAATTCCACTGTAGCACAGCGATAGAGTTCTCAGCATTAATTGACGTATTAATCATCGAAGGATACGATAGCTGAAAGGAGGGGCCATTGTGCTGTTAGTTGCTTCAAAAATGTTTTAACTGTGGGAAGAAAGGCAAGTAGAAAGCTTTTGAGTGGATCCGAGATGTTGAAAGTTTCAAATATCCAGTCCACAATGTCAGAGAACTTCAAAAATCCCTTTCCCGATTTGATCTCTGAATGTAAGTTCGATGCGCCAGGGGTTTTTGGTGTGCTGCTATGCTTTGACAATGCTGAATTATATCTGGCAGCATGTAACTTGCAAATTTAGAGCAGCTTTCAAGCTTAATTCAGTGCTTAGCGGTTACCTGGGCGGTTTAATTTTACATATGAAATGGGAGCACTGCCAGTTGTCAAAATCATTTCGCACGGTCAGATCTATCAGATTGTAATAAATTTAACAAATCTCGCAGTTCGGCACTTTCGGTACAGCATCGGCACAGTTCGGCTCGTTTCAAGTCGCCTAACATAAAAACGGTTGTGCCGAGTGACCGACCCCTTGGTTCCGGTATATTTTCTTCCCATGCCAAAAATTCCTGACTTCAAATGAAATTCCCTGATATTGCCTGACTTTTCCAGATTGAAACGAATTTCCCTCACATTTCGAGGTTTTCCCTGATTTTCCAGGTAATCCAAACCCTGATTACAGAAGTTATGACCATTTTACTAAAACAGTAATATTTGCGCATTTGAATATCATGCTCATGATCATGCTTGAAGAGTGATTGAATTTAATAGTAAGAATTGTGAAAAATGAGCGTAACAAAGCGTGAGTTTAAACGTGAAAATAATCCACAGAAACTCTTTTACGTCTGTGGAAACTATATTTTTACAACCCCGGTCAATTTCACTGCTTCATTGCAAACTGCGTTTCCATTTGCGTGTCCATTTATATAGATGAAGCGACCCTCATTTCCCGCTGTAACGCTATATTTACGCATTTTCATCTAGCCGAGCCCGGATGAATCAACCCCGGTCGGCTAAGAACATAAATTCCGCATTCTATTCGATTGCCCGCGCCGGTCAGTGACTCGATCGAGCGACGGCGCCGGTAGGGCAAAATACTTCCATGAAAAGCAGCCCGTTTTGCACCATTCTAGGTTAATGAACGCGCAAGTTTCTTAACCTGCCGTAACGAACGTTTTGCCGACTCAGGCAAACAACGAAGCGCGGGACGGTTTGTTGACAAAAAACAAAGTTCCCGCGCGAGGGGCTAAAATGTATGCGCGAGAGAGAAGCTCAACGGACAGCGTGAGGTCTGCCGCTAGGCAGAATAGGACGGAACTACCTCGAGGAGGAGGAGTTTCCTTAGGGAAAATAGTCTTTAGCGAGTAAGTATTAACTTTGTGCTTTTTGAATAAATTAATTCGGACTTGGCACGCTGACCCGTCTGGTCGGTAGTGCGCTTTAAATTACGTTTTTTTTATTATTTTTCCCCTACATCGTCGTCGAACTTAGATTTGAAATCCGGTGATACATCGTGGTGACAGCAAAAAAAAAGGGAAAAATACTTCCCTCGGAACGCCATTTCCGACTGGCGAACGTATTTACTAATCAGCGTCGAATCGAGTGTCCGTATTGAATAAAATAGTGATCAAGAGACAGTGTTTTACAGGAGTGCAACCGTACTGGGCCGTGTGTAAACAATAATCCAATTAGACCAGCCATCTCGAAAATTGGAACAAGGTAAAAAAGTTTTTCGTTCAGAAAATTTCCCGAATTCCGCACTAATGCTGAGAATTAGTATCTCTTAAAAGGAAAATCTATGTGCTTTCGAAACAAAGTAAGCTAAAATCTGTGCCGTAGTTTGTGTTTAGTAGCCTGCATTTACGTCATTGTTCGTAATAAGAAGAAACGTAAATAAAAATCGAAGAAAGTGTAACTTGTCAAGTAAAGTGCAATTTGCTGCAAAATTCGACCATCGGCTACGATTAAAAATCGGTGAAAATTTTTCTTAATGTTGTGCTGAGATTGGGGGGATTGAGAAATTCGAATAATAAAAGAGTTTGCAGTAAGCGCGAAAAAGTGTACGGGGGGCTAAAAGCAGTACGTGTGTAAAACGTATAACGAGTGTGGTAATCGATGCTGAGTGAAACTAAATATTGCGCATACGAACAGATTTTATTGTTGAAAAGTTTCGAGCAGGTGCATTTTTACACGGTGGATTACAGTAACAGAACACTGAGAAAACGAGAATAGAAGCCAATTAAGCTGCAGATTTTAAAGTTAAAAAAGTTAAAAACCCTGCATTTACTTCACCGTTCGGAATAAGTGTTACAAGTTTGCGTGAGTGGGTCGATCGGATCGGATCGGTTTCGTAGCGATCGCCGGATGATATCTGTGATTGGGATGACCTTGTGATTGTGATCAGTTTTGTCAACCCGTACAAATGTTTTTGTCCGTGTTATTGATTCACGGCGGATGAGTCAGGATAAAACAATGCGTGGTGTGCTGGACGAATTTGCGAGTACGGACAGTGTAATAATTGAATGTAAATCGTCTCTCGCAGAATGACTAATAATGTACAAATTATAAACTGCTTGAACAGCTTGAGAAAATTGAAGCATTGAAGAGTGAGACTCATATGTGAAGCAGTTGCAGGAAGTTGTTGTGTGGGGGAATTTGGTAAGAGCGATTTTGGTGAGCAGTGATATCTGGAATGATGGCCGGAGTAAACGGAAGGATCATATGGTGAGTCCATTTTACTTATTTTATAAAAAAATTGTTTTTTTTTACGCATCTACACTCAAAATAATCCGCACATAACTAATGGAAGATTTCCATATGAAAGCCCTTATGATTGTTGTGTGCCACATATAAAGCAATCCGCCAAGAAGTACGCATGGAAATTGTATGCATATGGATAGTACGTGCAAATTTTAAAGGTGAATTTTATAAACACATGAATGGTAGCTGTTTGGCATATAAAGTTCATTTACTGGGCACATGAAAGGAGTCTATGTGCGAAACACATCGAAACTATACGAAAAGTTTTCTCATCTACCTAATATTAAAATTTTATTTTACCTACCTACTTAACAATGAACTTTTATATACACAAAAATATTTTAATACACACTCCTACCTAATATAGAAATTTTATTTTACCTACCTACTTAACAATGAACTTTTATATACACGGAAATATTTTAAAATACACACCTACCTAATATTGAAATTTTATCTTACCTACCTAATTAATAGTGAACTTCAGAATAAATACCTACCTAATATTTACTAATTTTCTTTTCCCACAATACATATTTTATCTTATAGTGATTTTTTTTTTAAAAAGAATAAATACCTACCTAATATTGGTTTTTTTTCCCTCAATGAAGAATATAACAATAACATTGGCCATACGGTCAGGGGCGTAATTATCATACCCGTCGCTGCTGCAGTGTAAGGTGTGAAATCAAATAATTATGCTGACTACCGGGGGGTTTAACATGTGACAAAGAGAATGACACATGAATTAAAGAGTTTTAGAGAATAATTGCTAGACGTTAGCGTATTAGCAAACTCGAGCGCACAACAGGGTGCGGTGTTTGTTTACACTCGGAGACGAGAGACGCGGCGCCGTCAAAAGAACACGAAGCGCGCGTCAGGGCGTTGTCGATTTAGCGGGCATACTTGATGAGCGTTTATTTTGTTTAATATGCCTACGGGGCAGTTTTGATTGCCGTCGGGAAATATTATGCACCCGTCGGGGGGGAAACTAATTTGGAGCTAGCCGTTTGAGTGAAAGTAAAACACCGTCGGCATACGAGTTAAACAAAATAATCAATTTAATCCTTTTCCCTATCTTGAGAACACTCTAGCTCCTTGCTTACCATAGATGTCAAGGTTAGAGAAGAAACTAAAAATGATAACTCAGAAAGAAGACAGTCCAGACATGGCAAACAAATATGTATTCCCTATGGTCACTGCAATTCAGTGCATACCAGAATTTACCGGAAGACATGAAGAACTAGAACCGTTCCTCATGCAGGTGAAGTATTTCGCAAACGAAATACCAGAAAACGGTGATCACACTCCATTGTTAAATGTAGTGTACACAAAATTAAAAGGAAAAGCTTTACTGCGATTTCCGCAACTAAGAGCGAGCACGTGGCCGGAGGTTAAACAAAATTTACTGAAGGAATTCAGTATAAAAAGAAATATCGGCACGTTAATCAAAGAAATAGAGACACTGGCTCAAGGGTCGAATGAGTCTTTTATAAAATACAAATATAGGGCAGAAGAGATGTACGAATGGATCCATAGCCAAGACGTAAATGAGGAATCTTACGCGAAGGCAGCCCTTAGAAGACATTTCTTAGGGGGATTGCAGGACAGTGAGCTTGCGCAAGCGGGAAAATCACAAAGAGACAAGCCATTTCCTGAACTGCTCTCGTGGCTTCAAAAAGAAAGCGAGGAAGCAGAGGAACTGAGAGAAATTAATTCCCGATTAAGAGACGGGCATTGGGACCAAAATGCCAGAAGCTCATATCGAGGAAATAATAGACCCAAAAATAATAACACACAATATCAGGGGAATAGAAATGAGTACGCCGGCAATGGAAATCAGAATTTCCGAAATGGCTATTATAATAACTATAACAAAAACAATAACGCGTTTAACAAAACTGGTAATAGAAACAACTATAACCAGCGATATGAGGGTGACGCAGGATATGGAAATAATAGCGCACCAAATTTCAACAATAACAATAACTACAATAATAGAAATAATTTTTGGGAATATGAGGCACAAAATCCGCAACGAAGAAGTGGCGGATTTAACAGTTGGCAGGATCGGAATGATCAGGCGACTCAAAATGACAAACCGTGCTATATGTTTAGCCGGTGTCAAACACCAAAAGACGATTACAGAAGGAAAGAGGCTAGGAATCCTCAATTCAAGGCTCACAGAAGGTATGAACAGTGGCCATATAACAAATTCAATCGAGGGCGAAACGCACCAAATTTTAATACCAACTACGATAACTACAACAATAGTAATCGTAGAGGAAATAGTAATAATAATAATAGAAGATCTTTTACCAACAGAAATGATTATAACAGAAATTACAACAACAATAATTATAATGAAGATAGATACTATAGGGAAAATAACAACAGAGGATATGACAATGATTTCAATAATAATCAATACCAGGGGACCCACGAAGAAAACTGCCGTCAGCAGCCGCGACAACAAGGTAGCAGATTTAGTAATTGGTGTGATCAGCAAGATCAACACGCAAGATATAATCAAGGGCCACGCCCTCAACAAGGGTATATGAGAAACAATCCAAAAAACTAGATCAGCGGGTGTTCACCAATAGAGAGTGGCGAGCACCCCAAAATTGCAATAGTGACGCAATAAATACGCAACAATGTAATAGACCCACAATAGGGCGAAATATGTGCCAGTACATAGGGGTACACTCCTATGAAAACAATAACACTTATCATGATCGACAAGTACAATTTGCTCAGAATGATTATAGTTCAGAAGACGCAGAGGGCTTTAAGTGCCTGCCAGGGTGTTTTCAAAATAGAAAATGGAGCAACAGCGAATTTCAACGCCACAGGTACGAATGTATACACTGTAAAAAATTATATAAAAAACCTGTCGAATATGACCAATGGCACCCAACGGGAGATGAACGTTGGGAAAAGTATATGGCATTCGAGACGGTGGATCATCGAGATTATACCGATGAACCAAGTAGAATAAAAGTATTAGATGGAAAATCGGCGCATCATGGCGTAAGAGATACAAGCATGTGCGTCGCAAAACGTGTTTATTATACAATTGATCGTCAACTGATGATGACCTTTCTTGGGGGAGAAAAAGAGCGAGCACTCCTGAACATGATTTTAGACTCGGGAGCTTGCGATAATGTGATTACCATTGACGCCGCATTGCGGGTAAATAGACTACCGCGGGCGCAGGAAATCACTGTTTTTAACGGAATTGGTGGCGGTAACGTCAGGACATTAGGCACTGTATGGATTGACCTAATGCTCGGTGAGTTAACCTTATCGACCAAATTTCACGTGGTCAGCAGCCTGCCAGGAGAGGCAGATGGTATAATTGGTGCAGGTTTTCTAAGAAAACATACCCTGCATGTAGGCAGCAACTTTGATTATATAGTGCTGCAGAGGGAAGTAAACGAAAGAGAAGACCCGAGTCCTAAGGTCATGAAAGAAGCCATGGATCGGTGGGGTTTAACAGACATTAAGGTGGATGATAACCATAATCTAAACTCATTTACCGAACTAAGAGACCGGCGCATTATGGCGAGAGCGCGAGCGCGGGGAGACCTGCAGAGCCAGACAGCACTTGTAAATAGAAATACACAAGTAATTTACAGTAACAATAGTAATAATGAAAACAATAATAATAGCAATAGGATTAATAATAATAATACCAACATTGCTGGTGGGAGGATTAATACCCCATTCAGACAAATTTTTAATATAAGTTCAAACGAGAACGCAGGAAACTCGATGAACAATAATTTTGATAGCAACGAGGATGCCGAGGCAACCCTCGAAGGTTTAGACCTAGATTCTAGAATGGATTGCGACCTTCTAGAACACAAACAAACCCCGAGAGCAATCGGGAGTGACAGAATTAATAAATTACGAGAGGCGATAAACTTAGCACACCTACCGGACAAAGATTTCACAGAAATAAAATCAATTTTAGAAAATTTCGTGGACTTATTTTTTTTAAGGGAGATAGGCTGACCATCACTGATATAGCAGTGCATGAGATAGAGACCTCCTCCAATATTCCTATTAACAAAAGACAATACCGATTTCCAGAAGCCACAAAAAGGCACATTAACAAAGAAATCGAAGAAATGAGGGCGCAAGGCATTATCAAGCCAAGCACAAGCCCATGGAATGCACCAGTGCTGTGCGTACCGAAGAAGCCAGATGCGGATGGTAACAAAAAGTACCGCATTGTGGTAGACTTCAGAGCCTTGAATGAGGTAACAAAACCATTTGTTTACCCTATTCCGCTAATTAACGAAATACTAGACAATGTGGGTGATGCCTATTATTTTTCTTCTATAGATTTGAAATCGGGTTTTTACCAAGTCCCGATTCATCCTAGAGACGCTGCGAAAACAGCATTTTCAACTCCGATGGGGCATTTTGAATTTACAAGAATGCCTATGGGTTTGAAAAATAGTCCATCAACATTCCAAAGGTTGATGAACACCGTTTTATTTGAGATCGGACAAATTAAAGCGTTCGTTTACCTCGACGATATAATCATATTTGGTGGTAGTGTACAGGAACACAACCAAAATTTATACAAAGTGTTAGAAGCTTTACGTAGGCATAATTTAAAAATAGAGCCGGGAAAATGCCATTTCTTGCAAACCGAGCTCGAGTATCTGGGACATGTTGTTAATAAGGACGGCATTAAGCCCACTGATGCAAATGTTAAGGCAATTCAATGTCTAACACCACCTGCTACCGTGAAAGGCGTTAGATCCTTTCTTGGTACAGTAAATTTTGACGTAGGACTACGTCTTACGGCAAGTTTTGAGATAGGGTGTCATTCCAAAAAATCGAAAAATGCGAGCGTCACGAAAAATGAAAGGTTTTGAACGCTAATAGCTCAGCGGTTTTCCGATCGATTTTCAATATTCTTATACCAATCGATCGGTAAATCTTCTAAGAATATACCCAAATGAAGAAAAGTATGGATCGTTGATGTTGAACTATTGAAAAATTGAAAATAATGAACCTATGTTTTACCAAAATTCTCGCTTCGTGATTGGTTGGAAGATTCTTTGCGATGATCTAAACCTATACCAATTTGATATCTGTGCCTGGGAAGTACGCCAAAACAAGTGACAAAGTTTCCTCATTTCAACAAGATTTCTTAACACCGCGGTTAAACCTAGACCATTTTGATGTCCTTGCTTGGGAAGTACGCCAGAAAGAGTGACAAAGCCCCCTCGTGCCAATAGATTTCTTACGAACGCGAATAAACCTAGTCCAATTTGATGTCCGTGTTAGGGAAGTGTGCCAGAAAAAATGACACAGGTTCGCTGCCCCAACAGATCGCAAATCTTTACTGCGAGACGATTAAACCTCGGCGAATTTGATATCTGTGTTGGAAAAATGTGCTACAACTGTAGTGTTCGGTTATAATACGACTCTGTATGAATACGCATGATTGCCGATGCCGTTTCATTAGAAGTGTAGTGAAAAGATGTGCTGTTGATAAAATAGGATTGAATTGGTAAAATCCCTTCAACGTGGGGAAACATGAATAATAAAAACAATCTTTAATTTCAGTAAAGTAGCAGGAAAGCAATAGTTTGTGTTCTTGATTTTGTTAAATTGTTTTCAAATGTACAATATTTTGAGAATTGAACGTATGCAATGTTACTACTTTGATAAATGTTACATACAACGCATGTAGCATGTATATATGTTGCATATAGCATGTATACATGAAGAATCGAATGATTACAAGCATGAATACATGCTACTATCACTACAAAGAGACTTACGTAGTCCTGCGTCACCTATATATGCGGTCGTGTCTTGTACACAACCCCTCTGATTTTTTATGGAAAACTAGCTGACCCGACAAACTTCGTATTGCCACAAATTAACCTGTGTTGTACATAAATCATGAATCTCGGATGATCTTTGTCACTTCTCGAATTTTGCAAGCCCCCCAGTGGGCGGCGCTTCCGACGGCGGGTCACCGGCAACACTCGCGACCGGCTCGTCCTGAATGATCTAGTGTTACTATAGATAGTTTTTGTGGTCTTGTTATTGATTAATGTTTTATGGAAGAGTCTCGAATTTCTCGAGTTGGATTAGTTTTTGAGTTTCGCAAAAATTTCTGTTTTATTTGTATGAGAGTCCATATCCCCCTACCACAGGGGTGAGAGGTCTCTAACTATCATAAAATAAATTCAAGACTCAAAAATCTCCTACATGCTAAATTTGGTTCCATTTGCTTGATTAGTACTTAAATTATAAGGAAATTTGTATTTCATTTGTATGGGAGCCCACCCTCTTAAAAGGGAAAGGGGTCGTAATACACCACAGAAAAAATATTCTGCCATCTAAAACTCTCACATGCCAAATTTGGTTCCATTTGCTTGATTAGTTCTAAAGTTATGAGCAAATTTGTATTTCGTTTGAATGGGAGCCCCCCCCCCTCCTAAAAAGGTAAGAAGTCCTAATTCATCATGGGAAAAATGGTTGCCTCCAAAAACACCCACATGCCAAATATGGTTCCATTTGCTTGATTAGTTCTCGAATTATGAGGAAATTTGTATTTCATTTGTGTAGAAGCCCCCCCTCTTGAAGTGTGGAAGGATCCTAATTCACCGTAGAAAATATTTTTGCCTCCAAAAACCTTCACATGCCGAATTTGGTTCTATTTGCTTGATTAGTTCTCGAGTTATGGGGAAATTTGTATTTCATTTGTATTGGAGCCCCTCCTAATGTGGGAAGAGGTCCTAATTCATCACAGAAAAAATTCTTGCCTCCAAAAACACCTACACGCCAAATTTGGTTCCATTTGCTGGATTAGTTCTCGAGTTATGAGGAAATTTGTATTTCGTTTGTATAGGACCCCCCCTCCTAAAGTGGGGAGGGGTCCCAATTCATCATTGAAAAAAAAAATTGTCTCCAAAAACACACACATGCCAAATTTGGTTCAATTCGCTTGATTAGTTCTCGAGTTATGAGGAAATTTGTATTTCATTTGTACAGGAGCCCCTCCTCTTAAAGTGGGGAGGGGTCCTAATTCACCATAGAAAATTTTCTTGCTCTCGAAAACCTTCACATGCCAAATTTGGTTGCATTTGCTTGATTAGTTCTCGAGTTTTGAGGAAATTTGTATGGAAGTCCCCCCTCTTAAAGGGGAGAGGAGTTATAATTCCTCTTATAAAGAGGGGAGGGGTCTCAATTCACCATAGAATAAATTCTTGTCACCAAAAAAAACACCCACATGCCAAATGTTGTTCTATTTGCTTGATTAGTTCTCGAGTTAGGAGGAAATTTGTATTTCATTTGTACAGGAGCCCCCCCTCTTAGAGTGGGGAGGGGTCCTAATTCACCGTAGAAAATTTTCTTGCCCTCGAAAACCTTCACATGCCAAAGTTGGTTCCATTTGCTTGATTAGTTCTCGAGTTATGAGGAAATTTGTATGGAAGCCCCCCCTCTTAAAGGGGAGAGGAGTTACAATTCCCCTTATAAAGAGGGAGGGGTCTCAATTTACCATAGAATAAATTCTTGTCACCGAAAACACCCACATGCCAAATTTGGTTCTATTTGCTTGATTAGTTCTCGAGTTATGAGGAAATTTGTATTTCATTTGTATAGGAGCCCCCCCTCCTAAAGTGGGGAGAGGTTCTTATTCATCATAGAAAACATTCTTGCCTCCAAAAACACCTACATGCCAAATTTGGTTCCATTTGCTGGATTAGCTCTCGAGTTATAAGGAAATTTGTATTTCGTTTGTATAGGAGCCCCCCCCCCTCTTAAAGTGGGGAGGGGTCCCAATTCATCATAGAAAAAAATTTTGTCTTCAAAAACACACACATGCCAAATTTGGTTCCATTTGCTTGATTAGTTCTCGAGTTATGAGGAAATTTGTATGGAAACCCCCCTCTTAAAGGGGAGAGGAGTTATAATTCCCCTTATAAAGAGGGGAGGGGTCTCAAATTACCCTAGAATAAATTCTTGTCACCGAAAACACCCACATGCCAAATTTGGTTCTATTTGCTTGATTAGTTCTCGAGTTATGCAGAAATTTGTGTTTCATTTGTATGGGAGCCCCCCCTCTTAGTGGAGGGAGGGGTCTCTAACCATCACTAAAACCTTTCCTGGCCCCAAAAACCTCTACATGCAAATTTTCACGCCGATTGGTTCAGTAGTTTTTGATTCTATAAGGAACACAGGACAGACAGACAGACAGACAGACAGACAGACAGACAGACAGACAGAAATCCTTCTTTATAGGTATAGACTAGCTGACCCGACAAACTTCGTATTGCCACAAATTAACCTGTGTTGTACATAAATCATGAATCTCGGATGATCTTTGTCACTTCTCGAGTTTTGCAAGCCCCCCAGTGGGCGGTGCTTCCGACGGCGGGTCACCGGCAACACTCGCGACCGGCTCGTCCTGAATGATCTAGTGTTACTATAGATAGTTTTTGTGGTCTTGTTATTGATTAATGTTTTATGGAAGAGTCTCGAATTTCTCGAGTTGGATTAGTTTTTGAGTTTCGCAAAAATTTCTGTTTTATTTGTATGAGAGTCCATATCCCCCTACCACAGGGGTGAGAGGTCTCTAACTATCATAAAATAAATTCAAGACTCAAAAATCTCCTACATGCTAAATTTGGTTCCATTTGCTTGATTAGTACTCAAATTATAAGGAAATTTGTATTTCATTTGTATGGGAGCCCACCCTCTTAAAAGGGAAAGGGGTCGTAATACACCACAGAAAAAAAATTCTGCCATCTAAAACTCTCACATGCCAAATTTGGTTCCATTTGCTTGATTAGTTCTAAAGTTATGAGCAAATTTGTATTTCGTTTGAATGGGAGCCCCCCCCCCCTCCTAAAAAGGTAAGAAGTCCTAATTCATCATGGGAAAAATGGTTGCCTCCAAAAACACCCACATGCCAAAGTTGGTTCCATTTGCTTGATTAGTTCTCGAATTATGAGGAAATTTGTATTTCATTTGTGTAGAAGCCCCCCCCTCTTGAAGTGTGGAAGGATCCTAATTCACCGTAGAAAATATTTTTGCCTCCAAAAACCTCCACATGCCGAATTTGGTTCTATTTGCTTGATTAGTTCTCGAGTTATGGGGAAATTTGTATTCCATTTGTATTGGAGCCCCCCTCCTAATGTGGGAAGAGGTCCTAATTCATCACAGAAAAAATTCTTGCCTCCAAAAACACCTACACGCCAAATTTGGTTCCATTTGCTGGATTAGTTCTCGAGTTATGAGGAAATTTGTATTTCGTTTGTATAGGATCCCCCCTCCTAAAGTGGGGAGGGGTCCCAATTCATCATTGAAAAAACAATTGTCTCCAAAAACACACACATGCCAAATTTGGTTCAATTCGCTTGATTAGTTCTCGAGTTATGAGGAAATTTGTATTTCATTTGTACAGGAGCCCCTCCTCTTAAAGTGGGGAGGGGTCCTAATTCACCATAGAAAATTTTCTTGCTCTCGAAAACCTTCACATGCCAAATTTGGTTGCATTTGCTTGATTAGTTCTCGAGTTATGAGGAAATTTGTATGGAAGTCCCCCCTCTTAAAGGGGAGAGGAGTTATAATTCCTCTTATAAAGAGGGGAGGGGTCTCAATTCACCATAGAATAAATTCTTGTCACCAAAAAAAACACCCACATGCCAAATGTTGTTCTATTTGCTTGATTAGTTCTCGAGTTAGGAGGAAATTTGTATTTCATTTGTACAGGAGCCCCCCCTCTTAGAGTGGGGAGGGGTCCTAATTCACCGTAGAAAATTTTCTTGCCCTCGAAAACCTTCACATGCCAAAGTTGGTTCCATTTGCTTGATTAGTTCTCGAGTTATGAGGAAATTTGTATGGAAGCCCCCCCTCTTAAAGGGGAGAGGAGTTACAATTCCCCTTATAAAGAGGGAGGGGTCTCAATTTACCATAGAATAAATTCTTGTCACCGAAAACACCCACATGCCAAATTTGGTTCTATTTGCTTGATTAGTTCTCGAGTTATGAGGAAATTTGTATTTCATTTGTATAGGAGCCCCCCCTCCTAAAGTGGGGAGAGGTTCTTTTTCATCATAGAAAACATTCTTGCCTCCAAAAACACCTACATGCCAAATTTGGTTCCATATGCTGGATTAGCTCTCGAGTTATAAGGAAATTTGTATTTCGTTTGTATAGGAGCCCCCCCCCCTCTTAAAGTGGGGAGGGGTCCCAATTCATCATAGAAAAAAATTTTGTCTTCAAAAACACACACATGCCAAATTTGGTTCCATTTGCTTGATTAGTTCTCGAGTTATGAGGAAATTGGTATTTCATTTGTACAGGAGCCCCCCCTCTTAAAGTGAGGAAGGGTCCTAATTCAACATAGAAAATTTTCTTGCCCTCGAAAACCTTCACATGCCAAATTTTGTTCCAGTTGCTTGATTAGTTCTCGAGTTATGAGGAAATTTGAATGGAAACCCCCCCTCTTAAAGGGGAGAGGAGTTATAATTCCCCTTATAAAGAGGGGAGGGGTCTCAAATTACCCTAGAATAAATTCTTGTCACCGAAAACACCCACATGCCAAATTTGGTTCTATTTGCTTGATTAGTTCTCGAGTTATGCAGAAATTTGTGTTTCATTTGTATGGGAGCCCCCCCTCTTAGTGGGGGGAGGGGTCTCTAACCATCACTAAAACCTTTCCTGGCCCCAAAAACCTCTACATGCAAATTTTCACGCCGATTGGTTCAGTAGTTTTTGATTCTATAAGGAACACAGGACAGACAGACAGACAGACAGACAGACAGACAGACAGACAGACAGACAGACAGACAGACAGACAGACAGACAGAAATCCTTCTTTATAGGTATAGATTTATACCCAACATTGCCGAGATTCGTAAACCTTTAAACGATCTACTTAAAAAGAATGTAAAATTTGTATGGAGCGAAGAATGTCATCAGGCATTCGAAGAATTGAAAAAAGCATTAATTTCGGAGCCTCTTTTAGTTAGGCCGAACTATGAAGATACGTTTGTGCTCACTACGGATGCTAGCAAATATGCTATTGGAGCCGTACTATCAAACGAAAAATCAACAAACCAACCAATTGCTTTTGCGAGTCGAGCACTTATAGGTGCCGAAACTCGATATCATATAATAGAAAAGGAACTACTTGCCATTGTATGGGCAGTAGACTATTTCAAACACTATATTTACAATCAGCGGTTTATAGTGTACACTGATCATAGACCGCTGGTGTCAATCTGGAGATTGAAGGAAACCTCTCCAACACTCACGCGATTACGCCTTAAACTTCAAGGGCTTGAATGCGACATACGCTACAAGCAAGGCCGCGAAAATATTGTTGCCGATTTTCTATCGCGCCCGTATGCAAACGAGCCTGAGACAACCGAACAAAATAAAGTGAATCAAATTGCAGCCGTAACCAGGCTACAGCGCCGGCAGCAAGCCGCGCAAAGTGCGCACGTCAGCGGCAACGCCGGTGGCATACAAGACTTGGCAAACATCGATATTTCAGATAGCCAAAACATAAATACTGCGATCAACGACGTTGGTATTACATTCGAGAAGTACAAAGAAATTTTGACGCAAAAACCACTTTGCGAAGATAAAATAAAATTTACGAGCACAATTGTGGGGAAAAACGCAAACACCCCCAATTTCGTGATTTTAAACAGCCGTACAGCCCATAGTGAGCTGTCAAAGCTTTGCGACTTACCGCACGGCATGAAAGACTACATAAAAGACGATGTAGTGCTTATCCCAGATAAGAAAATATGGGGTATGATTTTGGAGGGAAAAAGCAACTCTATGACAGAGTGCAACAAATTTTTCGAAAAATTTGCACGAAGTATCCAAGTAGGGGAAAAGTTGTATGAATCAGAGGAAATTATCAATATCACCTCATTTAGAAAAATTAGGCAACAAAATATCATAGATATAATAACGTTCTTCGCTGGGCTGTTTGAAAAAGATTTTGTATTATTCAACGCCGATAATGAGCGAATTAATGTATCAGCAGACCAGATCGAAACGATACTGCATGATTTTCATGATAGTCCACTTGGAGGACATGTAGGCGCTAAGCGGATGCGTCAGAAAATTGGATCCTTGTATACCTGGGCGAATATGCGCCGGGATATTGAGAATTACGTAAGGCAGTGTGATTCCTGCCAGAAAAATAAAATTTGTAAATCAAATAAAATTCCAATGAAAATAACAACTACGGCCGCAGAACCGTTTGAGAAATTATTCATGGATATTGTAATACTACCCGAGTCAGATTGGGGTAACAAATATGGGCTAGTCATGCAAGATGACCTGACTAGATTTTTAACAATTGCGCCGATGACTAATCAAGAAAGCATAACGGTTGCACAAACTTTCGTAGAAAATTTGATTTGTAAATTCGGAGCTCCGGTGGAAGTAGTCACCGATAATGGAACAAATTTTGTCAGCACACTAATGAAAGACGTGTGCAAAATTTTGAAAATTAAGAAAATAACCACAAGTCCGTACCACCCACAAGCGAACTTAGTGGAGCGATCAAATCGCGAATTAAAAACCTATTTAAGGCAGTATGTTGGAGGAAAGCCCCACACATGGGACCAGCACCTGCCCTTTTTTACGTTTGAATATAACACAACGGTGAATTCATCAACAGGATACACACCGTTTGAACTAATGTATGGTCGGAAAGCTAACATTCCGTCATCAATTTATAAACGTCAAAATGAAGACGATTTGAATTATAACACATATATACAGGAAATGAGGAGCATATTTTTTGAAATGCACCACACCGTGAAACGAAATTTAATATTATCCAAAGAAAAACGGAAAGAACTATATGATCGAAATGCAAATAATTGGCAGCCCATGTGGGGCGATTTAGTTTTAGTTAAGACTGTTCCGACAGAAACAGGACAAAAATTACAGAATAACTGGCGAGGACCATATGAGGTGGTCGAATTACCGAGTGAAATGACGACGGTAATTAAAAATGGGAACAGATTGGAAAAAGTACATAACAATCGTCTAAAACGATATTATGATTAGCAAAGTAAACAACTGTATAAAGAAATTATAAAAGATAGTAATTAAAAATAATCAATGTACATATGTATATATGAAAAAAATAATATTTTTAATTTGCGTTCTAACCATATTTGGTATACATTTTTATTGTAAATTTGCACTAACCATTTTTTTTTACGTGATACGGAACTTGTAATTTGCCTTTAAGGTTAAGACGATTTTTTTCCCATTTTACTTATTAGAATTACGAAAAGACTCGTATAGTACAAAATACAGGTCTACATACATAATTTTGCATAAAAACAATGGGTTCTCTCTAGAGGACATTTAGAAGAATGGAGATAGGGTAGTCCTTTGCATTTTCATGAAAAAAAAAACAAAAAAAAAAATCTAATTACACTCGCATTTACCGAAAATTTAACAAGCAATATTTTATAATATTCAATTTTTAATTTTAAGCAAAATGAAGTAATGACGGGTAAGATGAGTATCAGTTTTTTTTAGATGGTTCAGAAGTGTTATCAGCAGGGTGCTGATTGCCATTTTTTTTAAGTTTACAGGAAAATAACAGGAGGACAAGGAGAAATATCACAAGGAAGACATTGAACAATTTTTTTGTCGGTTATTTTTTTTTTCATTACAGCCAAGATAAAGAGTAGAGAAGAGTCTGGAAAAGACCTCTTTAAATAAGGGTATTATAAAGAAAACAGTAAGTATTCATGGGATTTGAAAGGAATAAACAAGAAAAAGATATAAGAAAGAACGGCGCCTGGAATTGAGAATTATGGGCTATTTTAAAGAAAATTAGTAAAAAGAAATAACACGACGACGAACACTATGAAATAAAGGGACAATGGACAGAGTATTTAATAGAAAAGAAAAAGCGGGTTTTTAACTAAAAAATGAAAATAAAAAAAAGGGCGAAAAAGGCACTACATAGGAAGCTAGAACACTATGTGGGTACAAAAAAAAAGTAAAGTTATCCGGCACAAGGAAATATGAAGTAATGAAACTACACGGATTTGGTACATAGATAACATGAGACACTATGTGCTGATAAAGAGGCAATAAAGATACCTTTTTGTTATTGTTGGAGAAAGGAACATTATAAAGGACGACATTAGACTGTGGGGAAAAGGATGTTAGGACCAAAAATCGAAACGATGGTAGAATCTCCTGAAGAGGACTTTTGAGCAAGACGGCCAAGAAGACTGTTGAAAGCCAAATACCAGTTAGCCGAATGACTGGGGTAAGCAAGTGTGTGTGAATGCGATGAGTAAATGGACGGGTTTCGGCGCCTGGAATGAATGTAAGCATGACTGACAGTTCTACCAAGGCCTATTGCCGGAGTTTTCAGGCTAGGTGGACGCACCTACAGAGGGAGAGGGGAGGAGATGCAGATACTGCATAACTAAAGTGGGGGTAGTTGGAAAAAAAAAATAAAAAGACTTACACGATCGAAAAGATTTGGGAGGAACAGATAAAAATAATATGGATTGGAAATCCCGCATACACGTTAGAGTATGAGAGAAAAGCTTAAAGCACGATGTTAGTAGAGACAAAAATGTTTTCATTGACGTATTTGACGAGTTTATACATCAAGGCATTATTAAATAAACAAACGACCACCCGGAAGGAAAGTCGTTGAAATGGGAGAAAAAGCTCTTTTATATCGCGAACTATTGGAAGTCGCTAAAATGGGGCGAAGGGTAAAAGCTTCGCGATAAATTAAATAACGAAGGTAAAAGAAAATAATGATTTCTGAACAAAACGACAGAGTTGATAAAAAAAAGGTACCGGCTAGGAGAGTAACTAAAAAGAAAACAAATATGAAATATCTTTTTAGGCAGGTAACAAAGAGTTAGTCTCTCTCTTTGCACCTTGGCGCGAGAAATAGAAAGGGTATAATAATAGAATAAAAAAAAACCCACCAAGCTAAATAAACAAAATCAATTACGAAGAAGAAAATAAATCAAATAAACAATTAAATCAAAATAGACTTCTTGAAGTAGCTATAAGTATCAGCAGAAACCGAAAAAGAGAACTGGGTCTTGAAGTGATTATGAAAAAGTCTTTAAAACTAGGAGCAGACAAATAAAAATACTAAAAATGAAAATTACGAAAATGAACGAATATTACCAACAAAGAAGAAGACGATTTAGATAACATGACCCATCGCGAAATTATGTGAGGCAGTCCGCGGCAGCCACTTGTTAATAAAAGCGAAGTTGCTATAAAAATTTAAAATATTCCTTTTTTTTTTCGTGAGTTGCGCGCCGACTGAGGATTTAGGAAGTGATTATAAAAATGTATGAATATTTTCCCCGACGGAGCCAGGAACCCGGAGGTAATGAACGCACGCCGCGCAAGGCGGTAGCCATCAAAGCCCATAGCAAGGCGGGCTTTTTATCCGAAAGAAGCTGTAGTAAGTGGTCGAAGGGCAAAACAACGAGTCAGGAAACGATTCGCAGGCGCAGAAGACAAAGACGAGGAATCAAACACACTAGATGAGATACCCATGGAATCAGCAGTAGACGTAGAGGCGACGGAAGTCAAGCGGTTCAATTCGACCTCAGCAAATAAGTCGAACACCGCGAGGAAAGGTCCAAATAAACAATACCCATGCACGAAGAGCGCGCACGGCTAGCGCGAGCAGCAGATAACCAAACAGCAAATAAACCAACAATCCATCATCACCACGCGGGCGTGTGGACGGCAGAAATTAAAATCATTTTTCGAGAATCCGTGACAGCCACAGTCTAAAGGCGAGCCAACGGCAAAAATCCAAACACAGAACGTAAAGTTAAAACCGCGACACTCCAAAGCACCATAGAGTCGGTTCGCGTGGAAAAATACAAGCAGTGCATTTTTCATGCTATAACACTTGCATGACGGGAAGCATAAACCCGCTCATGCCATCTTTCATACATACGAATGTGCGGAGAGGCGACATCCTGAGCTGACGACGACGTACGGTACACAAACCCGTCCAAATAAACAGTTGATAGAACCGAAATACCGTTAAACATTATTGGAGTAGGTTCTGGACACCAGCGACCAAGTTATTTTCGCTGATGCAACAAGAAAACGTATACCATATGACTGCACAGTGGAGCAGTAGGTCAGGGTTGCACAGCCAAGGCAACCTGACTCCCTGATGAGGACCCGAAGCAATTGACGAAGTACGACGAGGGGACCTAAGAGGCGAGGAAGTACGACGACCACAGCAAGGCAGAATTGTTTCGACTCCGCGATTTGCCCCGACACCACTATACTACGGTACGAGCCTTTAATGAGAGAAACGTAACCAGCAACGATTCGACGAAGCGAAAGACGAGACGAGGGAGACACCAGAAGCCATTCAATATGGTTTCGAAGCAGTGGCAAATATTACGAGTATTCAGTTTTTCTATGACATTATTATGTTCTACTCTAAAAAAAAAAAAAAAAACCTGATTTAATCCACCTAGAGGTGAAAGGAACCTTTGTTATACGGTCTTACTTGCTATTTGAGATAGAAATCTACACATCTTCGGAAAATAATTCATCTATTGGTTAAGATTGCGTGGTGCGTTTGTTTACATAAAATTTTTGGAAACTGAATAAGTTTGCAAACTTTGAACGAAATAGAAGTACCGTAAAACGGGGTAACATTGGTCAGTTCAGGAAAGTTGGCAGTAGTGGTTTATTTCACTTATTTATGCGAATGGTCCATTTGATCAATATTACCCCGGTGATCAATGTTAGCCCGTTTTACAGCACTTATAAATTTTGATAATTCCTTTTCTTATGAAATTGCTGAGTAAGTTGTTACTAATGTGCGTAAGTGCAAGTAAAAGTAAGTTGTAAGAAGAAATATTATTCTTTAACATATACATTGCGTAGTAAAGGTCTAGTTTATGGGTTTTTGAACTATGCATAATTTTCCTGTTGGGGAAGAATAAATGCTTAATGCGAGAAATGTAGATTCAGGCAAACTGAAAATTCTTGATATTAGGCCAAAAATATAGACTTAGCGAAGGTGAGAGTCGAACTCACAGCTCCCAATCTCTAGTTGAGCGTGTTGTTTAACCAGTTACACCACTAAGCCGTCTATACTCTGTGGTCTTATATCAAGGTTTTGTTATGACGCTTGCCTGATTCTATCATTCATTCGCACATTTATCCAGCGCGAATATATATATATTTTTTTTTGCATATGCATAATTTCCTGTCATGCCATTCTATCTGATTCACATTAATAAAGTTTTCTTGAATAAATTTCATTAATTTTTATTAACCTTCGGTTACTCACGCTGTTGTATTTTGTACAACATGTGCAGGTTTCAAGCCATATTGTTATAAAGTTTCAAATCGTTGTTTAACTAACTTATATTCTTCAATAAACTTGTTATGAGCGAAATGTCAGAATTATTCAATGCATTATTACTTTAAATTGTTAGGAAAACAGATCAGCATAAACCGACATCACAGAAAAGAAGCAAGCAGCATGTGAGGTGTACCGCAATTGACTTCAAATGGAATTTTCTCTCGTTTCTTCATATGGAAAAATGGTGTCTGTATGCAGCAAAACTATCAGCAAATGTAAAATGTTTAAAATGTATCCATCTGTTGGTAGTCGAGTAATTCGGGGTCAAAAGCAGGGTATATTTTATAAACAAAGTTCTACAGTTCCTAAACAAGCAAACATAGAGGTATACTAAATTCAGCAAAGTTGTGTATTTTTATTATTTGTACAACTTTGTAATACATGAAAAAGTCATACAACAATTACAAGAAGAGTTAGAATAGAAAAACTGTTTTTACAAATTCATATACAATAAATAAGATTTTTCTACCTTCACTGAAGAGATAGAAGGTTACTGTTTTCAGCAAAATTTCTTGTAATAATATGCTCTAAAAATTTGTAGAACACATCAATGTGTTGTATTGAAACTGAAGGAAAATAATTTTTTTATTTCACTTTTAGGGGGATTAATCAAAATTCAAATTCTACCAGACGATAGAGCTTTCAATTTTAAGAAACTCTTCCAAAGGTTCGATAAACTTAAAACCAAGTTTTCCTAGTCAAAACTCTAGTGCGCACGATTTTTTTGGTTTTGGGCTATTGTGCGCGCAAGTAACCGTGTTATAAAAGTTGGCGCGAGTGTTCGAGGGTTAATATCTTTTGACCGGTAAAACCAATTCTTATGAAATTTTGTATATATATTCGTAGTGTCAAAACCTTTCGTTTGATATAAAAATAATTGAAATTAGGTACATTATCTTGGTTAAAATCATTATAAATAATTGTTAATTTTGGTGTGGTGTATACGGTTGCTCATAACTTTCAAATTAAACGTCCAATCAAAAAACCATTCAATAGTGATCTATCCGGCTATATTACCTGCCAAATGAAACTAATAGCGCATAAATCGGTTTGGTTATCTCTGAGAAACAGGCGATCATTTGAACCTTGTCAAAACAGGTTTTTCAAGGCTAACTTTTAAACTGCTTGTCCGTTTTCAATAAAACTTAGCAAAATGTTTAGTAATAATAAGAGCTTTCGTTTGGTACTAATATCGTTAAAATTGGTTGCGTGGTTCCGGAGAAAACCGTGTCACGTAGTTTTCACATTTTTGCTTATAACTTTCAAACGAAAAGTCAGACCACGAAACCATTTAATAGTAATATACTAGGCAATAATACCTTTCAAACAAAAGTAATAGCGGTCGAATCGGTTCAGCCATCTCCGAGTAACAGGCGATAGAAAATTCGGAGCGAACACACATACACACATACACACATACATACACACACACACACAGACATTGCTCAGTTCGTCGAACCCTATCGATTGGTACATGTGACTCGACCCTCCGGGCCTTGGATCAATTTCGTGTTTTTCGACCAATTTCTAAACCTTTGTTATATAGTATAACAAAGGTAAAACCTGATTTAATCCACCTAGTGGTGAAAGGAACCTTTGTTATACCACAGACAAACAGACATAACTCTTGGAAGAAAAATCAACAAAAATTATCGTACCTCACATTTAGCCTGAACACTAGCACCATCTATGATCGACATTCCCAAATATCAAATAGCAATATGGGTGTCCCTCGAAGTAGCAAGTATTTTTTATGGGGAATTCCCCTTCTTTCGTCAAAAAGCGCCACTTTGACCAAAACAGAGACATTCCCAACTAAGCCCAAATTTGAAATGACGGTTTTATCGGTACGATGAATGGAAAACGAGTGTTATGTCTGTTTATCTGTGGTTATACGATCTTACTTGCTATTTGAGATAGAAATCGACACGTTTGGCTTACATGAAATTTTTGGAAATTGAATAAGTTTACAAAATTTGAACCAAATAGAAGCACTTATAAATTTTGATAGTTCCTTTTCTCATGAAATTGCTGAGTAAGTTGTTACTGTAGGTACTGTAGGGTTACAACATGTGTAGGTTTTTGAATGCCGTATTGTTATAAAGTTACAAATCGTATATTACGTATATACTAACGTATATTCTTCAGTAAACTTGTTATGAGCAAAATGTCAGAATTATTCAATGCATTAATACTTTAAATTGTTAGGAAACAAGATTAGCATAAACCGACATCACAGAAACGAAGCAAGTAGCATGCGAGGTGTACCGCAATTGACCCCAACTGGAATTTTCTCTACCAGCAAATGTAAAATGTTTAAGATGTATCCGTCTGTTGGTAATCGAGTAATTCGCGGTCAAAATCAGGTTATTTTTTACAATTGAAGTTCTATAGCTCCTAAACAAGCAAACATAGAGGTATACTATGTTCAGCAAAGTTGTGTATTTTTATTATTTGTATAACTTTGTAATACATGAAAAAGTCATACAACAATCACAATAAGAGTTAGAATAGAAAAACTGATTTTACAAATTCATGTACAATAAATAAGATTTTTCTACCTTCACTGAAGAGATAGAAGATTACTGTCTCCAGCAAAATTTCTTGTAATAATATGCTCTAAAAGTTTGCAGAACACATCAATGTATTGTATTGAAACTGAAGGAAAATAATTTTTTTATTTCACTTTTAGGGGGATTAATCAAAATTCAAATTCTACCAGACGATAGAGCTTTCAATTTTAAGAAACTCTTCCAAATTCGTAGTGTGAAAACCTCTCGTTTGGTATTAAAATAATTGAAATTAGGTAAATTATCTTGGTTAAAATCATTATAAATTATTGTTAATTTTGGTGTGGTGTATTCGATTGCTCATAACTTTCAAATTAAACGCCCAATCAGAAAACCATTCAATAGTGATCTATCCGGCTATATTACCTGCCAAATGAAACTAATAGCGTGTAAATCGGTTTGGCCATCTCTGAGAAACAAGCGTTCATTTGTACCTAGTCAAAACAAGTTTTTCAAGGTTAACTTTTAAACTGCTTGTCCGTTTTCAATAAAACTTAGCAAAATGTTTAGTAATAGTAAGAGCTTTCGTTTGGTACTAATATCGTTAAAATTGGTTACGTGGTTCCGGAGAAAACCGTGTCACGTAGTTTTCACATTTTTGCTTATAACTTTCAAACGAAAAGTCAGACCACGAAACCATTTAATAATGATATACTAGGCAATAATACCTTTCAAACAAAAGTAATAGCGGTCGAATCGGTTAAGCCACCTCCGAGTAACAGGCGATAGAAAATTCGGAGCGAACACACATACACACATACATACACACACACACACACACAGACATTGCTCAGTTCGTCGAGCTCTATCGATTGGTATAAGTGATTCGGCCCTCCGGGCCTCAGATCAGTTTCGTGTTTTTCGACCAATTTCTAAACCTTTGTTATATAGTATAACAAAGGTAAAAACTATTTTTTTTAGCAGTGGCAAATATTATAATACGCAAACGATTATTCAGTTTTTTCTATGACATTATTATATTCAATTTTTTTTTCTCTAATTTCATTATAACATAATAACATTATGAGACAGGAACCCGGTACCATTAATAGATCAAATTGAGGAATGGGGCTAAATTGGCCATAAGAGGCTTTAGCACTTATCAAAAGACAAGTCGAATATATATACATAATTGAAAACCATAACATACTGTTTCCACCTGACGTAGAGCTCCTCCACCGCGCAGAATTTAATCTTATCTTAATATGCCCAATTTTACTTACCGAATTGCTGCGCCTCTCCTGCAGAGACGCACAGCAAGCTTCTGAGGGTGGGGAAGTGAAGCGACCCTCATTTCCCGCTGTAACGCTATATTTACGCATTTTCATCTAGCCGAGCCCGGATGAATCAACCCCGGTCGGCTAAGAACATAAATTCCGCATTCTATTCGATTGCCCGCGCCGGTCAGTGACTCGATCGAGCGACGGCGCCGGTAGGGCAAAATACTTCCATGAAAAGCAGCCCGTTTTGCACCATTCTAGGTTAATGAACGCGCAAGTTTCTTAACCTGCCGTAACGAACGTTTTGCCGACTCAGGCAAACAACGAAGCGCGGGACGGTTTGTTGACAAAAAACAAAGTTCCCGCGCGAGGGGCTAAAATGTATGCGCGAGAGAGAAGCTCAACGGACAGCGTGAGGTCTGCCGCTAGGCAGAATAGGACGGAACTACCTCGAGGAGGAGGAGTTTCCTTAGGGAAAATAGTCTTTAGCGAGTAAGTATTAACTTTGTGCTTTTTGAATAAATTAATTCGGACTTGGCACGCTGACCCGTCTGGTCGGTAGTGCGCTTTAAATTACGTTTTTTTATTATTTTTCCCCTACATCGTCGTCGAACTTAGATTTGAAATCCGGTGATACATAGATCTTGACAAGCAATTCGATAACTGTTATGCCAGTTAAGACCATGCTTGTTAGTGTTTGGATATACAGGGGCTTTTCGAAATTACTGTTTGGATGTAAAAGGACTATTGGTGACCCCAATGACCCTGCTGAATGGCGTTTGTTGCAATAAGCAGAGTTTGAACACTGTATGGGATACCGCCTCTGGTTTCTGAAAATAAAAAAACAGAAGTTGGCGCTAGTGTTTCACCATGCGTCATGTGTGAAAATACGCTTGAAACAATCAATGTATCCCTGTTGAGTACAACAGATGTCGTTGCTTGGTAACGCATATTGTACATATTGAAAACAACCCAATTTTGCGCAACAAAAAATTTACTCAACTTAGCAACAGCACTCTCTCTTTCATCTCTGTTTCTTTTGTGTTTACCGTTAAAGGCGGTATAACCTTTGACATTTCAACCAACAAATAGTTGGTAAATATTGTTTTTGTTTGTCGCGTCCATGTCACGAAATTAAATTTCTTTGAATTGAAATGTCGCAAAAATATTCAGCTCCCGGATCTCGCACGGTATCAAAATCACCTTCCCGGGCTCACGAAAGAAAGATAGTAAGATGCAATGGAGAGGTATAGGGAACGTTATGAGCCAGAAGTTATGAAAATTAAATATTATCTAGGTTAATTAATAGATTAGGTATTGTTTGGGCAGGTAAACATACATAAGAGAAATTTTGAGAAAAGCGTTATCTCTTGAAAAGCAACGGTTCATCTGGTATCCTATTACTTTTACTACATCAGGGATACAAATAATCCTCGCTTCCCGTAGCTTATGCTACAAGTATGGATAAAAAACCTGATTTAATCCACCTAGTGGTGAAAGGAACCTTTGTTATACGATCTTGCTATTTGAGATAGAAATCGACACGTTTGGTTTACATTAAATTTTTGGAAATTGAATAAGTTTACAAAATTTGAACTAAATAGAAGCACTTATAAATTTTGATAGTTCCTTTTCTCATGAAATTGCTGAGTAAGTTGTTACTAATGAGGGTAAGTGCAAGTAAAAGTAAGTTTTAAGATGAAATATTATTCTTTAACATATACATTGAGTAGTAAAGGTCTAGTTTATAAGTTTTTGAACTACGCATAATTTCCTGTAATGCCATTCTATTTGATTCACAACAATAAAGTTTTCTTGAATAAATTTTATCACTATTTATTAACTTTCGGTTACTCACGCTGTTGTATTTTGTACAACATGTGTAGGTTTTTGAATGCCATATTGTTATAAAGTTACAAATCGTATATTACGTATATACTAACGTATATTCTTCAGTAAACTTGTTATGAGCAAAATGTCAGAATTATTTAATGCACTAATACTTTAAATTGTTAGGAAACAAGATTAGCATAAACCGACATCACAGAAACGAAGCAAGTAGCATGTGAGGCGTACCGCAATTGGCCCCAACTGGAATTTTTTTTCGTTTCTTCGTATGGAAAAATGGTGTCTGTATGCAGCAAAACTACCAGCAAATGTAAAATGTTTAAAATGTATCCGTCTGTTGGTAGTCGAGTCATTCGGGGTCAAAATCAGGGTATTTTTCACTATCAAAGTTCTACAGTTCCTAAACAAGCAAACATAGAGGTATACTAAATTCAGCAAAGTTATGTATTTTTATTATTTATACAACTTTGTAATACATGAAAAAATCATACAATAATTACAAAAAGAGTTAGAATAGAAAAACTGACTTTACAAATTCATATACAATAAATAAGATTTTTCTATCTTCACTGAAGAGATAGAAGGTTGCTGTCTTTAGCAAAATTTCTTGCAATAATATGCTCTAAAAGTTTGCAGAACACATCAATAACACATTGAAACTAAAGGAAAATAATTTTTTTATTTCACTTTTAGGGGAATTAATCAATATTCAAATTCTACCAGACGATAGAGCTTTCAATTTTAAGAAACTCTTCCAAAGGCTTAATAAACTTAAAACTAAGTTTTGTTAGTCAAAACTCTAGTACACACGTTTTCTTTGGTTTTGGGCTATTGTGCGCACAAGTAACCGTGTTATAAAAGTGGGCGCGAGTGTTCGAGGGTTAATATCTTTTGACCGGTAAAACCAACTCTTATGAAATTTTGCATATATATTCGTAGTGTGAAAACCTCTCGTTTGATATTAAAATAATTGAAATTAGGTAAATTATCTTGGTTAAAATCATTATAAATTATTGTTAATTTTGGTGTGGTGTATTCGATTACTCATAACTTTCAAATCAAACGTCCAATCAAAAAACCATTCAATAGTGATCTATCCGGCTATATTACCTGCCAAATGAAACTAATAGCGTGTAAATCGGTTTGGCCATCTCTGAGAAACAGGCGTTCATTTGTACCTAGTCAAAACAGGTTTTTCAAGGCTAACTTTTAAACTGCTTGTCCGTTTTCAATAAAACTTAGCAAAATGTTCAGTAATAGTAAGAGCTTTCGTTTAGTACTAAGATTGTTAAAATTGGTTGCGTGGTTCCGGAGAAAACCATGTCACGTATTTTTCACATTTTTGCTTATAACTTTCAAACGAAAAGTCAGACCATGAAACAATTTAATAGTGATATACTAGGCAATAATTCCTTTCAAACAAAAGTAATAGCGGTCGAATCGGTTCAGCCATCTCCGAGTAACAGGTGATAGAAAATTCGGAGCGAACACACATACACACACACACACACGCACACACGCACACACGCACACACGCACACACGCACACACGCACACACGCACACACGCACACACGCACACACGCACACACGCACACACGCACACACGCACACACGCACACACGCACACACGCACACACGCACACACGCACACACGCACACACGCACACACGCACACACGCACACACGCACACACATACACACACACATACACACACACACACACACACACACACACACACACACACACACACACACACACACACACACACACACACACACACACACACACACACACACACACACACACACACACACACACACACACACACACACACACACACACACACACACACACACACACACACACACACACACACACACACACACACACACACACACACACACACACACACACACACACACACACACACACACACACACACACACACACACACACACACACACACACACACACACACACACACACACACACACACACACACACACACACACACACACACACACACACACACACACACACACACACACACACACACACACACACACACACACAGACATGCTCAGTTCGTCGAACCCTATCGACTGGTATATGTGACTAGGCCCTCTGGGCCTTGGATCAATTTCGTGTTTTTCGACTATATACTATATAACAAAGGTAAAAATACTAAAAATACTAACTTATGCAAATGGCTCTACATACAATAAAATACGGTTAAATATAATTGGAAAATTTGCTCCGACCTTAATGTTGATGCGTGTGTGTTTGAAAAATAAAGAGCGGTAAGATGGAGAGAGAGGGATGTATATTTGTGGCAGTAGCTGAATCCCACTCAGTCTAAGTACTATTAAGAATGGTTATGTAGTTGAATCTGACATTTATTTGAAATTCAAAAATAATGTATCTCGATAAATAAATTACACAGTAAGTCACTAACTAATCTGAAAACCACGTTGAAACTGTTGTAAGCTGAGTAATTGTGTAGCTTCCAAAACACAACAACTACCCTGCTCGTGGCGTTGCCGCCCGTATTTATAACAGCTTTTAATTGCTCGTAGCAAGAAGTACTAGAGCAGCTGCTGAGAAAAACAAAGAGAGAGTAGAGCGAAACTTAAGTTCTATGAGAGTTTCAGTTGGCGCGCGAAACCCCTCACACATGTACTAAGCTAACTCCCATCGCACGTTCGACGTACAATGTTTGTTATTTTCCATGTGCAAACATTTGCGCTTGCCCCTGAGCCTGGCATAGAACTAAACCTTACAGCCGTACAGAAAGGTAAAACTTTCGCTGTCGCGCAGCTTCGGTCAATGGTAACCGTCGCGGCCACCAGTGGTCAATGTTACCCGTACTGGGCACTGACGCTGCAGATCCCCCTTCCGAATGAGGTCGCAGAATTTGTCAACAGATTTTGCGAGGGTACGTTAGCTGGAAAATTTTAATTCTCTCTCTCTCTCTCTCTCTCTCTCTCTCTCTCTCTCTCTTTCTTCTTCGGTGTTAACAACTTCCCTATTGTGGACTACTGGCAGATAATTTGTTATGTTGTATGTTGTTCAACTATGTAATATAATGTGTAATATAATATGTAACACAATTTGCCTTAAACACTATTCTGGAGCTCGTCTCCGCGGTGCTGCTGGCGTCTTCAATTTATTCTTAATCGGGTCGGAAAAAGGTGCTGTATTGCTTGAGTGGGGAAGAACGGGAAACATTGAGTGCAGAGCCGCCCGCTGGAGATCGTAAGTGGTTGCTGTGGTTCCATTTCTTCTGTTGCTCGCCTTCGCTTCTCACGTTGCCTAATTCTATTCGGTTATTTATCCAAGAGGTTGGCGGAGTAATGGCTTTCACTCTCCGTACTTCGTATATCGTACTAATACTTCGTATTATTGATACTGAACTGTGATAGCATTCGTCTATTAGCTGGACGAAATTGTGGTTCGTGGTGTATTAATAATGCCAAGTCCTATGCTTGACCACCTTTACGTTTTCTGATGCACACTGTATAGTTATAGTGTATATGTGTAGGGTGTATAGCGTATGTTCACCCGACTTGGGAAGTAGATTCCAATTCCACCTGAATTGCGTTTTACTTCTTGTACTATTTGCCGGGCTGTGGTCTTTGCGATATCCGCATCGCCCCTATTAATTGTTTGGTGTAGTGCGTTGCCCTCGCACTGAATCCGGAAACCTCTTGTATTGGAATTCGCCTGGTTCTGGTGTACTGTTACGTATTCCTGGGCCGTCTACACTCGTTGTTCCCCACAGTCCTTTCTCCTCTCGCGCCTGTGAGAGCTCTCCAAGCTTGAGCTCACCGTTACTCGTACTGCAGGCTGTCTTCCCTCGTCTCGGGTCGTCTTCCGGCTGCTGGTCTCACTGATCTTCATTTCTTATATCTATACTCGCGAAAAGAAAAATCTATACCAATCACAAAAGAAAATTAAAAGTTTCTGACTTTGCTGTGATGCTTCGATCGCACCGAATTTTATTGTCCTTTTCTCTGCGATTGGTTTACATTTAAACGTTAATAATGGAATTACGCACTTAATTTAATTTTTTTTTTTTCATTAATATTTTATGGCGACTTATGGTTTTATCGTACTCTTCACGCCTTTGATATAATTTACTTATGTTCTTTATTACTTTCAATTTTTTCACCGAATGAACTCTTACATTTTATCTACTGTTCCTATTGAACGTTTTTCTTATGTCACTAACCGTAATATCTCTTTCGATTTTCTATCGGGAGTTCCTCTCCCTCTTTTAATTCTTCTACGGAGTCATACTTGTTACTCTCCTTTCTTTTAATTCTTCTACGGAGTCATACTTGTTACTCTCCTTTCTTTTAATTCTTCTATGGAGCCATACTTGTTACTCTCCTTTCTTTAATCTTCAATTTTCAAAGTATGTTTTAACTTTAACTTTTAAAATATTATTGTAACTTTCTAAAAAAATTTTTTTTTTCTCAAATCTACTACACAACAAAAAAAAATGCAAAAATAAAAGAGTAATAAAAAAAAACTGCAAACTGTAAGGCTTCGGAGAAAAACAAACTATCTTATTTTAAAATTTTAAAACTTTATAACCGTAAAACAAATTAGCTTCCGTTCTATTTAACTCTAACTAATTTATTTTTCACCTTATGCCACAATATACTCTACCTTCCTTTCCTAGCCTTAGCCGGAAAGACTTACTTACTCTTCTCCGTTTGCATAGTTGCATCTCTCTCTCCCCCTTCCGATCAGAGGTTCGCGCGTCCGCTTCCCTACCCTGAGGATTTCCTGGAAAATATAAACTGTTAGTAAAAGAATAGAAAGGTTTGAAATCCCCCTTCTCGTGAAGGTTAAGCCATTATTATATGTTCGCTCCTGTCTCTCCGGTTTCGACTTCTCTCCGCTCGTGTCCACCCTGCTCCTTGATTTTGTTCCTATTTAATATACCGTTGGTCCGTACTTGAAGTTCCTTTCTCTCCCGTCCATAGAGTTCTTTTCTTTCTTTATGTCGATCTTCTTAATATTGTTTATTCTATTTTCACCGAATTCTGTTTCTCTTTGGTCCGGGGTGCCCCTAAGGTTCCCTTGTCGACTTAAACTTCTATTTTGACGTTCGTTTATGATATGTGCTATCGGTTCTAAATATATACCTTCCGATTCTGTATAGTCTTCCCTTTTCCTATTTATATTCTTTTCAAATGGCTCCTTTTCCGTGTTGCCTTGTCTCACTATTTCGATTTTTATGTCCGACCTGTTTTTCCTACTCGCTATTTCATTGTCTTTGCTGTAATTTTTTTCACAACAAGTTATTTTTCCTCTTAATTGGCAAGCTAAAACCCCCAGTAAAATGACCCCTAATATTACTGTCCCTGATGAAAACCACCATGGGTATTTATACGGTGCGTAAATTAAATTTTCTAATAATGTTTTTCTAGCTTTAAGATGGTTTATGTCCACTCCTATTTCAAATAATTTATGTTTATCTACATAAGAGTACACTTTTTCCGATACGTTAACAATGGGGAGTAATTCTTCTTTCCATTCTTCTACTGTTATATTCCCCAAGTTTGCTTCGTATTTCGAATATAGTTTTGGGTTTTCAAATTCATTAAAATAGCTTAATTTTACGTTTTCCGTCTGGATACTCATATTTGGTTTTAACTGAAATTCCCCGTTTCCGGTTACTTTAATATTTGTTGAACTATTTTCTTGTGAGATATTTACAACGATTGTCTGTGGGCTTATATATTTCCAAATATTTCGATCCCCTGTCGAGAACCATAGATCATGCTTAGTCTTGAAGCTTTTTATCTTGCAGTTACTTGTATTGTTCCTGAAGATTATGTTTGCCAAGCATTCATCGCTTTCCCTGAGATTTTCTTCTTTAGCTGTTGAATTGCATACTTTTATATCTCCCAGTTTTGTACATCTGTTCCATTCATCGTAGCTTAGTATGTAACCCCAATTTGAATCCTTTATGTTCAGGATTGTATCTTTATTTACTTCTACCATTGTGACAATTGACCCGTTCACATGTGGCTCTATTATCACCCGTCTGGTTGTAAGTGGTTCTCTTTTAACTAATGGCACCTTGAATACTATTTTAATTTCAAACTTCTGGTTTAAAGAGAAATCGAAATCAATGAGCTGTATTATTGCAGCGTCTATACCGCCATTTGTGCGTTTTGGAATATTTAAGTCATCTGGTAAGTCTAAATTTTTTTCGTCGAGATATGTTTCAATAAAATTTGGTCCCAAAATTGAGAATATGACTTGTGTTTTATCTTTTCCTAGTACTAAGTCTAAGATCTGGTTTTGTTGGTCTTTAATTTTCGTTATTAGACGCTCTATCCAAAATATTAATCCCATTAAACTTGTTTCTACATACATTTTCTGTTTAATACTTTCTACAAATTTTGCGTCCATTCCTACCATTCCTAAGAATGGATATTTTTTTGTTTATTTGCATAGCTTCCTCGTCAATTGGTATGACGGATTTATTTACTATTTTGTACATCTCTTCTAACGCTGCTGTTTGGTGGTCTGTGGTGTCTTTAAGGGGGCATAGTACTTTTTCAATGTAAAAAAATCGAAATTTTTTTATTGATTATTTCGAAAGATTAACATTTTGACCATATGTGTTTCAAGTCATTTCGATGAATTCCAAAAATTGACAAAGTTACAGCTATTTGTACCGCGCATGTCTGGAGCGATTACACAGCGAATAAAAACTTCAACGTCGTTTTTCTCGAAACCAGGTTTTGAAAGTCGGTACCATAAATATCTCAAGAACGGCTCAAGCAATTCTCATGATTCTTTTTTTGTTTCAAAGCTAACAAAATTATCTAGTGTTTGACCCATCCTTTTTTCGATATTACAATTTTTGTATTTTTTAGAAATGTTTAAAGTCAATTTTTTCGGCTAAAAACCTTACTTTTGTGTTTGAATGTCCTCCATTTTGTTATGCGTTCGAATTTTAAAAAAGGGATGGGTCAAACACGAGATAATTTAATATTCTTTCATGTCGTATTGGAATTTTTCAATTCGGATAAGCCCCCCAGCGCCAATCCATGGTACCGCAAATCATGTTTTTTTCGAATGATCATGTTCAAGGAGCCGTAGGAGAGAGGGGAAGAGGTTCACATATGCAAACAAAACTGCAAATATTAGTATAAAGTGCAATGTTTAGCAAGCAATAAACCCGAATCGATTCGCTTTTCGCGTTATCGAGAAAAAAATATTTGAAATAAGGCAAAAAATATGGTGTAAAAAGTACTATGCCCCCTTAATTTGTTCTTCGTTATGTCTGAGTTTGTCCAGGTTTTTGTCGACTCTTACTCTATCATTGTCGTCCATGTCGTTCCAAAATGTCCATGACCTTTTGCACCTGCTTCCTCCGAAAAATAATTTTATGTAGTTCTGGGTTTCTGTAAATTTTCTTAGCATTTCTTCTTGCTTCTCGTAAATTGGTATACAGTGTAACTGTCTTAAATCTAGTTCCAATTTACTACACATCTCGTTCCAATTTTCCATTACTATACGTAACTTGTTCAAGTCATTATTGATTTGCGTCGTGTTTAATATTACATTAAATTCATAGTTACCCTGGGTTACTAAAGTGTCCCCTAGGTGTTCCAGAATAACCTCCGTGGCGCCTGTTCCACCGGCTTGCACCATGATTATTATTCTGCAATAAACGAATTATTTTTTGAATTATTTTTTTTTGTGGTTATGAACTATATTGTCTATTTTGCTAGCGTTTTTTTTTTTTTTTTTTTTTTAGTCATGATACCGTCGTAGTCGGTTGTTATGAATTTTTTTTATAATGGTGGTCATATCGCTTAGTAGCTCTACGACTTCATATGGACCTCTCCAGTTGCTTTGTAGTTTTTGTCCTGTACCGATTGGGACAGCTTTTACTAGTACTAGATCTCCCCACATTGGTTGCCACTCGTTAGCTTTTTTGTCGTAAATTTCCTTTCGCTTTTTCTTTGAAATTAGCAGGTTTTCCCGCGCCGTGTCATATAATCTTTTGAACGTTACTTTCATTTCATTGACGTAATCGCCGTAGTTGTATTCCATGTCCCTTATTCTATATAAGGAATTTGGGATTCTAGCTCTTTTCCCATAAAGTAACTCGAAAGGTGAAAACCCGGTAGATGCATTGTTCGTTGTATTATATTCGAATGTGAAATATGGAAGTAAACTGTCCCATGATTTTGGGTCGTTTCCTACAAATTGCCGCAAATATGTTTTTAATTCTCTATTTGATCTTTCTACAAGGTTTGCTTGCGGATGATATGCTGACGTTGTAATTTTCTTAATTTTCAAAATTTTACAAACATTTTTCATTAGGTTGCTAACAAAATTTGCTCCTTGATCTGTGACCAAGTCTAAGGGTGTTCCAAATTTGCAAATGAAATTTTCTACGAAGCATTTCGCTACTGTGTAACTTTCTTGATTTTACATTGCTGCGACTGTCAAATATCTTGTGAGATCATCTTGTATTACTAGACCATACTTGTTCCCGTTATTTGACTCCGGAAGTACTACTATATCCATAATTATTTTCTCAAAGGGTTCATATGACGTTGTCGTAATTTTCATTGGCGCTCTATTTGCTGGCCATATCTTATTTTTCTGACAAGATTCGCATTGTTTGACATAGTTCTCAACGTCTCTTCGCATATTTTCCCAGTTAAACATAGGGTTGAGCCGTTTCAACATGCGTTTGATTCCGACATGTCCGCCTAACGGAGAGTCACGGAACTCGGACAATACTGTTTCTCTTTTTTCTGGTGGTACCCACATTCGCTTATGTTCCGGTGCATATAGAGTAAACAATTTATCCAACTTTCCTGCAACGAATCTCAAAATGTCTATGTTTGAAGGAGTCTGTAAGTCCCTAAAGGTAATTATTTGTATGGTTCTTGCTTTCCTTACGTATTCCGGACTGTTACGAAATGCTTCCTCTATGCCTTCTAATAAGACCTGTGGACTAGTTAATGACCGACTCGCGCCGTTCAGAATGAAACCCCATAATTTTCGTTCTGGGATGGAAAATACCTTCCCTTTCGTATAATCCTTTAGACCATGTGGTAGGTCTGCAAATTCGTTTATTTCTTTATAAGCTGACCGACTATTCAAGATAAGCAGATTGGCTTCCGTATCGTCTTCCTTGATTTTCTCCTTTGAGAATGTTACTAGTTTCTGGTCTATGTGCCCGCTGCTCAAGGCTTCCTTGAAGTCTTTAAATTCTAACCCCTTGTTGTTTACGTGCGTTTCGTCTGTGCTAAAATCGATACTCTCGAGTTCATCCATGCGTGGATCCCAACTAGATGCCTGCTTTTTACAATGTGTACTCGCTCCCCCTGTGTTCTCGCATGCTTGATTTTGGTGGTTTTGATCATCCTCCTGTTGTTCTCGCCGTTTTTGCTGCCGTGTAACGATAGCCACATTTGTTGACCCCGTATCCTGCGGTAGCCGCGACAGAAAGTCTGCTACGATGTTGTCCCGGCCTTGTTTGTATCGGATATCGCACTCTAGGCCTTGTAATTTCAACCGCAGTCGAGTAAGTGTTGGTGAAGTCTCTTTTAGATGCCAAAGGGATACTAGCGGCCGGTGGTCCGTGTATACGATAAACCTTTGCCCGTAGATGTAGTGTCTAAAACGATTTACTTCCCAGACTATTGCTAATAACTCCTTTTCGATTATGTGATATCTCCGTTCTGCTCCTATTAACCCTCTGCTAGCGTAGGCTATTGTTTATCCGTCGATTTCTCATTCGAAAGTACAGCCCCGATGGCATGCTCGCTTGCGTCTGTTGTCATGACAAATGTGTCCTTGTAATTTGGTCTTACTAATAATGATTCTGACGTTAAAAAGTTTTTCAATTTTTCGAATGCAATTTCACAGTCTGTGGTCCATACGAATTTAGTATTTTTCTTTAGCAACTCGTTTAATGGTTTTCTAGTTTCGGCTATTTTTGGGATAAATTTTCCATAAAAATTTAAGGTTCCTAAGAATGACCGAACTTCCCTAACTGTCTTTGGTACCCCCATTTTCCTGATCGATTTTATATTATCGTCTGTAGGTCGAACACCTTTGTTGTCGATAATGTGTCCTAAATATTTTATTTCTGTTTTCAAAATCTGGCACTTTGCGGGCTCCAATTTTAGATTGTGGCGCCGCATGGCCTCTAACACTTTGCATAAATTTTCATTATGTTCTTTAATAGTTTTTCCGAAAATGATGATATCATCCAGATATACAGTGGCTTTGATATCCCCTAGTTCATATAACACTGTGTTCATAAGTTTCTGGAACGTCGACGGACTGTTCCTTAACCCCATAGGCATTCTTGTAAATTCAAAATGCCCTTTAGGTGTCGAGAACGCAGTTTTGGCCCCATCTTTTGGGTGAATTGGGACTTGGAAAAACCCTGATTTCAGATCTAATGTTGAGAAGTACACGCTATCTCCTAGGTTATCTAGAATTTCGTCGATAAGCGGGATTGGAAAAACGAAAGGCTTAGTTATTAAGTTAAGGGCCCTAAAATCTACTACGATCCGATGTTTTTGTTTACCGTTTTCGTCTACATCCTTTTTTGGTATACATAGGACTGGGGCATTCCAAGGGCTTTTGCTGGGTTTGATGATCCCTTGCCTCATCATTTCTCCAATTTCCTCGTTTATATGCTCTTTCGTGGCTTCTGGGAATCTATACTGTCTTTTGTTAATGGGTATGTTAGTTGTCTTTTCAATTTCATGTATTGCTGCGTCTGTGGTTGTCAATTGATCTCCTTTCATAAAGAATACATCCTTGTATCTTCTCATTATTGCTTCCATTACATTAAAGTTTCCTTCTTCTAAATGCGTTAGATTAAGGATTCCAAACAATCTTTGTACGCGATTGTTTCCGCATAGTTTTCCGTAATTCCTATTTTCTACTAAACTATTATCTTGGTGAGCATCCAAGTCTTCGGGATACATCTCTTCCTCTATATTCATACTTTCAACGTTATATCCTATATTCCAACCGCCTGAAATTCCGACATCTGATGATTCGTCCTCTGAGATTTCTCTAGATCCTTGTCTTGATTTCCTAACATCCGTTATATTGGCACCACTTTGTGGGAGCATATTGTGTGTGTCACCAGTTGTCGCACACGCTCCACAGTTTCTCGCTAAATATCTATTAATATTGTACGTTGGTTGCTCCTCGCGAATGACACCATTCTTTAGTGCGCCCGTTTGGCATTCCTTCTCCCATGCTGCGGCCTTAAATCCTACTTCATGCTCTGCTGCGTCGGTTTGACACGCTTTTTCGGCGTACAATACCTGTTTCCTTACCTGAGTCGCAGCGGTTTGTGTTACTGTATCCTGGTTGTTATTGCTAACTCTTTCCCTCAAGGCATTGAGTGACCCTGTTCTATCCCCCAGTGGGTTTTCCTTACAGCTATTTCCCGTAATATGCCTCCTATTTCCGTTTGGTTTTCGTAAGGCTATATATGAAAAATTTTCGCTAATGAAAAGGGTATGTTGTTTCAAAAATTCCGCCCCTATGATTCCAGGAACACATATATTATGTACCACGTGAAATTTGGCCATGTAACAAGTGGTACCTATCAATAAATTTATGACTACTTCCCCGATTGTTTCTGTTTGAGCCATATTAAACCCCGTTATTGTTACTCTTCTATTATAGTTTATGTTTGTTACCCCTATTCTTATGCATGTATCCCACCTTATTATGTTATTATATGCTCCCGTATCTAGCATATACATTATGTTTATAAATGGTCTATTCACCGTGGCAATGTTTAACACGAATTGGCTATTGCTCGTGAATTCAATGTACATCTTCTCATGTTCCGGGATATATTCTCGAAATTGCTCGATATAGTTTCCTAGTCTATAGTTGCTAGTTCCAGTTTCTGCCATCGCAACTTCTGCTGCATTTATGTTAAAATTAAAGCGTCTTTCTGACTGATTGTCTAGTGGTCGAGGTATTCGGACGCCGTAAACGAACCCTCCGTTAATTAGTTTTTTCCTTGGTTATAAGTTCTATTGTTGTTTGGTTGGTATGCATTGAAATAACTTACATTTGGTTGTGCATTTATTCGCCCGTTTTGTTCTTGTGTGTATCCCAAATTTTGGTTGGGTAGCCAATTCCCGTTGTTTCCCCAGTTTTGGTAATGATTATTACTAGTATTTCGATTAATATTCATATGTCCTTCCATATTCGGGTTTGTGTTTGCGTACATGTTGGTTTGTGCTTGTTGCATCCCAGGGTTGCAAATATTTCTATAGTTACTGTGGTTATTTTGGAAATTAATATTTCCCTGGATTTGATTGTGGTGCGTGTTTGTGTATGGGTTGTACTTGTGATAGTCATATGGCATACTTTGGAAATTATTGTTTTCCTGAAAGTGGTTTTGGTATGCGTTTGCATAGGGATTGAAATTCTGGTTGTTCCATGCCGTATTAATATTCCGGTTCCTCCCGAAATTTTGGAAGGGTTGATCTTGCGTCCCCGCGTTATGGTTGCGGTTGCTTTCAAAATTATTGAAGCTTTCATCTCTTCTAAAGCTTTGCTGTGTGCCAGCGTACCTATTAGGATTACCGTTCCTATTCCGGCTTCGCCTAAAATCTTGCTGAGCGTTTGCTAGCAGTTCTTCTACTCCATTCTCCCCCTGTGGGTTTTGGAATTTATTTTGTTGCGCCTTCGGAATTGCCGATATTTGAGCATTCCGTAGGCGCCTTTCTATATCTTCTATCTGTTCGACGTCGATGCACTCGTCTTGCAGATAGTCTAAAAGTTCTTCGAATGAACAGTTCTTCTGGGTTTTCGCAAGATTTTTTAAATTCCTGCTCTTTAACCCCCCTAAGAAGTGTATTTTTAAACTTCTTAAGGCGTATGTTTCCCCCCCCCCCCGCATACGTATCAATGTGATCTTTCAAAGCCAGCTCCTTATAGCTTTGGAAGGTTTCGTTTGGTTCTTGCTCCAGCGTTTCAATTCTTTGGAACACTTCTTCTAGCTTTATGCGAGTTCCAAATTCTTTCTGCAAATTTTGCCGTACTTCTACCCACGTTTCCGCTTTTATTCTCTTAAAATAACTGGCTGCCGGCCCTTTGAGTTTTATTAAGATCACATGAATAAGCGGCTCGTCTGATTCGCCGGCCTTAATTTGCTTCGCGAACAGGTCTGCCGCACATAAAAATGCGTCCAATTCTGCGCTTGCTCCCCTAAATTCTGGGATGCATTGTAGCGCTTTCTCGGTCGGAAATTCCGGCATTTTGTAGATTTTTTGTTTGAAACTTGCGCTAAATTTCCTACTGAATTCCCTCAATTCGGATACTTCTTCCTCAAACTCACTTTCGTCGTGATTGCTGAGGGTTGACGATAGTATCTTTCCGTTACGTATCGGGCCGGAGTATAATTCCGGCTCTGATAGCGTTGTTTCTAAGACTTCTTTTTCTTCTGCGTCGGAACCGTCACCAGCAGATACTCGTCTATTCCTTAGGTGTATATTTGCTCTTTTTGACTTGGAATAGCTGCTTTTGCTTGAAGGATCAATTTCCTTCGTGCTTTCTAAAATTGCTTTGCAGAGCTTGTACTTCGATTTGACTGCTTCTAGTCGATCAGTCAATTCGTTCCAGATGCTAGTTTTATTTAATTGCTCATATTTTGAAACAATTGCTTCAAACTCTTCAAGGGCCGCACTTAGCGTTTCGTTTTTATGAAAAATCCCTTGGCGTGATCTAGGTCTTAGTTTATTTTTATATAAGTTCTCGTATTCCTTGAAGATGAACTCTTGGATGTGCTCTAGTTGTTCAAGCTCACCCTCAGTTACTTCTTTATGTTCAAAATTCATTAGTTCTGTTACTTCAAGATAAAACTCGTGGCTTCTACCGCCTGTTTCCCAGAGATGGCTGAACCGAATAATGCGATATTAGTCTCATTTGAAAGATAATATCTCCTAATAGATCACTCTTGAATGATTTTTTTGATTGGACGTTTTAATTTGGAATTTATGAGCAACCGTATACTCCACACCAAAATTAACAATAATTTGTAATGATTTTAACCAAGGTAATTTCCCTAATTTCAATTATAGTAATATCAAACGAGAGGTTTTGACACTACGAATATATATGCGAAATTTCATAAGCTTTGGTTGTACCGTGCCAAAAGATGTTAACTCTCGAACACTCGCGCCACTTTTGTATCACCGTTACTCGCGCGCCCAATAGCCCCACCAAAGAAAACGTGTGCACTTGAGTTTTGACTGAGGTTTTAGGTTTATCGAACCTTTGGAAGAGTTTCTTGAACTTGAACGCTCTATCCTCTGGTGGAATTTAAATTTTAATTAATCCCCCTTAAGTTGAATATAGAATTAATTTTCTTCGCCGTCAATATAACACATTGATGTGTTCTGCAAAGTTATAGAACATATTATTACAAGAAATTTTTCTAAAGCCAGTAACCTAACTTTTCTGAAAATAGTATGCCTGTATGTTCGTTTGTTTAGGAGCTGTAGAGATTTAATTATAAAGAATACCCAATTTTGACCTCGAATTACTTAACTACCACCAGACGGACACATTTTAAACATTTTTCATTTGCTGATAGTTTTGCTGCATACATTTTCCCAACAATTTAAATTGTTAACGCATCGAATAATTATGATATTTTGCTCACAATAATTTTGTTGAAGAATATACGTTAGTTAAACAACGGTTTGTAACTCTGTAACAATATGGTGTTGAAAACCCTACACGTATTGTATTAAATACAAAGGTTACTATAATTTGATGAAAGCTATTCAAGAAAACTCCATTGATGTGATTCCACCAGAATGGCATTACAGCCCCCTGTGCATAGTTCAAAACCCTTTAAACTAAACCTTTACTAGACAATGTATATGCTATCTGCTAAGGATTCCTCTTACAACTCCCTTTTATTTGCACTTGCTCAGATTAATAACTTACTTGTCCTTACTCAGCAATTTCATTAAAAAGGAATCTATTAAAACTTGAAAGTGTTCCTATTTTGTTCAAATTTTGTAAACTTTTTCACTCAAATAGCAACTAATTCCGTATACTACAGGTTTCTTTCACCGTTAGGTGGACTAAATGTGTTTTTTTTTTGTTTTTTGTTTTACGTGATTGTTACTTAATTTAGTTTAACAAAAAACGCTAAGTGATATAAAGCGATCTGAAAAGCTTACTCACCCTATAATGCTGTTCCTCAGCATATTGGCTGGTTGCTTCCTTACTGCTCCTCCACCCATTATATTTTCCGGTAGAACGAGTACAAGCTGAACGGTGTTCTTCTGAACCGTCGTAGTATCGATGCCTACGCACTTCACTTCACTATTGTCCTACTCTTTAACTTTGCCTACTACCAGTCAGAAATCTTTGGCGTTGGAAATCTTTGAAATTCAAAAATAATGTATCTCGATAAATAAATTACACAGTAAGTCACTAACTAATCTGAAAACAACGTTGAAACTGTTGTAAGCTGAGTAATTGTGTAGCTTCCAAAACACAACAACTACCCTGCTCGTGGCGTTGCCGCCCGTATTTATAACAGCTTTTAATTGCTCGTAGCAAGAAGTACTAGAGCAGCTGCTGAGAAAAACAAAGAGAGAGTAGAGCGAAACTTAAGTTCTATGAGAGTTTCAGTTGGCGCGCGAAACCCCTCACACATGTACTAAGCTAACTCCCATCGCACGTTCGACATACAATGTTTGTTATTTTCCATGTGCAAACATTTGCGCTTGCCCCTGAGCCTGGCATAGAACTAAACCTTACAGCCGTACAGAAAGGTAAAACTTTCGCTGTCGCGCAGCTTCGGTCAATGGTAACCGTCGCGGCCACCGGTGGTCAATGTTACCCGTACTGGGCACTGACGCTGCACCTGGATGAGTTTGCATTGGTGAAGGAACGCTATTTGTCACAAACGTTCAACCCACTGAACTCGAAACACGACTCGATCAGATTTACGGTTGAAAAAGAATAAGACCATACACTCCCGTTTTTAGATCTTCTCATCTCAATAAAAGAAGACAAAACTTTGAAATTTGGCATCTACCGTAAACCAACTTCAACAGACCATTTCGTAACATCCGACTCCAACCATTTTGGAGTCCAAAAGCAAGCAGCATTCCACTCGATGGCCCACCGTCTTTTCAATATATCGTTGGAAAAAGAAGAGTTTGATGCGGAAAGGGAGAAAATACACAAAATCGCCGAACAGCATGGATACGACAGCAACTTTGTGAACAAAATCCTGCGGAAACATGAACGGAAAAGTCACCGACAGAATGCAACAACTCTTCAACCAGAGAGCGATGAGAAATTTAGGATCTGCTTACCGTTTTATCAAATTATTACAAACTCGATCAAAAACATCCTACACCAACATAGATTTGCGACAGCCTTCAAAAGCAGCTGCACTCTACGTGAAATGTTGAGCAACCTCAAAGACAAAATCCCGCTTGAGGAACCATCCGGAATATATCAAATTCTGTTGGCGTGTTATAAGCTGTGGTACATCTGTACTTATTATTATCTGTGTCATTACCATACTTGAATATGTTTGTTGATATATAATCTCTTCTCTTCTTAATAAACGTTTGACTGCGTAAGACGTGTTTCTTTACACTGCGTTGGACTCTCTACCATAATAGGTTATGGGCTCTTTTTGTTCGTGAAAGTTCCACGATAAAAGTACGCGTCGGCAGTGAAAAAGTTTTTTCATACGAACAATTCGCGATATAGGCAGCAAAAATGAACGGAGACGGAGCGGTATCGTCTGGAACTGGAGCAGTTCAACACATTTCGAATCTTCCGGCAATCGAGCGGCTCATCGGTAGAGAAAATTGGCCTACATGGAAATTTGCTGTGCAAACCTACATGGAATTGGATGATCTCTGGAGCATTGTGAAACCGGAAAGAAATGAGGATGGAACTTATACAGTCGATGCTACTAAAGACCGTCGTGCAAGAGCAAAAATTATTTTGCAGCTCGATCCGATCAACTACGTACACGTAAAGGATGCGAAAACAGCGAGAGAAGTATGGGCCAAATTAGAAAGCGCATTTGAGGACACCGGACTGATGAGAAGAGTAGGCTTGCTGCACAAGCTGATCGGGACGGATTTATCTTCATGTTCGACCATGTCAGATTACGTGAATCGGATTATTTCCACGGCACATCAGTTAACCGGAATAGGTTTCCCCATATCGGATGAATGGATTGGAACTCTCCTACTGGCCGGGCTTTCCGAAGAATTTCGTCCCATGATAATGGCACTTGAAAATTCGGGCATACAAATCACCGGAGATGCCATCAAAACGAAGCTGCTACAGGAGGTAGGAAATTCCGTAGAAGATTCGGCGCTGGCTGCGAATCGGCAAACTGGTGGAAATGGCAGGAGTAAGGATAAAAACAATCCATCCAAAGGACCCAAATGTCGTAAATGCCACAAGTTTGGGCATATCGCTCGGAATTGCAGGAAGTTTGAGAGCAAAAACACATTCTGTGCAGTTTTGTATTCCTTTTTGTCGACAAAGGATACGGATTGGTTTATTGATTCAGGCGCGAGTGTGCACATGACCAGTCACACTGAGTTATTGGAAAACTTAAAACCGTCAACCGGAACCGTCGTAGCTGCGAATGGAGGAGATATGAAAATTACTGCCGTAGGATCTATCACCTTGCAGCCAATCTGTCGAAAAGACAATATTTCCGTCCACGACGTACAATTGATTCCGGATCTCTCTGTAAACCTACTTTCTGTCAATCAAATAGTAAAGAAAGGTCATACTGTAGTATTCACTAATGCGGGCTGTAAAATCATCAACAGTAGCGGTAACGTTGTTGCTACAGGTAAGCGTGAGAATGATTTGTTCAAGCTGGAACAGCAACCACAGCAAAAGAAAAAATCAGAGGGGTTGTGTACAAGACACGACCGCATATATAGATGACGCAGGACTACGTAAGTCTCTTTGTAGTGATAGTGGCATGTATTCATGCTTGTAATCATTCGATTCTTCATGTATACATGCTATATGCAACATATATACAGGGGTTAGACAAAATGATCGGGACATGCAAAATTTTGATCAAATTCAAACGGCCATAACTTTTACAAAAATGAACATTTTTAGATGAAACCAATTGTATTTAACCGGGAAATTTTCCTAGTTTTCCGAAAATATTTCAAAATTTGCAATAGTCAGCGGACACCGGAGATATTCCTGGTTGTCTGGAAGTATGTCAAAAACTGATCTTTTTAATCTCCTGTATCTTTTTCTGTCATGGAAATTTATTAATTTACATATTTTATTCCAAAACTAAATTTCATTTCCAGTCGATTGGTCGAAGAAGAACGGAAACCCGACGAGAAACAACCGAGATATAGCCATTTTAGTGAAATCAGTTCTGGAAATGTTGCCAGTAATGTCTTACCTTTATGACCATTTTAAAACATGACCAAACCCATTCCAATATGGATGTCAAACTTCAAAAATTTACGAGGGATGAAAATCCTGAAGTTTGACACCCATATTGACATGATTTCGAATATTCCCTAAAACGACCACTTCTGCCGGGGTACCTACAACCTGCTACAGGGTTGCCATGGCTCGCTGCGGACCTAGGAATGCTTCCAGTGTCAATGACTTATAAAATCTTAACGTTTGATGCTCATATTGAAATGGTTTGCGTTATGTCCTAAACTGGTCAGAGCAATAGAAGTTACTAGCACTGATTTTACGAAAATGGCCGTAACTTGGTTTTTTCTCGTCGGATTTCCGTTCTTTTTGCACCAGTCGACTGGAAATGAAATCTAGTTTTGGGATAAAATATGAATATGAATAAATTTTCATGACAGAAAAAGATACAAGCGATGAAAAAAATCAGTTTTTGACGTACTCCCAGATAACCCGGAATACCTCCGGTGTCCGCTGACTATTGCGAATCTTGAAATATTTTAGAAAAACTAGAAAGATTTCCCCGTCGAATGCAATTGGTTTCATCTAAAATTGTCCAATTTTGTGGAAGTTATGGCCGTTTGAATTTCATCAAAATTTTGCCTGTCCCGATCATTTTGTCTAACCCCTGTACATGCTACATGCGTTGTATGTAATATTTATCAAAGTAGTAACATTGCATACGTTTAATTCTCAAAAGATTGTGCATTTGAAAACAATTTAACAAAATCAAGAACACAAACTATTGCTTTCCTGCTACCTTACTGAAATTAAAGATTGTTTTTATTATCCATGGTTTCCCACGTTGAAGGGATTTTACCAATTCAATCCTATTTTATCAACAGCACATCTTTTCACTACACTTCTAATGAAACGGCAAGCATGCGTATTCATACAGAGTCGTATTATAACCGAACACTATACAGATGTAGCATATTTTTCCAACACAGATATCAAGTTCGCCGAGGTTTAATCGTCTCGCAGTAAAGAATTTGCGATCTGTTGGGACAACGAGCTTATGTCATTTTTTCTGGCACACTTCCCTAACACAGACATCAAATTGGACTAGGTTTAATCGCGTTCGTAAGAAATCTGTTGGCACGAGGGGGCTTTGTTACTCTCTCTGGCGTACTTCCCAAGCAAGGACATCAAAATGGTCTAGGTTGAACCGTGGTGTTAAGAAATCTTGTTGAAATGAGGAAACTTGTTTTGGCTTACTTTGCAAGCACAGATATCAAATTGGTATAGGTTTAGATCATTGTAAAGAATTTTCCAACCAGTCAAGAAGCGAGAATTCTGGTACAACATAGGCTCATTATTTTCAATTTTTCAATAGTTCAACATCAAGAATCCATACTTTTCTTCATTTGGGTCAATTCTTAGAAGATTTTCTGACCGATTGGTGTAAGAATATTGAAAATCGATTGGAAAACCGCTGAGCTATTAGCGCTCAAAACCTTTCATTTTTCGTGACGCTCGCATTTTTCGATTTTTTGGAATGACACCCTATCTCAAAACTTGCGTAAGACGTAGTCCTACGTCAAAACGCACTGGCTTGTTCTTCTGCTGGTAGCTTGCAAACATGGCACCAAAGATTGGGCCACTTGAGCTTGAGGAGCTTGCGAATACTGGCAAATAGGATGGCGAATGGTATTAAAGTCGTTGGCAATACTACTTCGGACTGCGCTATATGTCCAATGGAAAAGCATTGCCGCCACCCATTCAGCAAAGAAGGTTTACGAGCATCAGAGATTCTTGACGTAGTACACACAGACATATGCGGACCAATGGAAGTTAAATCGCTGGGAGGCAGCAGATACTACATTGTCTTTGTGGATAATAAATCCAGGCGCATGTGGGTGTATTTTTTGAAAACGAAATCAGGTGCGGCAGTGTTAAAAGTTTTTAAAGAATTCCATTTGATGGTGGAGCGGCAGTCGGACCGAAAAATCAAAATTCTCCGTAGTGACAACGGCACCGAATACACGAATAAGGAGTTTGAGGATTATTTAAAGCAGCACGGTATTTGGCATCAGCTGAAAAGTGCATACACTCTGGAACAGAACCGTTCAATAATTGAACGCACTCGTTGCTTGCTGTACGAAGCAGGATTGATGAAAGCATTTTGGGCCGAAGCGGTCAATACGTCTGTGTATCTTCTCAACCGATCCCCCACCAGTGGCCACGATTCGACACCGATGGAAATCTGGACTAACAAAAAACCAGAACGAAAGCGATAGTACACATACCAAAACAAACGCGGCGGAAGTTAGATGCAAAATCTAAAGAATGCATTATGGTTGGCTACGACGATCGCACGAAAGGGTATAGAATTTATGACCCGCAGTCGCGCACAGTTTTCGTCGCGAAGTTTGTTTCATCGATGAAGGTGTTAAAAATCGACAGAGCAGCGAACATAAAACTGCTATCCTGTTGAACATCGAGGAAGTTATATCTTTGTCACCGGTCGTACAATCTTCGAGTGAGGCTACTAAAGATGACGATGAGTACTGGGATTGTGATGGGGACAGCGAACCAGAGTTCTATGGGTTTGATTTAGAAAACGACAGTACTGAAGGTACTCCCTCCGCGCTAGGGATGCTATACCGGTTTTACCGAAACCGGTTTTACCGGTATTACCGGGCTATTTTCCAATACCGAATTACCGGTTTTTCCACGATCAAAAACCGGTATTTTCGGTATTTTTTTGCATGATCAAATAATAACTCAAGAAGCCTGAATCGCTGGTAAAACTTTTGAAACATAGAGTAAACTTAATTTCATGATTGAACCAGAGTTCCTCGTGTTTTTCAAGCAGCCGTCTCCATTCAACTCGTTCCACTCCATGGGCTACTCGTCGCCAATTTCCCATTTGTCTCAGAAGTCGCAAATTTGATCGAGCCATCTTGCACGTTGAGCCCCTCTGTTCCTGGTGCCGATGGGGTCGTTGAAGAGAACTGTCTTCCGGCATCTTCGACGTGTCCATCCCACCGTAGCCAACCGACTTTCGTCAGCTGTACGATGAATCTCCCCGAGCAATGCTTTTAGTTCGTAATTTATGCGCTTCTGCCACTCTCTGCTTTCAGTTTGTACTCCACCAAATATCATCTGTAGCATCTTCCGGTCAAACACGACAAGGGCGCGTATTTCCACCGTGAGCGATGTCACAGCTTCAAGTCCGTAAAGAAATATCGTTTCTGATCGCGATCGATATCGCGGTCGTTTCTGTCCGATCTGAGAAGCAACGATTTGCTTTACTTATGCGATGAGGAATTCATGAAGAAAGAAGATCTTGTCGCAGTGCTAGAACCAGTCTGCTGCTGTCGAATTGCTGTACCGGAAAAATTGCAAACTTTACGAACTACGAACTCTAAAACTACTCTCAGAACGTCTTTCAGATACCGCACACACAAAAACACAAAACACAAAAAAATCATCCCGTTCCAACCCGGATTGAATAAACAAATTCGCTATTTAGTTAAAGCGATATTCGCTATACAACGAAAAGTTACTACGGTTGTTTGTCAAACCGCGATAAATCTGTCGGTTTTATAGAACTTTTAAAACGGTAGGGTAATTTGGACATCCTAAGCAAATCACATATTATCCCAAAATCTATGCACCAAAACTCAAAAAAGTTGAATCGTTACTGAGATTTACTTATTTTCTACCAGCGGAGTTTAACAATTGTATCTAGCTTAGTTTTGCTAAAATATGTTAAAATAAAAATAATGATTTTTTAGCATTAAAAATTTGTTTGGGGTGATATGAACACCCACTGACTGGGGTGAAATGGACAATGTGTAAAAAACTGTTGTTTTTAACGAAATAACATATTGTGGCTCCAAGCACATAACTTAGGAACACATATGAACTAGCAACAGTGTTTCGAGCCCAATTCCATCTATCTGAGTGGAAGAGCCGGTTTATAAATTATACCAATATCACTTTAGTATTTTCGCAAGTAAACAACACCATACTTCGATGAATCTAGATCTTATTTAATGTCTTATTCCACATTTGTGACATGCAAGTGCTCCTACATTGGTTCCTGGTGGCTCAGAGAGGGAGGTCAAACCTAAAGCTGAAGATAGAATTAGGGTTGCCAAGTCTGCAAATTACAAAAACAGGCGGTCCTGCCTTCAAAAAATGCGCGGGGGGGGGGGGGGGGGTTGTCAGCATATTAGAGGATTTGTCTGTAATGTGGTGTAATGTGCGTTAGACAGTCGCGATAGCATGTAATCGGCATAAAGAGAAAGTGGGAGTCGGTTGACATTTTCCCGTGGGAATTATTGAAGATAGCTAATTTTGTGAGCGACAGCTACTTGCCAGAAGCAAGGTATTATCACTGCAAAACTAGCTATTTTGATCTTCAATGATCCACTGTTCAGGATTGCTAATAAATTTATCAGAAAATTTAACAGACCAGGCAAAAAGTACAAATCCGGCTTCATGCGTCGGAAAACCGGCCTTTTTGCCAGATTGACCGGCCACCGGCTTTGCAAGTGAAAAACCGGTCGGGCCGGCCAAAAACCGGCCACTTGGCAACCCTAGCATAGAATGGTAGTTCAACTTATCGATTGGGATAAAATACTCACGATAACAAAATGAATGTGACATTGAATTTTGCACAACCATAGACATTCAGGGATTCAGGGATTTTGAGTGCCTCAAAAATCACTTATTTCAATATGAATCTAAGTATGAGAGGAAATGACCAGACAAATATTTTATTCAGTTTGTTCTCAAACACATCGAAACGTGATTATTAAAAGCCCTGACTTTTGTTGCGAATGTTCCCTTTGGTGTTCATACGTTATTGGCGGGATTGCAAAATACTCTCAAATACTCAAAATCCATTCTTGATTGCTTATAATGGTCTGTTGCGGCAGAAAGCCGCATTGTAATATTCCTTCGCATTAAGCTTCTATTGTCCAGCCGAATATTGTCACAAAACGCTATTGTCCGTTCAACCGAACGTGATGCACAAAAGCTATTATTCTGAACATGGAGTTACTGGAACGAAGGAGTTACTGTATCGGTAGAATTTCAGAGAGAGTTCGGAGTGACTTTGTAGTATTCTTCAAGGCTTCAATGATGTTTTAAAAACAAAATTCTGCAAGGTTTTATTATTTTAAAAGTCTATGGAATAAATTCAGAAACCGAGTAGGCAGAGGAACCAAATCAACTGAACTTCCAGTTATAATTTATCATAAATGTCAGTATTCAGTAAACTCTTGAACAAGGGTTTCCTAGATACATTTCTAATTTACCACTAGGAATCGTTCTTTCTTTCTCTGTGGACACCGAATAAAGATTCTCTGCCTGCGGAAGATTTTCATTAAAATTTATTCTCATTTAAAAGATGACACGGTAAATACTCTTCGCATTGTTAAATATTATTATTTTAATGAACTAGCTCAATTAAAAAAATTGAGTACCATTGATTATGAAAAGATTCTCTTCAAATCATATAATTTTTAAATGCAGTTTTCAAATGTTAACTTTTACCGCTTTTTTACCGGTTTTACCGGTATTGCATTTAACAATACCGAAAAACCGGTTTTCAAAATACCCCCCGGTATTGGCATCTCTACTCCGTGCAATATCTCAAATCCACCTGGGTCGCAGGTGTTGAGGCAAAGCGGTCGGGAACACAGGCTACCAGGCAAGTATAGTGACTTTGAAGTTTCGTTCAGAGGATTGCCGCATTTCAACCCTTTACAGACAACCGATACGACAGCTCCTAAGGAAGTCCAACAAAAATCGGCGACTCAAGCCGAAGTTTCGACCAGTGAAACCGTAGATACATCGGCTGTTGTCAGGAACATGTTCGTAGATAGCGATCCGATCTCTCACCAGGAAGCTCTATCCCGGAACGATGCTGAATATTGGAAGGACGCCATGTGTAACGAGTTCGAGGCACTGATGTCGAATAAAACCTGGACACTCACGGAACTGCCCAAGGATCGTAAGGCGATCAAGTGTAAATGGGTCTTTAAGACCAAGCATGACGCGAATGGGAACATCGACAGGCACAAGGCGCGATTAGTAATCAAAGGATACTCGCAACGAATGGCGGTGGACTACGACGAGACTTATTCACCAGTCGTTCGTCATGGTTCGTTGCGATACTTGTTTGCTCTTGCTGCTAAGCACGGACTAATAATGGAACAGTTGGACGCTACGACTGCTTTCCTTCAAGGCGAGCTTGTAGAGGAAATCTACATGGAGCAACCTCCCTGTTTCGAAAAGTCGGGCAGCCATCAGACAAAGTTGGTGTGCCGATTGAACAAAGCTCTCTACGGACTGAAACAGTCCAGTCGTGTCTGGAATGACAAGTTAGATGCAACACTGAAAAGTTTCGGAATGGTTTCATCGATGTATGATCCTTGTCTTTATTATAAAATCGGAAACGGCAAGATGTTGTTTGTAGTGATTTATGTCGATGACGTGTTTATTTTCTCAAACGAGAAAAATACCAAAAACGAGATTAAAGCGAAGTTAAAAGAATCCTTTCTGATGAAAGATCTTGGAGCGATAAGTAGTTGCTTAGGAATGCGCGTAACTCGTGGAAGGATGTTTGTTGAACTCGACCAAGAAGCTTACATTGAATCAGTGCTTACTCGTTTCAATATGCAGGACGCAAAAGCTGTACCGACACCAATGAATCCAAGCGTGAAGCTTACGAAGGACATGGCGGCAAAAACTCCGGAAGAGGTGGACAAAATGAAAAATGTCCCATATCAAGAGGCCGTAGGTAGTCTCATGTACCTAGCTCAGTGTACACGACCCGATATTCTTTACACCGTTAACCTATTGAGTCGTTTCAATACGGGTGCTGGTCCAGCTCACTGGGAAGCTGTAAAACACTTACTGCGATACCTACGAGGTACACAAGGTATGAGACTACGTTACTCGAAGGAAGCGAATTCTGTCCTTACAGGATACTCCGATGCAAACTGGGCCTCTGACATAGACGACAGAAAATCTACTAGCGGTTACATATTCATGCAACAAGGGGGTGCCGTATCCTGGTGCTGTAAGCGACAAGCAACCGTAGCTTTGTCAAGTTGTGAGGCGGAGTACATGGCGCTTTCCGCTACCGTTCAGGAAGCTGCTTGGTGGCGCGGACTGATTGCAGAGTTTGGTCCAAATCAATCTATAGAGCTACGTTGCGATAATCAGAGTACTATTGCTATTGCTAAAAACGGTGGATATACCCCGCGAACAAAACATATCGATATTCGTCATCATTATATACGAGAGACCGTTGATCAGGGGATCGTTGAGCTAAATTACATCAGCACCGATAAGCAGATTGCAGATGGACTAACCAAGGCTTTGGAGCGAATTAAGGTGGAGCGCAACCGAACTGCGATGGGTTTGAGCACATCAGCTTAAGGGGGTGTGTTGGCGTGTTATAAGCTGTGGTACATCTGTACTTATTATTATCTGTGTCATTACCATACTTGAATATGTTTGTTGATATATAATCTCTTCTCTTCTTAATAAACGTTTGACTGCGTAAGACGTGTTTCTTTACACTGCGTTGGACTCTCTACCATAATAAATTCCATGCCAAGATTGCCCCGCTATCTACATTAGACAAACACGTCGCAAATTCAAAATTAGACTGAGGGAACATAGGAAGGCCGTGGATCACAGTCGATCATGTGACTCTAGTGTAGCAGCGCACAGTGAAGAATTACGGCATAAAGTAAATTGGGAGATTGCGAAATTAATCAAAACCATTAAGAAGGTTTCACTGCTAAATGCATGGGAATCAATGTATATCGTCAATGCAGAGAAACCTCTTATGAATGGAGATGATACATCAATAATTTCCCCTCTCTTTGGACTGGCAAAAAGTGAGATCAAGTTAACAATTTCTCCCGCTCTTCGACGTGGATACAACCAGATAAACAACACGTAATCAGTTGGACATCGGCATCGTCCTGATGATAGGCTTGGAATACCTGAAACTGGTCGACGCGTAGGTAAAAATTAATTAACTAATAAATTTATTTATATATTTATTTATTTGTAGTCAATCGTGTGTAGACCGTGATACAAGCTTAACGCATTATGTCCTAGCGTATGATATATCATACCTCGTCTTCAAAACCTGTTTACTGGTGAATTTCAATAGTTAGCATTGTTAATACAGAGTGGCAACTGGATACGAAAAACCAAATTCCCTGATTTTTCCAGGTTTTTCCCGGTGTTAAATAAAATTCTAGGTTTCATATTGCGATATAATTTTAACTGAAAATGCATTTAGATCATTGATATTAGAATTGTTTATCAATCTACGAGGTATTGAGAAAAATTTCTCCACCTACTCTATTTCCCTAGGCGAATTCTTCATTCACTTTCTCTTATTCTACCGACCAGCAAATTACACTCCTCCCGTGAGTTTCTGATCTGTTCTTTATCCTGCGCAAGTTTATTCGCAAACTCAGGTGCAAGCAGAGTTTTAGTGCCCATTGCGGCTAGCTCGAACCCGCCGTGGTGCTTTTCCTAACAGCCACGCGGAAATGTTCGTATGTTTAATTTTCGTTCTTCGAACCATAAGCCATGCAAAAAAGCAGTTTAATGAAGCTAATTTTTAATTTCGCTTTACCGCTGGTGGCTGTTCTACTTTCTGACCAACGCGGCTTATTTCACTTTGCATGGATTGATCGGGATTTACTCTTCCGGGTCCAAGATAGAGCCAAAACTTCGTAACGTGGAAGGTAGGGTCGCTACACCCGCATTTCGGTTACAACTTATTACAACAGTATGGCAAGTTTATGTACTGCCGTGAGTCAGTGGAAATTTTCCAACATTTTTCTCGAAAACCGAATTTCGCTGCGGTGCCACTGGCATTTACTTCGATGTTCTGCGAATTGTGTCACATGCCGCAAAATGTCCGTCCTGAAACTTTAATGTCATTCGATTCGACTTGACTAACGCCAAGCGAAACGCGCAAAGTGAGTGCAAACTTAATTTGTTATATCACTTCACTTGGTTGGTAAACGGCTGGATAATGCGGAATATAGACCCCATAGTGGTCGTTAGCCTCTTATCCAGCCACTCCGATCCCGACCTCCTCGTGGTACCAGCCGGAATACGAGCAACCTTAGCGGAGATCGGGTAACCAACCCCGGTGGAAACTAAGGTCGTATACTAACCGGGAAGGAGGTAGTGAGTCTCGGCACTATAAGATGGCAGCCCCATCACGAGACTCGGTAGTGTTGCCCCAGTACGGCTACACACCTAAACAACACAAACTAACAACATTCAAGCATTTACGGAGCGGAATATTCGGCATCGACCTAGGCGACGGAATAAGGACGACGAATGGAGACTCGGGACTTGGAACTGCAGATCGCTAAATTTCGCAGGTTGCGAGCGGGTGCTGATTGAACAGCTGGAACCCCGCAAACTCGGCATCGTAGCTCTGCAGGAAATCTGTCGCAAAGGAGAGAAGGTATGGAAGATCCGTGGCGGAAAGGCCCAGTTTTACCAGAGCGGTGGCGCTACCAACGAACTGGGGACGGGCTTTGTAGTGCTGGGCGGAATGCAGGATCGCGTGATTGATTGGAAGGCGATCAACGAGAGAATGTGTGTATTGAGGATAAAGGGCCGTTTCTTCAATTATAGCATCATTAACGTGCACTGCCCGCACGAAGGTAGACCCGACGATGAGAAAGAAGCGTTCTACGCGAGGCTGGAGGCAACGTACGACAGCTGCTCGTCACGGGACATCAAGATCGTCATCGGGGATATGAACGCCCAGGTCGGTAGGGAAGAAATGTATAGACCGGTGGTAGGACCCCATAGCCTGCACACCGACACAAACGATAACGGCCAACGATGTATAAACTTCGCAGCTTCCCGAGGCCTGGTGATCCGAAGCACCTTTTTCCCGCGCAAGGATATCCACAAAGCCACCTGGAGATCACCTGACCAACGTACAATGAACCAAATTGACCACGTTCTCATAGAGGGCCGGTTCTTCTCTAACATCACGAACGTACGCTCCCGTCGGGGTGCGGATATAGATTCTGACCATTACCTAGTAGCAGTACATGTGCGCTCAAAGCTGTCCACCGTATACCGGACACGTCAAAGCCGCCCTCCTCGGCTGAACACCAGGCAGCTAGACAACCCACAAGCTGCCGAGAACTACGCGCGAGTACTGAATGAGGCACTGCCCTCTTCCGAGGAGTTAGGTGCTTCAAACCTCGAAGACGGTTGGGGCAGAATACGCTCGGCCATCGGAGAGGCCGCTACCGCGGCACTAGGTATTGAGCCTCGGAGTACACAAAATGATTGGTTTGATGGGGAATGCCAACAAGCGGTGGAAGAGAAAAAAAATGCTTGGAGAAATTATCTAAGTATTGCCACTAGAGAGAACCTGGCCAAGTACCGACGAGCTAGGAACCAGTTGACCACGATCCTGAGGAGAAAAAAGCGCCAAAAGGAGGACAGAGATCGTGAAGAATTAGAGCAACTATTCCGAGCTAATGACACGCGCAAGTTTTATGAGAAGGTGAACCAAACTCGAAAGTGCTACACACCGAAACCTGACATGTGTAGGGACGAGGGAGGGAATCTAATTACAAACGAGCGCGAGGTGGTCGACAGGTGGAAGCAGTTCTTCGATGAACACCTCAATGGCGAAGTCGCAGAAGGAGGCGGAACGGAAATTAACCTAGGAGCGCCCATGGAAGATAGTGATGTCCTAGCACCTGATCTCCAAGAAGTCAAACGAGAAATCAGGCTGCTGAAGACCAATAAAGCCGCTGGGAAGGACCGCCTACCGGCAGAGCTTTATAAACATGGCGGAGAAACGCTAGCAAAGGCTTTACACTGGGTTATTTCTAGGATTTGGGAGGAGGAAAAGCTACCGGAGGAATGGATGGAAGGAGTGGTTTGTCCCATCTACAAAAAGGGTGATCGGCTAGACTGCTGCAACTATCGTGGTATAACGCTGGTAAACGCCGCCTACAAGGTACTCTCCCAGATCCTGTTACGCCGGCTGTCACCGATAGCACAAGGTTTCGTAGGGAATTATCAGGCGGGTTTCATGGGGGCTCGCGCAACTACGGACCAAATTTTTACTATCCGACAGATTTTGCAGAAATGTCGGGAATACAACGTGCCCACGCATCACATCTTTATTGATTTCAAAGCAGCATACGATACAGTCGATCGAGACAAGCTATGGCAGATAATGCACGAATACGGTTTTCCGGACAAACTGACGCGACTGATCAGAGCTACATTGGATCGAGTGATGTGTTTCGTACGCATCTCTGGGACACTCTCGAGTCCCTTCGAGACGCGACGAGGGTTGAGACAAGGTGACGGTCTATCCTGCATGCTGTTCAACATCGCTCTTGAGGGGGTGATCCGACGAGCGGGCATCGAAACGAGAGGCACGATTTTTACCAAGGGTAGCCAACTTCTAGGCTTTGCAGATGACTTCGATATCATTGCCAGGAACTTTGCGACGGCGGAGGCAATCTACGCCAGACTGAAAGCGGAGTCTAGGAGAATTGGGCTAAAAATAAATGCGTCGAAGACCAAATACATGAAAGGAAGAGGCTCAAAGGAAACAAATGCGTGCCTCCCACGGACGGTAACCGTTGACGGCGACGAACTGGAAGTGGTAGAGGAGTTCGTGTATTTGGGATCGCTGGTGACCGCGGACAACAACACTAGTAAGGAGATCCAGCGGCGCATCCAAGCGGGAAATCGGGCCTACTTTGCCCTTCGTAAAACGCTACGATCAGGAAGCATACGCCGCCGCACGAAGCTAACAATGTACAAAACCATTATTAGACCGGTAGTTCTTTATGGACTTGAAGCCGTGACGCTGCTTACGGAGGACATACGCGCCCTTGCCGTGTTTGAGCGGAAAGTGCTGCGGACGATATTTGGCGGAGTACAAACGGAAAGCGGAGAGTGGCGGAGGCGTATGAATCACGAGCTACAGGCACTGCTTGGGGAGACTCCCATCGTACATCTAGCGAAAGTTAGCAGGCTACAGTGGGCCGGACACGTCGTAAGGATGCCGGACGACAGTGCGACGAAAATAGTCCTCTTCAACAACCCCACCGGCACCAGGAACAGGGGGGCCCAACGTGCACGATGGCTCGACCAGGTCGAAAACGATTTGCGACTTCTGAGACGACTAGGAAATTGGCGACGAGTGGCCCAAGACCGAGTTGAATGGAGACGAGTGCTTGAAACAGCACGAGCCACCCCGGCTCTATGCTGCTGAAGAAGAAGAAGAATATCACTTCAGTTGCCTCGCAGCATAAGGCCCTTTGCAAAACACTGAGCTAATTATCGATAACCCAATCTATCGCTTGTGTGCCGTACTTAACTTCTTTTTCTATTTCTGAGTGTTCTTGACTACTCAATGAATTGATCATTGGGGTTGTTTGAAAAATTCCCTGATTTTGTTAAAAATTCCCTGATTATTCCATGTTTTTCCAGGTAATTTCAAATTCACTGACAATTCCAGGTTTTCCAGGTAGTTGCCACCCTGCAACGTGACCTTGATGAGCAGATTAGATTGCTCTGTTCCTCAGTGCGAACGGTAGGATAATCTTATCTCCTTTAAACAACATAGCTCCCAATAGCCGAAGTTCTTTATCCTGCGATTCATACCTACGCAAACCCGGTTCCCAAACACCGGTCAGAATTGCGGTTCGCACCCTACCGCACTCGTTGTCGATCTCGGCGCAAGCTTCTATTTCATTCCAAGAGATCTCCACAGTACCTGTATCAATCATATAAAGGAGATGTCTGTCGCTCACATCGTCAAACGATTCCGATGGCTAAGATTCCATGACTAGCCTAGATAAAGCGTCCGCAACATTCATATCACCACAGACCCGTTCAACGCGAAAATCGTGAGCCTGTAGTCTTAAGGCCCATGCTTCCGCTCGCGAAACAGCTCGCTTGCCGATCCTGTGCATGCCATCGAATATGAATTCATTCGATTCAGCATCTGTTCGTATCACGAACGAAATACTCATCAAATACAACGAAAACCGCTCCACACCCCATACCATAGCCAAAGCTTCCTCTTGGGTGTGTGGATACTTTTGTTCCGCTGCCGAAAGGGTCTTTGACGCACAGGCAATCACTCTGGGAATAGAAACTTGGTTAAATTGTACCAAAACAGCGCCAAGACCGTACGGAGAAGCGTCCACGTAAAGTTCAGTTCTATCTTCACTACTTTAGTATCCTAACGTACCTATAATTTTCCATGCCTCGTTTCGCAAGTATTCGAACTCTTCTTCTAGTGTCTCATTCCAGTAGAAGGACTCTGCCTTCGCTAATTCACGCAGTAGCCTAGTCTTATCTGCTCGTTTAGGAATAAATCGTTCAACAAAATTTATGAGGCCAAGGAAACTTTTAACTTCTGCATGCGTATTGGGTCTACGGAAGTTTTGAATGGCTGAAATTTTCTCTGCTTCTATTTTCCAGCCCGTAGCAGAGAGATTAAACCCCAGAAATTTAACTTCTTGTTTACGAATTGCACACTTTTTGGTGTTAATTTCTACGTTGTGATTTTCAAGACATTTCATTACTTCTGCCAGATTCTGGTCATGTTCGCTTTCCGTAGCACCAAAGACTAAAATGTCATCCAAATAATTCACAACTCCTTTGCACCCATTCAATATAATGGTTTGCACTATTTCTTGAAAGATGTCTGGTGCATTTGTCAAACCGAACGGTAGTCTGCGATATCTATACATGCGGTCTCCACCAAAAAAGTTAGTCAGATGCCGACAATCTTCGTGTAATACAACATGGAAAAATGCATTCGTTAAATCTATGGTTGAAAACCATTTAGCACCATGCAACTCCATTACGATCGATTCGAAAGTAGGCATTTTGAATGGAGTCCTGTGAATGCATCGGTGTGGACCCCGCAAATCGATGACTAATCGGTCCATGTCATGGGTTACGACTTCAATAATTCCTGTAAGCTATCCAGTTTTTGTCTGGTCAAATCTCTGAATGCTAGCGGAATATGTGTATATATATTACGAGCTGGAGGCATTTCCTTATTGTATCTTAAAGATACTGGCGGAACATTGAACGTGGGGAATTCCTTGCCAGCCTTTTCGTCCAAAATGCTTATGGTTCTCATTGCACATTTCCAAAGATCCTCCTGCCATCCCTTAACGACAACATCCAGACCAACAGCCAAAACACTGTATCTAGTAGCTGTATTAAACCCTAACAGGGCTTTGATCTCATCTACGACGTAAAACTTTTCCAAATAAACTGGCCTGTCAGCAGGGTTGCCACATGCACAGATTATTCTGTGTTTAACAGATATTTGAAAGAAATCGCCTGTACAGAATCTGTATGCATAGAATACAGATTTTCGCCAAATTACACAGATTAAACAGATTTTTAAGCTTATACATGAGAGTGAAAGAGACGAAAATAATCAGCAAAATGACTCTATCACTTTCACTCTCATTGTTTTGCATTGGACAGATTTTTGCACAGATATTTTTCCTCGTCGTACAGATTATCAGATTTTTCCAACAAAAAACACAGAACTATATGTGGCATCCCTGCCTGTCAGGCGAAATGTATAACTCAGCTGAAAATTGTTTTCATTTGCTGCATAGGCTTTCAAAGGTACATCACATGAGTAGGTGAGACCATACAACTTTTCAAACGAGAACTCATTCGCCAAGATTTTATCGAACATATTTCTAGTAATTGTGTTAACTTGTGCCCCGGAATCAATGAAAAAACTAACCTCTGTGTCAGCTACTTTGGCAGAAATAATAGCTGCACTTTCATTTATAACCGAACAAATTTGCTTATCATTCGATACGTTTTCAATTTTTTCGCAGCGACAATCTGTTTCAACAAAACCTAGAATATATATACAACCAATCAAAATTTATTCTAGAGGGAATGCGATCGTATTTTGTATCAATGAGTGTAACGAAAAATTCAATATTTCCTTTAAGCATATTTTATTAACTGACTTTAACCGTTATGTGTGCGACAAAAAAAAACACCTTTAGCAGGGCGACAAGGGTACCCGGGTACCCACAATTGATATTGTTATAACATCAACAATTTTAAACCGATTTTGATGAAATAGGTGTCATTTGATTCGTTAATTTATCTAGTTTTGAATCATTCGGCCGTTTGGCCATTAAAAGACATACGGGGCCCGAAAATCCGGAATTCCGACAGAGTGTCCGCTGTGGGATAGAGAACTGATTGTATTGCAGAAAAATCAGTCATGCGAATTTAAAAACTCTAAAAATTCATACAATGAACTATTTCATGTAATGAGATGAATCAGGTTGGCCATTCCGGAGTAGGTTCCTGTGGGGTCATGGGTGGCCAGTCTAGGATTGGAAGTAAAACCTAGCCATATGGGTATCAAAGTTCTTGGAATTAGTTCGGTAGGTGATATTTTTTACATTTCGATGTATTTTGATTGGTTATTTCGAAAATGGTTTCTACGGGGTCACAGATGATACCGCAGGATTCAAGATAATGCTTAGCATTATCAGATCAGTTCAAAACGTAGAACCATCCGTTATACATTTGGAATCAATTCCGAAATTATTAATAAGTACTAACTAAACTGGCCATATCAGTTCAAAACATCTAAGAGATCCGCTAAACCAATTCTAGTATTGGGTTATGTACCCAACTGGCCATCTATAACCCTACAGGAACCCAATTCTGGAATGGCCAATGCGATCTAAAGTCACCAATTTATATAATAAGATGAAAAAAGGGTCCACAATGTCAAGTTCAAAGCTTATAGATTCGCTGAAAGCTGATATTCTTTCAAAACAAGCGGCTTCCTACGTTTTACCGGACGTTGCTCCGGAATTATCGATTCCCGGGAACTACATATCATTTGATGGCCAAATGCTTTATCTAATCAAAACTAGATAAATGTACGAATCAAATCCACTGGTTTCATCCAAATCGGTTCAAGATAGCCAAAGTCATGAACATAGCAAATCATGGGTACCCGGGTACCCTTGTCGCCCTCCTACGTAATAAAAAAATTCAAGTGCCTCTCATTGCTAATCCCCTTTATGGATATGCACCAAAAAACCGCAATAACTTAAGATCAACGAGTTTTACAATGTCGCAAAATTTCAATGACGTATGTTTTAAATTGAATGAGTTATAACTATTTTAAAACTGAAAAGGTACCCGGGTACCCTGTTGCACACATAACGGTTAATTAAAGTACAAATTTAGTAATAAGTAAGTATTTGTTCACATGTCAATAAAAAAGAAAGCAATGGAAAGCACTCAAAACTCAGCAGTAAAATTATGTGGAATTATTTGGTGTTTGTTTTACTTGTTCCTCTTGCACGGGATTCTCTTCGGCCTTTTGAACCATCGCCACGTTGTTATTCTCGTCGAACACATTGTTCCAGCGACGTTTGTGTGCTCTAGTTAATTTTGTATTGCCGAGTTGTGGATCAGGACAAACTCGTGCGATGTGACCCAGCTTGCCACATGACGTAGGACTACGTCTTACGGTAAATTTTGAGATAGGGTGTCATTCCAAAAAATCGAAAAATGCGAGCGTCACGAAAAATGAAAGGTTTTGAGCGCTAATAGCTCAGCGGTTTTCCGATCGATTTTCAATATTCTTACACCAATCGATCGAAAAATCTTCTAAGAATTGACCCAAATGAAGAAAAGTATGGATTCTTGATATTGAACTATTGAAAAATTGAAAATAATGAACCCATGTTTTACCAGAATTCTCGTTTCGTGACGTGATTGGTTGGAAGATTCTTTACGATGATCTAAACCTATACCAATTTGATATCTGTGCTTGGGAAGTAAGCCAAAATAAGTGACAGTTTCTTCATTTCAACAATATTTCTTAACACCGCGGTTCAACCGAGACCATTTTGATGTCCTTGCTTGGGAAGTACGCCAGAAAGAGTAACAAAGCCCCCTCGTGCCAACAGATTTCTTACGAACGCGATTAAACCTAGTCCAAATTGACGTCTGTGTTAGGGAAGTGTGCCAGAAAAATGACACAAGTCCGTTGTCCCAACAGATCGCAAATTCTTTACTGCGAGACGATTAAACCTCGGCAAAGTTGATATCTGTGTTGGAAAAATGTGCTACAGCTGTAGTGTTCGGTTATAATACGACTCTGTATGAATAGGCATGCTTGCCGTTTCATTAGAAGTGTAGTGGAAAGATGTGCTGTTGATAAAATAAGATTGAATTTATAAAATAACATCATCGTTGGAAACCATGGATAATAAAAACAATCTTTAATTTCAGTAAAGTAGCAGGAAAGCAATAGTTTGTGTTCTTGATTTTGTTAAATTGTCAAATGCACAATCTTTTGAGAATTGAACGTGTGCAATGTTACTACTTTGAAAAATGTTGCATACAATGCATGTAGCATGTATATATGTTGCATATATCATGTATACATGAAGAATCGAATGACTAGGATTACAAGCATGAATACATGCCACTATCACTACAAAGAGACTTACGCGGTCCTGCGTCACCGGCTATTATCTCCAAAGCAACTCGGCAGCTCGGCTTTATTTCGAAAATTGGACGAGATTTCAAGGAACCATACTGCTTGAAGGCTTTGTACTGTTCCCTGGTGAGACCTCTATTGGAAAACGCGTGTCCTATCTGGACTCCATATCAACTAACCTGGAATTTACGAATTGAACGAGTGCAGAAGAGGTTCATTCGTCTTGCATTACGTAATCTTTCCTGGCGAGATCCCGTGAACCTGCCTCCGTATCCTGATCGCTGTCGCCTTATTGGGCTTGACACCTTAGAACGCCGTAGGAAAATTCAGCAAGCTATGTTTATTGCCAAAATATTGAATGGAGAAATTGATTCAACGAACATTCTTTCAACGTTGAACTTCCGTGCTCCTCAGCGTTCTCTCCGCTCTGCTGGACTGCTACAACCTCTATCGCACCGTACAACTTTCGGATTCAATGAACCTATGTCAGCGTGTATTCGAACGTTTTCTTTTGTGGAGCACATGTATGAATTCGGAGAACCATCGCACAAATTCTTCCAAAAGATTTCTAATTCTAGTATTTTATAAGTGACCATGATTTTTTGTATTTAGTTTAAGTTAGTTACTCACTTGACAATTAATGTTTATTTATTATGTAGTATGTGATGTGAATTGTAATTATGTATTTTTGTGAAGATGATGGGGTTTTTATGCCTACGTGAGGATGGCCTCAGCTTGGCTTTTCCCCATCCAACCATTGCTCCATGTAGACCTATTAGGTCGGATGGATAGAAAATTAATAAATAAATAAATAATAAATAAATATATGCGGTCGTACACAACCCCTCTGATTTTTTCTTTATTACGACAGGCAGTTTCGAAATAAAATACGCTTCCGCATCTCCAGCGACGGGTATCACGAACTTTGTTCTCTCGATATTGTCGGAAACTACTGCGGGATCGATTATTTTCGCGAAGATTTTGACATCTGTTTCCACCTTGCCAATTACCGTCAATATTGTCACTTTGTCGTTTGAACGATTCACCTGATCCCGAAGCAACAGCGGCAACGGTGGCCACCTGCTGGCTACGGCTTCGTTGGAAATCATCTTCGTTAGACTTTTCAACTTCCCATTCTCTTACTGAGTCTATGAGTTCTTTGATTGAACGCTGACCCACCCAGTTTCTATGAGTCAGTGTGGGAACGCATCCATCGATAGCTCCTTTAGTGATAGCACGCGTGGCATTTTCGATTTCTTCTTCAGTTCCGTAGTTGCACAGCCTAGCAGCGGCTCCAACTCTTCTAATAAACTGAATGCTGGTTTCACTTGAAGACTGGTTCATATTCGAAAGCTTGCCGCACTGTGTCAATATATAGGCTCTTGATCCGAAATATTCATTTATACGAGCGATCGCGTTTGAAAACGGAGCCTCATCTTCTTCTGGCATACCTGTTTTTGTCACTGTACTCTTGAAAATTTCTAATAACTTTGGTCCTACCTTAATTTTGAATATAGCCATTTTAGATCGTTCGTCCGTCGCCGAAATCAGGTCTAGTGCAGACATCAAGATTTCTTTCCAGTTTTCAAATGTACCTTTATCAATTTCAATTTCTCCTTCAGAAGGTTTACATTCTGGTACGTTAAGAGAACTCATCGTCATATTGTTCATAGTGGTCATAAGTAAAGATTCATTTCCACTATCAATCGGAATATTCGTGTCAGCACGCAAAGTACTCGAAGGAACGGCAGAAAAACCAGAACTCGTTTGTTGTAATTCGTATTGGAACAACTTCTCGCGTAACATGGTGTTTTCTTCAATAGCCGCAGTTAAAGCCTTACGAAGTTTTTTCTTCGAGGTTTTCCTATAGCGTAGAGATAACAAAATATATCCATCACTGACCGTACATTAATTTAATATTGTTTTTCATTAACAAAATAAAAAAAACCCGATTTAATCCACCTAGTGGTGAAAGGAACCTTTGTTATACGGTCTGACTTGCTATTTGAGATAGAAATCGACACGTCTTCGGAACATAATTCATCTATTGGTTATCATTGCGTAGTGCGTTGGTTTACAAATTTTTATTGAAAATTGAATAAGTTTACAAAATTTGAACAAAATAGGAACATTTTTAAATTTTGGTAGATCCTTTTTTCATGAAATTGCTGAGTAAGGATAAGTAAGTTGTTATTAATCTGAGTAAGTGCAAATAAAAGTAAGCTGTAAGAGAAAATCTTATCCTTTAGCATATACATTGTCTAGTAAAGGTCTAGTTTATAGGTTTTTGAACTATTTATTTATTATTATTTATATTATTATCTTCAACTTAGAGTTGTACAGACAATTTGTTTTAATCTAATAGTTGTATCCTACGCTTATAAATAGTTTTGCTAATGTCGAAATCGTACACTTCACTAGTATCATTGAAGACACGGCAGCACATGGCCCACGGTTCGTTGTACCCGTAGTTTGTACGATGAGAAGGCTGCCACAGAAGGGAATGATTCCGGAGTTGCCTTCGGGGGACACGGATGTTCACTTGGTTTAAAAGAGAGCTGCAATCAACATCTCCGTTTAGTAGTCCGAAAACAAAAAGTCTTTGCAATAATTTCCGTCTCGCAGCTAACGAATGCAGGTCGATCAGTTTACAGCGTTCCCCATAGGCTGGTAGATTTATAGGATCATCCCAGGGCAGAAAACGCAGAGCGTATCTCAGGAATTTTTTTTGGATAGCCTCTAATCTATTGATATGCACAGCATGGTATGGAGCCCATACAACAACAGCGTATTCCAGAATGCTGCGGACAAATGCACAGTACAACGATTTAAGTGCGTATATATCCTGGAATGCTTTAGTGTTTCTTTTCACGAAACCTAGAATTGCGAAAGCCTTAGCTGTTATTGTAGAGATGTGATCATTGAACCTGGCTTTACAATCAATAGTAACGCCCAAATCCTTAATAGCCTGTACTCGACGTAAATGGTTTTGCCCGATAGTGTAATCGTTTTGCAGGGGGTCGCGTAGACGGCTAAAAGATATGACGCAACATTTCGTGACGTTAACTTCCATGTCGTTCAGAGTGCACCATCGTGAGAGAGAATTAATATCGTCTTGAAGAGCGCACCCATCAAGTGCGGACTTAATTTCACGGAATATCTTTAAGTCGTCTGCGAACAAGTTTAGAACAGCTCAAACGACTACACAGCTCGTTAACAAAAAGTAAAAATATCAAGGGTCCTAGATGACTGCCTTGAGGCACACCGGATGGCACCTCGAAACAAGCCGAATTAGTACCATTGATGCTGACAAAAGCAGAGCGTTCGGTAAGGTATGATTGGATCCACTGTGTTACCCAGGTTGGTAACCCCATACACCGCATTTTTTCTACTGCCAGTGCGTGTGGAACTTTGTCGAATGCCTTGCTGAAGTCGATGTATATCGCATCGACCTGTCTTCTTTTTTCAATGCTCGTGATCAGTGAGTTGACGAATACCATCAAATTCGTGGCTGTAGACCGTTTTCTCATAAAACCGTGTTGGTGTTCCGAAATTATTGGGTGTACTGCATGATACACAACATCGTAGACCATCTTTTCAAGAACCTTGGGGAGACAGCTCAGAATTGAAATTCCGCGATAGTTCTCAATGTCGTGGACATTTCCAGTCTTGTGTATAGGAGTGATGGACGCGACTTTCCACATCGTTGGAAAAATACCACAATCTAGTGAACGATTGAAGATGATTGACACGGGTGTAGCGAGGGATGTGGCAAATTGTTTAATGAACGATGGTGGCAGACTGTCTGGACCAGGACCTTTTGAGGAATCTACGGACGAAAGTGCTTGTTTCACATCCTCGATGGACACGATCAAGTGTGGCAGGTAGATGTTGTAATGCGCTATGCCGGTCAGCCAATCCCGATGTTCATCCGGCGTATGAGAAGGATGAATGTTCGAGAACACACTCTTGAAGAACTTAGCAAAAAGTTCAGTAGCAGCTACCGCGGAGTCCGTGCGAGCTTCTTTCAAGAAAACGTCGTGCGGAATACCGCCATTACGTCTAAGCTTCTTCACAAAAGTCCAAAAAGTCGATGGATCCCGTTTTGCGTTCGCCTCATTGCGCAAGACGTACTCATGGAACACTGTGTTTAACCGGCTGGAGTAGAACTCTTCCATGTCGCGAAGTAGACGCTTGTTTTCCTCTGATCGTAGTTTAATAAACCGTTTTCTGACTTTTCGTAGTCTGTTTCTAAGATTTCGCAACTCAGGGGTCCACCAAGGTTGGCTGAATTGCACTCCCGGCAGTCTTTGTCTAATAGGGATACAGTCGTGGGTGATATCGAAGATCACATCATAAAACCGGAGAACAGCGTGGTCAACATCACAATCTACTAAAACTGTTGCCCAGTCTAAGGATTGAAGGCGTGTATGAACTGCAGCTTCATCGCAGGAGTCATAGTCATAGTAATAGCGAACTGTAGCGAAGTCTTCAGTAGCCCGAATGTAGTCAATTTTAACAATAAAAGGTCTATGATGAGCGTCAAGTTTTAAAATTCCACTGGGCGGTTCGAAGAGTTCAATTTTGTCAGTGTCGCTAACGAAAGCCAGGTCAAGTAGTCTGTCATTCGCATTACGAATATCCTGAATCTGTTGTAACCCACATGCTAGAATAGATTGAGTCAGGACTATTTCTTGTTCAGACGAGGCGTTAATTGGGATATAACAATGCATGTCGGCGTCAAATTCCCACGAGAGCATAGGCAAGTTGTAGTCACCCAATGCAATGACTGCATCAGTCGATTTAGCGATATCGCATAGTTGTTGCACACAGGATGCATGGTCAGAGTACACAAGTGGGTCTGAGTTTGGTCTAATGTAGACACAGCATATATATACAGACTGCATTGGCAATGATACGCACACTGCGACTTGCTCCAAACTGTTTGCGTTAACCAAGGGAACCAACTTACATCGCAGGTGCTTCTTAACGCCTATCAGCACGCCACCGCCCCGCAGGAGCTGAGACGTAGCAGGATTACGGTCCAGACGGTAGATCTCGTAGTCAGACGAAAGTTCAGAGTTTAACACGTCGCTGCTAAGCCAGGTTTCAGTCAGCGCAATGACGTCATAGTCGCTGGAGGAGAGAGCCAAGCGAAGGTCCTTGGTCTTCGTTCTTAATCCACGAACATTCTGGTAGTATATTGTTAACGAAAGAGCAGCTTGAGGAACCTGACGAGGGAGTGATTGAAGAGATCCCGCAGTTGCGCGACTGTGGTGGGGGGCTCCGGGGTTTCCATAGTGCCAACTGCAGTGCGTCCCGGAAACTATGCATAGTTTCCTGTAATGCCATTCTATTTGAATCACATCAATAGAGTTTTCTTGAATAATTTTCATCAATTTTTATTAACTCACGCTGTTGTATTTTATACAACACTTGTAGGTTTTTCAATGCCATATTGTTATAAAGTTACAAATCGTTGTTTAACTAACGTATATTCTTCAACAAACTTATTGTGAGCAAAATATCATAATTATTCAATGCATTAATAATTTAAATTGGGAAAATTTATGCAGCAAAACTATCAGCAAATGTAAAACGTTTAAGATGTATCCGTCTGCTGGTAGTCGAGTAATTCGGAGTCAAAATTAGGGTATTCTTTATAATCAAACTTCTACAGTTCCTAAACAAGCAAACATACCGGTATACTATTTTCAGCAAAGTTGTGTATTCTTACTTTTTGTACAAATTTGTAGTACATGAAAAAGTCATACAACAATTACAAAAAGAGCAAAAATAGAAAAACTGATTTTACAAATTCATATACAATAAATAAGATATTTTTATCTTCGCTGCAGAGATAGAAGGTTACTATCTTTAGCAAAATTTCTTGTAATAATATGCTCTATAACTTTGCAGAACACATCAATGTGTTATATTGACACTGAAGAAAAATATTTTTTTAATTTCACTTTTATTAGGATTAATCAAAATTTAAATTCCACCAGACGATAGAGCTTTCAATTTCAAGAAACTCTTCCAAATTTTCGATAAACCTAAAACCAAGTTTTCCTAGTCAAAACCCTAATGCACACGTTTTCTTTGGTTTGGGGCTATTGTGCGCGCGAGTAACTGTGTTATAAAAGTTGGAGCGAGTGAGTGTTCGAGGGTTAATATCTTTTAACCGGTAAAACCAATTCTTATGAAATTTTGCATATATATTCGTAGTGTCAAAACCTCTTGTTTGGTATTAAGATAATTGAAATTAGGTAAATTACCTTGGTTAAAATCATTATAAATTATTGTTAATTTTGGTGTGGTGTATACGGTTGCTCATAACTTTCAAATTAAACGTCCAATCAAAAAATCATTCAATAGTGATCTATTAGAATATATTATCTTTCAAATGAGACTAATAGCGCATAAATCGGTTAGGCCATCTCTAAGAAACAGGCGATAATTATTACCTTGTCAAAACAGGTTTTTTAAGCATAACTTTTAAACTACTTGTTTGTTTTCAATTTAGAATTCCTGAACAATTTAGCTTTAATAAGGGCTTTCATTTGATACTAAGATCGTTGAAATCGGTCATGTAGTTCTGAAGAAACCCGTGTCACGTATTTTTCACATTTTTGCTTATAACTTTTAAACGAAACGTCGTATCACGAAACAACTCAATAGTGATTTACTAGACAATAACACCTTTCAAACAAAAGTAATAGCGAACGATTCGGTTCAGCCATCTCTGAGAAACAGGCGATAGAAAAAATCATTACATACATACATACACACACACACACAGACATTGCTCAAATCGTCGAACCCTATCGATTGGTATATGTGACTCGGATCAATTTCGTGTTTTTCGACCAATTTTTAAACCTTTGTCATAGTATAACAAAGGTAAAAACAAATAAAAAAACTCGCGATTCAATATGCTTTATCGATTCAACTCCTATCCTTAATTTGTTTGCCAAGTTGTTTATACAGCTTACAGCTTATTGTTTAAACTTTAGAATCATTACAGCAAAACTGTCCGTTTTTTTTCTCGCCAGCCTGCATTATTCTACACAAAATTTTACCTAATAAAACACTTCGGCAAATCAGTCCTTTTCGCTCGCCAGATTGCCGTTAGAAAAATTTAATTCTGCGCTAGCCTGAATGCGCCATCCTGCTGTGAAATATTTCGCTAATTCTCTTTTCTTCTTAATCGGTAACGTTGTTTGTAAACAAAGAGTGAATTTACCACCGGTACCGACGCTTATTGTTTTACCTTTGTTATACTATAACAAAGGTTTAAAAATTGGTCGAAAAACACGAAATTGATCCGAGGCCCGGAGGGCCAAGTCACATATACCAATCGATAGGGTTCGACGATTTGAGCAATGTCTGTGTATGTGTGTGTGTTTGTGTATGTATGTAATGATTTTTTCTATCGCCTGTTTCTCAGAGATGGCTGAACCGAATCGTTCGCTATTACTTTTGTTTGAAAGGTATTATTGTCTAGTAGATCACTATTGAGTTGTTTCGTGATACGACGTTTCGTTTAAAAGTTATAAGCAAAAATGTGAAAAATACGTGACACGGGTTTCTTCAGAACTACATGACCGATTTCAACGATCTTAGTATCAAATGAAAGCCCTTATTAAAGCTAAATTGTTCAGGATTTTTTTTATTGAAAACAAACAAGTAGTTTAGAAGTTAGCCTTAAAAAACCTGTTTTGACAAGGTAATAATTATCGCCTGTTTCTTAGAGATGGCCAAACCGATTTATGCGCTATTAGTCTCATTTGAAAGATAATATATCCTAATAGATCACTATTGAATGATTTTTTGATTGGACGTTTAATTTGAAAGTTATGAGCAACCGTATACACCACACTAAAATTAACAATAATTTAGAATGATTTTAACGAAGAAAATTTACCTAATTTCAATTATTTTAATATCAAACGAGAGATTTTCACACTACGAATATATATGCAAAATTTCATAAGAATTGGTTTTACCGGTCAAAAGATATTAACCCTCGAACACTCGCGCCAACTTTTGTAATACAGTTACTCGCGCGCAAAATAGTCCCAAACCAAAGAAAACGTGTGCAGTGTAATCATATTTAGAAACGCAGTTAAGCAGATTTCAATATGTAGTAATTCATTGAGAGTCTTCATCGAGATTTCCTCCTAACGACGTTATTGGAACTATGAATAAAACTTACGCCCCTCCTACTAAGTTCATCGAAGAACCGTCTTCGAAAATTTAAAATTGCAATCCATACTGAGTGGGCTGAATTATTAGCCCTATGGCCTATTTCAAGATCTATCTTCTAGATCTGCTGAATTTATGGACCAATTTCGGTAAATCTTACAAAGCTTATATGGGACGATAGTATCTTGCAAATGAAACATATTGTGTGAAATTTGTTTGCGCCATCTCCGAGTAAACGTTGGTAGAAAATTGAGAAACTCATACGTGTATATATAAATTCATACATACATACATGCATACATACATACATACATACATACATACATACATACATACATACATACATACATACATACATACATACATACACATATATACATACATACATACATACAGGGATGGTAAATGGTTGAATAATACGCTCCAGAACTATCACGAAGTTCCACAGCCTCTTATTTAGCAACTCCTATCTCTACCTCCTCGTGGTACCATCCGGGATACGCTCCTTAGTGGAAATCGGACAACCGGTGGAAACTAGGGTCGTATGCGGACAGAGAAGGGGGCACTCATGCGAAGGCTGAGTGTAAACTCTCCGCCTGCAAATGACGGATCTCGGTAGAAGCATGTTCGATGAACCTGAAAATACCGAGAACCTGAGCAGAGGGTCCAAAGCCCCCAAAGGAGGATGGTTTTAATAGCTATTATCCATGGCTAAAAGTAAAAACATGAATGGATAAACCCCTAATCCAAGGTGTCATGCGACCCGTGCCGAGGGATGAATGGTGGGGTGGGGTTCTATAAATACTCAGCCTCAAACGGAGCCTGTGGAGTACCAGAGCGCCCTCCACAGTAATTAGCCCTTACCGCATCATGAGGGGCTCTGATGTGGCGGACTTTTCTTTCCCCTCAACTCGTGGGATTCTTATGGAAGACAAAATCAAAAATACAACAAGTGTGGATACGGTGGAAAACCCGTTCGCTAGAGGAGGCATCCAGCGTTCTCCACCAAGGGTGGAGAAGGATGCAACTAGGAGCGCTAGTGTGGGTGGCAAAGGCAGCGGTATACCTACCACGCCGGACACAGCGATGAACGGCCCAGCGCTTATCAGGGCGATGGAGAAAAATAGAGACGCTGTACCTAAAGTGGTAGCAGCGTCACAGCAGCTCGAGGTAATAATCGAGTTTACGTCAGGTCGCGGCAATTTCTCCAAGGACCTGAAGCAGAGCTTGCTCATGCTTCGGAGAACCTTGAATGCAGCGACCAAAACGCACAACGACCTCGTGGCGCGTGCAGGAGAGGCTAAGAAGGTGACCGTGAAGGCGTCGAAGGCAGTACAAACGGACGCTTGCCCGTTGACGGAGTGTCGTAACGCGGCCCAGGAGGCTACGGAAAGCGCTACCAGCAGCGGTAAGGCATCCGCCAAGCGCCCGAGACAGTCCCCGGGGGATAGCACCCCTGGCGGACCGAAAAAACGCCTGATCGGTAAAAGCCCTCAGGCTAGCGGGTTGGCAGAGCTAACCGATGAACCAGCGGGAAGCTCCAAGACAGGTGGCCCGTGGACCGAGGTTAGGGCCAAGAGAAAAGGCGGAGGAGGCTCCAGTAAAAAAACTGCTTGTTTCTGTTGACATTATTTCACGTTGATCATGTTAGCTGAGCCTTTGTGTGTGTGTGTGTTATTCGCTGGAAATACATTTAGTTTTGAAATCTCCCATAGTGACTAGAAATTTTCAAAACATTATATTTCGCAGAGTGGCGCATGGTGGCACGTAATTCTTTCATAATTTGGTAGTATATACCTGAAATTGAACCCAGAATGCGGAATTAACCTGGAGATATCTGGCGAAAAAAAGTTCTCGACTAACAGAGCAGAAAATTCTACTATTTTTCCATGTTTTTCTTCTCATTCTTTTAATTATTATTTTTCTTCCTCTAGCTATCAATATTGTTTATTTCGGAAAGCTCATTTAATCACCTTTTTAATGATATATAATACATAAGATGTAATTTTGAAAATAGTGTTCAAAAATTGACTTCAAACTGAGCGTGTTTTAATGGCAAAAAGCGTAAATATCATACCGTTTTTCAACTTTGACAGCCTATATCTCAAAAACAACATCGAATAGAGTTTTGCTATTTTGAATTTTTCTTCCTTGAAATGTTTACCGTAAATAGAAAAATTCATTAAGCGGATTAGTGAAAGTCAGTTTTTTGATTTTTGTCCGCCTGATATCTCATAGTGCGTTTGCGACACTCGCCTGTAACCCAGTGTTTTAGTAATTACTTCGCACGTTTTTACAACCGATGAGTTGATCACTCACACGCAGTTATACACAATAACTGATGTTTCGGAGTATAAGTATAAGTCAAAGTGGTTTCTGCATATAAACACTGATGCAAATAATCAGCTCATTATGAAATAGCTTGTTCTCTACATTAACGTGGCATGAAAAATTGCTAAAATCTGTATAGTTTTTAATGCATACGTTATTGCTAATGCGTTAACTGAAATGCAAGCCCTTTTTGGCGCCCCTGAGAGCTTGCGCCTTTGGCGGGGGCCAGTCTGGCACGCTACGGCACTGCTTATAGGTGTCACATAATGGGTTTGTTGTGATTCAAGGTACTCCAATGTTCGAGTTCCATATATTCTGGAACTTGTTACCGCTATAACTTTGGAACCGTACATCCGATTCAAATTCTCTCAATAGTCTTCTTCTAGGCCATAAAATCTTCCGTTTGGTAGTTGTTGCAGTCAAATCGGTCCATGCATTTCCAAAAAAAACAGATGTTTATTGATATATTTTTACTACTGTGACTGCTATGCGTTTATTTGTAATATGGGACTGATTATAAATTAAGAACGGATAAATTAAGAACGTGAGATTTTTAGTGCGAGCTAAAAATTTATATAGTGGCTTAATTTATGGTAATTTTTCTTATAACTAAATTCATAAAGTATTTAGGCGAAATAGAGTCATTTGATTAAAATTAAGTTTTGGATATAGGTAAATAATTGTCTGAAATGATAAAGTGGCATGCAAACGTAACCTAAAAGTTATTGCAGATATACTTTCGCCGAATATTAGTACGGTCGGATTTTCTATAACTAGTTAAAATAATTCCTAATAGTAAGTACATGCACTAAATTCAAATCTTAAAATTAAATCGTAAAAGCTAAACATATATTTGTTAAAATTAGGACAGCATTCATCTTTACGTTCTGGAATAAAATTTCGGGTTAAAAAGTAACAGGCAGACGAAATGTAAGCATATGATTAGATCGATGAATTGCTATTTAAAAAATATTTACAGCTGAAGCTGATTGAACTATCAGAACGTCTTTACACCTCCCGAAATTCCACAAGAACAATCTTCAGATTTCTGGTGCTGTAGACAGGATGAGTAATAACGACGTCGCAAAACACTGTGTCAAGTGTCCGACCAGACACAGCGGACCATCTTGTTGGTTGTGATAGATGTGACACATGGATGCATTTTGACTGCGCAGGCGTAACGGACTCTATCGCAGATTCCGATCGCTCATGGAAATGCGATCAGTGTCGATTGCGGGAAGATGACGCCATTTCTCAAACAAGAAAATCTATTGGTCGCTCATCTACAAGTAAACGTTCAGTCAAGGTGGAACTAAGCCTGCAGATGGTGGAGGAGCAAAAAGCTCTACACATGAAGAGAATTGTGGAGGAGCAGGCGGCTGAAGCCGCTACCCGACAGAAGTTAGCTGAGGCAGAGGAAAAATTCCTGAAGCAGAAGTACGATGTGCTTTGGACAGAAGCGAATGATATAGAAGAAGGAACCAGCAGAAGGACTAGATTGAGTAGCCGAGCAAGTCGGGAGAAAGTACAATCGTGGCTCAATGAACACCAAGCCGGTGCCGTCCAACAAGTGACAGTTGCACCAGCCAGTCGCGTGTCGCCAACGGTGGTAATTCCTGGAATAGTTCATCAGTCTAGTGTTCCCCACTCAACCGGTCCTACAGCTACATCGATGATGGACGACTCTGCGATCAACGCCTCGGACGTGGCGGAGCCTGTGATTGCAGTTACAAAGACGGTTCCCCATAGTCATCCAACAAAGTATTTGTCAGATAAAGTAATATCGTCTACCGAAATCACGTTTGAAAGGCGACCGGTGAGTACATCAAAAACCTCGAAATGTAGCTCGACGATACACGTAGAACCAGTCGGGACAGTAGATCCCATAGCTAGTAAAACCGCCAGTAACAGTAACTACAATTCGGTGCCTATTATTCCTGCTTTGTCAGTATCCATTACAAACACGTCATTAAACAACAAGCCCATGTTAGTTAATAGTATACCCTCCACGAGCCTCAGTAACACACCGGCATCATGCTGTGCAGCAGTACTACAATCCGCTTCTGGACATTTGTCGTCATCAGTTAGTAAAATGCCCAACAGCCAATCAGCTGGTTTATACTTTAGATCAGGTAGTGAAGTGAATAGAGAGAACATCTATTCCACAGCAGATAGGGCAACACTGTTAGCTCCCAATCAGAGTCATTCAGTTGCGGGTGGTAATTCTTTATTGCACTCGGCAAACACTAGACCGATACAGTCTGTGCACAATGCTGCACTCGGTATTCCGCCAGTTGTCGTACTAGTTACGGTAGCGTATCCTCCCTCGTATACGGGTATATAGAATGTTATTCCATCGTGGTCATGCCGGAATCCTATATCTGCGACATCGCAAGTAGGGCTTATGAAACACGGAGGTGGCACAATAGTCAGCAGCATGTCGGGTTTCTCTGCACCGACCGGTACATTCAATGCTCCAGTTACAGTAGCATCGAGCATCGCCCAACATCGGGGTCTTCAAGGAACAGATGGCATAAGTTCAGTACATCCAGCTGTATTTTCCCGATATTTCCGGCATCCTATGGAGCCACCGATTAGTTATGCTCAACCTTCTACTACGCTGATGAGAGGTCCGGGTCCTTCTAGCGAGCAACTAGCTGCGAGGCAAGTAATGCCTAAGGAACTTCCTAACTTTTCCGGCGACCCTCAGGAATGGCCGTTGTTTCATAGTTCGTTCTGTAATTCTACGGAAGCATGCGGGTACACTGACTCAGAAAACCTGGCAAGATTGCAGCGATGTCTGAAGGGAAATGCACTTGAGGCGGTTAGAAGCAGGTTGCTGATGCCACAGTCAGTGCCGGCAGTAATAGACACTTTGAGAAGATTGTATGGAAGACCTGAAATCCTTATACATTCTCTTCTCCAAAAGCTACGCGCAGTTCCATCTCCAAGAGTAGATAACCTTGAGTCGTTGATCACCTTTGGACTCGCCGTACAGAATGCAGTAGATGACATGTCCATCGCAAATTCAAACAACCGCCTTTGGAATCCGACATTGCTCTGCGAACTGGTAGAAAAGCTTCCTTCCCAGCTTAAAATGGAGTGGTCCTCCTTCAACCTGGCACAATGCACAAATGTCAACCTGGCGACGTTTGGCGCTTTCATGTCCGAGCTTGTCATGATGGCTTCGGACGTGACACTCCCCGTGGACATGGTCCGCAAAACCATTCAAAACAAGAAGGGAGAAACAGAAGTTGTATGTTCACTCTGAGGAGATACGAACAGAAAAGGCAGATATTAGTGTGGTGAAATCGGTAACGGAACCGGTGAAAAAAGCATGCATGTATTGTGGCTGCGTGAACCACGAGATAGTAAATTGCACGCAATTTAAGGCGCTTGACATGGACGGTCGGTGGAAGGCAATCAAACAGAAAAACTTGTGCCGAAGCTGTCTCATACCACATAAGAAATGGCCGTGTCGTTCCAAGTGTGAAGTCGACGGCTGCAGAGTTCATCATCACATGTTGCTGCATTCGATAAGGAATCCCCCGTTTTTTTTTTTTAACGAGTAGGGAAATCTGCTATCAGACACCTGAGAAGACAACTCAGGGAGTGGGGTTTGGTATCCCGACCCCCCTACTGGGGCGTGAGGATCCAGACCCACTAAAACCCTACTCGAGTCTCCAGCCTCAATCCCCCCTGGAACCACCTTATCGGTATTACTTCAGGGAGGGGCTATTGTGCTTAACGCACACTCTTAGTTAACTACTGGACTATGGTAGTTAGGCTGTTTATTCGCCGTTGATCGGCTTTCCAGCGGTTTTGTAGCTCAAGTACGATCTGGGTAGCAGCCGCATTGACCGCACCCCAGACGTCCGAGCTAGAACACATCCTTTGGACTAAGTTATCCGGAGTAGTGTCCTGTCCGCTAACTGCCATCATGTTGCTTCTCACGCCCGCGAAACGAGGGCATATGAAGAAAGCATGTTCTGCAGTTTCCTCGACGTCCGCGCATTCCGGACACTCGGGGGACTCCGCATGCCCAAATTTGTGCAGATACTGTCTAAAACAACCATGCCCTGACAGAATCTGTGTCAGGTGGAAGTTGACATCGCCATGGCGCCTGTTGACCCATCCGGATAGTTCCGGGATAAGTCGATGTGTCCACCGGCCTTTTGTGGAATCAGACCATGCCCGCTGCCATGTGATCATCGAGGCCGATCTTGTGGTACTCCGTATGCCTCTAGTTTCACGTTGGTTGAAGCACTCTACGTCCTCGCTGATGATGATACCAATAGGCATCATACCCGCTAAGACGCATATTGCGTCATGTGAAACTGTGCGATACGTACACGCCACTCTTAAGCACATGAGACGATAGGTGCTTTCCAGCTTAGCTAGATAGCTTTTGGTACCTAACGCCGATGACCACACCGGCCCGCCATACCTGAGTATGGACTGGAGCACGTTGGCTAAAAGCCTTCGCTTGCTGCCATATACCGCAGAGCTATTAGACATCATACGAGACAATGCCGAAATAGCTGTGGAAGCCTTCTTGCAGGCATAGTCGACGTGGCTCCCGAACTTGAGCTTGTCGTCGACCATGACTCCAAGGAGTTTTAAGGACCGCGTTGACGAAATAGTGCAGTCCCCGACGCTGATATTTGCTTGCTGCACTGACTTGAGGTTGTTCACCACAATAACCTCCGTTTTATGATGCGCTAGGTCCAGTTTCCTGGATCGCATCCAATCTTCAACAATGCTTATAGAGTGGGCAGCCGTCAACTCAACCTCTCTGATAGATTCACCGTAGACTTCCAAGGTGATATCGTCCGCAAAGCCGACAATCACCACCCCTACCAGGAGCTTTAGCTTCAACACCTCGTCATACATGACGTTCCACAACACCGGGCCCAGTATGGAACCTTGCGGAACCCCTGAGGTGATTGGAACGTATTTCTGACCCTCCTCCGTGTTGTAGCATAGCACACGATTCTGGAAATAATTTTCCAGAATTCTGCACAGCGACACCGGCACTTGGACGCTCCGAAGCGAGCTGGCTATGGAGTCCCAGCTAGCGCTATTAAACGCATTTCTCACGTCGAGCGTGACAACTGCGCAATAACGAATACCTGTCCTCTTGGGCTGGATTGCCACCTCAGCTGTCTTAGTGACAGACAAGATGGCATCCACCGTAGATTTGCCTTTTCGGAAGCCGAATTGGTTCCTTGACAGACCGTTTGTACCCTCCGTGTACTGTACGAGTCTGTTAAGGATAACCCTCTCCAGTACCTTGCCGGCAGTATCGAGTAGACAGATCGGCCTATAAGACGAGGGGACACCCGGAGGTTTTCCCGGCTTCGGCAATAGGACCAGGTTCTGTCGCTTCCATCTGTCCGGGAAGTGGCCAGCTTCCAGGCATCTATTCATTACTGCCCCGAATAATTCGGGAGCCTCCAGAATAGCCTAATGGCCATATTCGGGATACCGTCTGGCCCCGGTGCCTTGCTCACCTTTAGGGATTTAGCGATATCGATGAGTTCCTCGTTCGTAACCGTCACTTCCTCCCCGACCTTCAAACCGCCGTCGCCCACGTTACTTTGGATGTTCGGCTGGGAGGCCGACCATCCTACGCTATGGTCTGAGATACTGGAACGTCGGCCGTGGGACGACTCAGCGGCCTGGGGCCAGGGCCTTGGCTCGTGGCGCGGAAAGAGGCCCTCGATGATCCGCTCCAGCATCTCTGGTGATTGCTCAGCGGGCGCCATCACGCCCTTGGTCTTTGCCATTACGACCCTGTAGGCATCACCCCACGGGTTCGCATTGGCACTAGCACATAACGTTTCAAAGCAGTCTCGTTTACTAGCTTTTATCCCACTCTTAAGCGCTGCGCGTGCAGCAACAAGTGCTACTCAACATTCAACCCTGCCTTCGTCCGAACGAGCTCTTTGCATAATTCTCCTCGCACGAAAGCAGGCTCCGCGGACTTCCGCAATTTCATCTGTCCACCAGTAAGCCGGTGACCTGCCATACCTAGGTCGACCTTTCCTAGGCATGGTAGCGTCACACGATCGCGACAGTACCTCAACCAAATGATCAGCGTTCGGATCGGGCATACCGCGATCACCGCATTCTCTCCGGATCGCTTCCACAAATACTTCAGGATCGAAGTATGATGTCTTCCATCCACGGGTGGTTGGAGTGTTGGCTCTACTCGCCACCTGCCGCCTCGTTATCTGACCGCCTGATGGTCACTGTGAGTGTAGCCATTGTCTACCCTCCAGTCTCCTATCAGACCAGGACTGCCAAATGTCATGTCGATGATAGACTCCGCACCGTTCCTACTGAAGGTACTTGTGGCGCCGACGTTGGCCAAATCTACGTTGAGCTTGGCCAGAGCCTCAAGCAGAATCCGACCCCTATGGTTCGTGCGACGACTTCCCCACTCTACCGCCCAAGCGTTAAGGTCTCCCGCCACAACCACCGGCCTTAGACCAGTCAGCACAACTGATACTCGGTCTACCATCCGCGTAAACTGCTCGATAGACCATCTCGGCGGAGCATAACAGCTGCAGTAGAACACTCCACCCACTTTGGCAACCGCAAATCCCTCGTCTGCGGTTGACACAACCTCTTGAACCGGAAACCTGCTTGTCGTCCATATAGCCGCCGTCCCGGACCCATCCGACACCCAGTTGCCGTTTCCGGCAGGGACGCGATATGGGTCCGAGATGATTTTTTTTTTTTTTTGTTTTTTTGTGTTTATTTACATAAAAAATATGTACAAATTTTAATTTTCATATTCGCAACTTAAATAGAAAGATAATTCATCAATGTTAATTGTACCATTAGCTCTACAGACATATGCAATGTATAAAATAAAGATTTTTAATATTTTATTTCGTTTGGTAGTTGATATGTTCAGAAGCGAGGGCCGCAGCAATGCTTCAAAAGACATTCTTTGCCATCCGCCCAGTATCGTTGTAATTTTCTGTTGAACAAATGCCCACGCAGGTGACGTGCGAGGACATTCAGAGAACTTGTGTTGGAGCGTTTCAGTAGCAGCATTGCAGTGTACACAATTTTCTCCATCCGCTCGGTGTATTGTTCTCATCAACTTTCGATGCTCCGTCTTTTCATTCACCAGCATATATAAGTCACTTCGGTGGCTTGATGACAATTTTTTCGTCCCAATGTTTGTCCAAATTCGCTTCCAGTTTAACCCTGAATTTCTCCTCTCAATTCGTGGCGTTTCCGTCCGTTCACGATAGAAACGATGGATTAAGTCACTGGATGGGTACTCTCGTGTAAGTGGAGGAAGAAGAGGAATTTGCTGGGAAATTAGCTTTAGACAGGGTAGATCTATCGTGGGAGCAATTCCTTGATTTAGAAGGGATTGATAGTAGGGAAGGGAACCACTTGCCTGTAGATATCTGTTTATCAGAAGCGCTTTACATTTCAACGCCGGCAATTGCAAATTTAATCCACCTGAATCTCTGTCACGAGCCAATTGTTCCATTGGAACACGCGCTGGTAGCCCTCGCCATAAGAAATAGCCCATAGTGGAAGTTATTTTAGCTGTATGAATGCAGTACGGCAGGAGAATTTGTGAAACGTACCAAATCTTTGCCGTAATGAAGGTGTTCAAGAGCACTACTTTTTGCTGTAAATTTAAATCTCGTAGCGAGTGCAGCCTCAGCTGCTGGGAAAATGTTGTAACTAAAGCATTCCAGTTGATTTTAGTCATATCGCGTATCGAATTTGTAAAGGTAATTCCCAGAATCTTTACAGTTTCACTAGTCTGCAACCATGGTATATTTATCGGGTCTCCATCAATTTGCCCAACGTCAATAGCGACTGTTTTATGCCGGTTTAGTTTGGCGCCGGCAGCTCGTTCGAAATTTTCAAATAATTCATTGATACCTTCAATCATTTGTGTATTGGTAGCTATCACAGAGACATCATCTGCGTAAGCCACCACTAGATCGGGACCGATCTGTTGTTCCACCTGTTTGAGAAACGGATGGAGATAGATAACAAAAAGCAGCATCGAGAGCGGGTCTCCTTGCCGGACAGAACGCTCGATGGAGAAACGTTGTGAGAGATGTCCGTTAACAAGTAGACGAGAATACGATTGTGCTGCAATTCGTCGGAGAAGTGTAACGAATGCTGGATCTATTCCTAGTTGGAGCATGGTTCCATGAAGGAAGGAGAGGGACACTCGATCAAAAGCATGATCAAGGTCGTAGCTTATTAATTTTCCTTTTTGTTTTCTAGCTATCAGTTGTGCGATCCGATCTTTCAGAGCGAGAGTAGCTTCGAATATTGAGCGCCCTTCGTTAGAGCACTTTTGAGTAACGCTCAGTACTCGGTGTGTCTTCATCACGAGTTCAAGTCTTGCTTTAAGAATTCTGCTGAGAATTTTGAAGTCCGCATTTAGAAGACTAATCGGGCGATATCCTCGTGTGGTATTAGCTGTTCCTCTCTTCCGTACTAACACGATCACTCCATTTGCGAAATCGGAGGGGAAATCCGATGTCAGTGCCTCATTTAAAACTAGGTTCAGTTCTCGGTGTATGACGTCGAACGTACGTTGGTAAAATTCGATCGGTAAGCCATCGCCGCCTGCTGCCTTTCTCTTTGCCGAAGTTTGTATAGAACTCAGAATTTCTGCTGTAGATATTTCATTCATGCATGCTAAGTTTATCTCGTCGTTTTCGGGAATAATCCTCTCACATTGGAACAAGTATCTTGCCTCCTCGCTCTGCTCTGTCGCCGTGTATAGGTTTCTAAAGTATCCAAAAAGATGGTTTTCGATTGCTTCAGAAGTGTTTAGAAGTTCACCATTGTCACTTTGTAGCTCCGTAATCACATTTTTCTTTTTTTGTCTTTCTCCCAGCTGGAAAATACTTATGTTTTCTCCAGCAACGTATGTGTCGTTGATGTGCATAAAGTTTTCCGAGAACAGACGCTGGTGCGTAAGCATTTTCGCTTTTACCCGGTTAATGGTGGCTATCATCGTAGGATTTTGATAATAACCATCGTACGCTTGCTGGAGTTGTGCATAAAGCCGTTGATGTTCTGTATGGAATGTACTGTATGCTTCGCGGGATTTCCACCGAAAAAACGATTGTATCTTTGGCTTAGCATACGAAAGCCACCATGACATCCAGGTAGGATAGTTTGGTTTTTGTCGGGTTACATATTGCCATCTAATCTGGAACTCCTCGATGTTTTCTGCTGTTAGAAGATGTGGTCGCAATGACCAATAGCCGCGTCCAGGTTCACGACCAAGACTAGGGAGACATACACGCAGAGTCAACGCTTTGTGGTTTGTGAAAGAACACACGTGGGTTGCTGCACTTCGAAGCTGAGCACAGAGTCCGTTGCTGATGTATATTCGATCAAGCCTGGAGACGGAGTTGTGCGTAATATACGTGGGTGTGGGAGTCGTGGGGTGCAATTTCACCCATACATCGATGAGTTGCAGCTGGTGTATGGTGGCATGTAGAGCAGGGCTGTTGTTGTTACCTGACGCATCACTCAACCGTATTACACAATTGAAGTCGCCAGCAAGTAATATGTTCTCGGTGTTGTGTCGCAGATAGAAAGGTAGAGTATTTTTGAAGAAAAGCTCTCTTTCAGCCCGCATTGCTGTGCCTGACGGTGCATAAACGTTAGCTAACGTTGTGTTTCCAACTCGGAGAGTAATGAGGCGGCTGTCGAGGCTCTTTTCTACATGAGAAAAATTGATATATTGCTTGAGTGCTATTGCCGTCCCTCTCTTTGAGAGATCAACGTTGGTGACAAGGTTATAACCGGGAATAGAGAGTTGTGCATCTGCCACTTCTTGCAGGAAAACGATGTCCAGTTCCATCGTTCTACAAAACGTTCGAAGGGCATTGAGTTTTGTTTCGTTAGCGATATTATTTATATTTATAGTGGCAACGTTGTAGCTGGCAAACTGATCCATATCTTAATCTTGATCACCCTCACCATCACTGCCGTCTCGTCGTTTTCTAGTCTGTCGGCGTGCTCGAGAGCGTGTGTTACAGGTTGATATTGCTGATTGGTCTGTTTCGTTGCCATCAGTCTCGCTAGTGGTCTGTTATCGTACGATGGTTTTAGTCCTGATACAGGTTTTATGGGGACAGCTAGTAGGGGAAACTCTTTGTCCGATTGTGTGTTGATCGGTTTTATTGTAGATGCTTGCGTTTGCTTTTGTTGGGATTGGTATTGTTGCTGCTTTTGCTTCTTTGAAGGCGGGTGCTGTAGATCTGATGCTAGTAGGTTCGGTGTCTGTAGCGTAGGTTTTGCGGCTTGCGACCTCCCTGGTTGTCTTGTGGATAATGCAGCTGGTTGCTTCGTCGCGTCGGCATACGATTTTTGCACGAGCAGTTTTTTATTTTGGACGCATGACACGCCGATATGCACAAATTCCCGGCAATGACGGCAGGTTTGACGTTGACCGAAATAGGACAAAAAAGTCCATTCACCATCAATATGTACCCACGACTCTATGTTATGTCTCACGATCATTTTAGCAATCCGAACTCCAGTAGAGATATTGAGAAATTCGAATTTTGGATCTGTACCGCACAACTGCTCACGCACTGATATTACGAAACCGTAAGCGGATAGAAATTTGGTGATTGCTGCATCAGACACGTCCTCGGACAAATCGAATAATTTTACTTCCACTGCTCCATCTTCCATAGTTATTCTCAAAGGAGTCTTCTGACCTCCTTCCACTAACACTTCATGTTTTCCGTCATGTTCTTCACATATTTTTTGTGCAAGCGCGAGATCGATAACCTTCACGAAAGCACATCCAAGACTGCGACTACACTGTATTCTCACCAGGTTTCAAACCCAGAACACTTTTTATGAAAGTTTGGACTTTTACATAGTCCGGTTTTTTCGACATGACCGCATAGTCTATGCGGAAAGTATTCTCGCGGCGCGCCATCGCCCGAGCCCTAGTATGCAAATGCACACACTCAGCGATGAGAAACACACGGCGAAACGAAAGAAGATAGTTTTGATCGACTTTTTGGCTGTGGATACTGCAAAAAACGCGTCTGCTTGACTCAAGAGTTGGGCAGCTTCTGGAAAAGACTCATTCTGATTCTAAAGGGTCCCCCTTCAAGCCGCTATCCAAACCCATTTGAAGTAGTCGTTTTAATGATCCCATGGCGATCTATGGAACAGGGAGAACCATGCGAGGGTTGGGGCAGCGCCTTATGGGCAACTGCACCTCAGAGCCAGATCGGCGTAAATCAGGAAAAAGCATCTGAACCTACTCCCACCCGGTGGTCGCCGGTCGATAGATTTGGAACGTACTTGAAGGCCTGCCAGGTTTCACGGGACGGAGACACATGCACCGTTTGCCACCTCGCCGTTTCAAGTCGCTATCACGTGACTTTACTAGGGGAGCTCGTCGCAAATGCCAGCCCTAAGTCGTTTTGTATATCGTGTCCGAATCATGTCCAATAACATAGCCGCCAGTTTACCGAAGTTGAAACCTTACTGGCATCGGCCCCAATGGGTCCCAACGGACCGTTCAGACACCTGCTAGACCAGAAGTTTAAGGTCTAGATGTCCCTCTCTCCCTGTCTGTTTACAACCACGGGTCCAACCATCCCCCGTACAAAGGCGAAACAGCCAGTACATCGCAGTCAACAAGTAACGTGAAAAGTATTGTGCATCAAAATCTTCATTCCTCGTTAGCGTACTCATTGTTTAGATATTTACCCATAACTATCCATGCTAATGGTCAGCAGATGAAGTCTTTCGCCTTCCTAGATGATGGATCGTCCTCTACTTTATTGGATTGTAGCATTGTAATGGCACTTGGTATTACTGGACCAACCGACAACTTTTCGTTAAGCTGGACAGGTAACATTTCGAGAGAAGAGAAAGGATCTCAACAGGTCACTGTGGTGATTTCTGGCGACAGAAAGCAATTTAAGCTCAACAACGTCCGAACAGTTCAGAAGCTTCGACTACCATGTCGAAATTATGGAGACCACAACTCGACGTGTGAACGGGTCGTTCGAAACGGGATTATTGTGGAAGTTTGATAGCTTCTCCTTTCCTGACAGTTATCCAATGGCAGTACGACGAATGAAGGCATTAGAGAAGCGGTTTAGCAAAGATCCAGTTCTGGCAGGTAAAGTAAGATACGCGATCACGCATTATGAATCAAAAGGATACGCACGTCTAATTACTTCCGAGGAGCTCTAGTCGACGGATCCGAGTAAGGTTTGGTACTTACCACTGGGTGCGGTACAGAAACCGGAAAAAATCCAATAAAATAATGTTGATATGGGTTGCCTAAGCAATAGCCGGGGGAGAGTCATTCAATGATATGCTGATGCCGGGACCGGATCTATTAGTTGCATTGGTGGCGGTACTTGTCCGCTTCAGGCGAAGGAACATCGCAGTGGTTGGCGACATAAGAGAGATGTTCCACCAGATTCTTATAAGGAACGAAGACAAGCAGTCGCAGAGATTTCTGTATCGACCGTCCGAGGAATTATCCCCACAGATCTACGTAATGAACGTAGCTACCTTCGGTGCCACCTGCTCATCCAGCTTGGCACAGTTTGTCAAGAACAAAAATGCGTCAGAGTTCGCTGAGAGATTTCCCAGGGCGGCTAAGGCGATTATAGAAAACCACTATGTGGATGATTTCCTGGATAGCCTAGACTCGGAAGCAGAGGCGATTCAGCTTGTTAACGAGGTGAAATATGTCCACTCACAAGCAGGATTTGAGATCCGAAACTTTTGCTCTAATTCCACCAAGGTTCTAGCTGCAATAGGTGAACAGAAAGCATCATCGTCGGTATCTTTGAATTTGGAGAAAGTCTTGGGAACTGAGCGAGTGTTAGGCATGATTTGGAGGCCAACAGAGGACGTATTCACCTTTGATCCAAGTACCCTAAACGAGGATATCAAAGCACTGATTGGCGGTGCAGTCACACCGACGAAGCGGCAAGTCCTGAAGACTATTATGTCGCTGTTTGACCCTTTGGGATTGATATCTCATTTTGTTGTGCACGGAAAAATCCTTATGCAGTTGATTTGGAGATCCGGAATAGATTGGGATGAGTCCATCCCAGAAGAACTTCGAGCAGTCTGGAGTCGTTGGTGTCAGCACTTGCAGCGCTTGGACAGTGTAGCAGTACCGCGCTGTTTTTTCAAAGGGATACACAGTTCTACTCTCGACAACTTAGAGGCTCATCTGTTCGTGGGCGCCAATGAATTGGCGTGTGCAGCAGTATTATACCTCCGTTTGGTAAACAACAACAAGGTCCGTTGTACTCTGGTGGCGGAAAAAACAAAGGTCACACCCTTGAAACCTGTTTCCATACCTCGTCTTGAGTTGCAAGCAGCGATGATCGGTGTAAGAATGCTGGATAAAGTACTGCTGAGCCTACCCAGATAACACAAAATCGTAATAGAAAGTTCACATTAAATCGTTTTCATGTCAATTTCATATTGGAGTTGTATAATGATTAGAGTAAGTCAAATCGAAGTGAACAATAAGTAGTTTTGCAGTCGTGCGTGTCTTCATATACAATTCATGACTGTGAATTATAAAGCAGGATAGACAATTGCAATATTTGATTATATCTATATCATATATTCAGTAGTATTTAGTTGCGTGTTATAAAAACTGCGCAAAATAGAATTACAAATAGTTGTCAAAATTTTCGCACGTATATCGCCTCCACTTTGGTACATATATGTTCTTATATGGCGTGAAATATAACTTTTTCGTTCAGATATGATTTCGTATACCTCAGTTGCAATAGAGATATACAAACTAAATGGTTTACTGGGTAGATATTCCCGTAATACGACGTTTCCTGTGGTCCGATTCTGCGACGGTGCTCTCTTGGTTAAGATCTGACAGGCGCCGTTTCCACCAATTCGTGGCTGTTCGAGTGGGAGAGATTCTGTCAACCACTAGCGTTGACGAATGGCATTAGATATACAATAAGAGCTGTTCGTAGTTTCAAGGGGGAGAAACATCATAATCCGGTTTTTTAGCTCAGGAGTAACTGAAGTATGCTGAAATCCTACTCTGGCGGCAGATACAGAATGAGGCCTACGCTGATGAAGGATCTATTCTGAAGCCTAATAGAGCGTTTCCAGAGGATCCATTGTCGATTCCTAATACAAGTCCGCTGTACCGTCTCTCGCCCTTCATTGATGAAGACGGAGTCATTCGGATGGACAGCAGAATTACAGCAGCACCGACGATACCGGTAGAGGCAAAATACCCGATTCTACTACCCAAGAAGCACGCTGCAGTCAGTCTTCTAGTGGGAGAATACCATAGACGGTTTCTTCACGCGAATGGAGAGACGGTGTGCAATGAGATGCGCCAAAAATTCTTCATATTAGGCCTGCGAAGCTTGATCCGCCAAGTATCCAAAAGCTGTCTGCATTGTCGCATTAAAAAGGCTACCCCACAACCACCTATGATGGCATCGTTACCCGAAGCCAGAGTGACTGGGTTTGTGAGGCCATTCACACATACGTGGGTGGACTACTTTGGACCAGTAATGGTCAAACAAGGGCGCAGTCTGGTAGAGATGGGTGGCGTTATTTACCTGCCTTGCGATACGCGCCATACATTTGGAGCTTGTGTACAACTTGTCCACCCAGTCATGTATAATGGCGATTCGACGCTTCGTAGCTCGTCGAGGTTATCCGGAGGCGTTCTACAGCGATAATGGGACGAACTTCGTGGGGGCAAGTAACTTACTGACAAAGCAAATTCACGAAGACTGTGCTGTCACGTTTATCAGCGCCAAAACCAGAAGGTGCTTCAACCCACCGTCCGCGCCCCACATGGGTGGATCGTGGGAGCGCATGGTACGCTCCGTGAAGGCAGCCATATCAGAGATCGCCGACCATCCGCATCACCCGCGTGATGAAGTTTTCCAAACGGTAATTCTGGAAGCTGAAGCAACTGTCAACTCCAGAAGGCTTACCTACATTCCGCTTGAGTGTTCGGAGCAGGCGGCATTAACTCCAAACCACTTCCTGCTCTTCGGCACTAAAGGGGTCGTGCAACCGGAATTGGTTATTAACACAAATTTGAACACGTTGAGAGACAGTTGGCGCCTCGCGCAGACCTTGGTAAACCACTTTTGGACCCGCTGGGTTCGCGAATATCTTCCGATGATAACCCGGCACACAAAGTGGTTCAAACCTACGAAACCGCTTGAAGCTGGAGATCTGGTAATAGTAGTCGAGGATGGGAAGCGTAACGGATGGCTGAGAGGTCAGGTTGTGGACGTGACAAAGGCCGCTGATGGACAAGTAAGGCATGCTGTTGTAAAGACAAAGAATGGACTAGTTGCAAGGCCAGCCGTAAAGATAGCCCCCCTGGACCTTCAGTTATCTACATCTTCCGGAACTACACGGGCGGGGGAATGTTACGATACCACAGGGCACTCTCGTTATCGCGTTGACAGTGAGTTCCGAGCATCTGTCAGAGCGAATGTCAGGGAGAGCATAGCTGGCGATGTCTCTCTGCTGTCATCAGGAGCATAAATTAAAAACGTGATTATGCAAATGGTCGATTATAGTAGTGCGAGCTAAAAATTTATATAGTGGCTTAATTTATGGTAATTTTTCCTAAAATCTTCTTATAACTAAATTCATAAAGTATTTAGGCGAAATAGAGTCATTTGATTAAAATTAAGTTTTGGATATAGGTAAATAATTGTCTGAAATGATAAAGTGGCATGCAAACGTAACCTAAAAGTTATTGCAGATATACTTTCGCCGAATATTAGTACGGTCGGATTTTCTATAACTAGTTAAAATAATTCCTAACAGTAAGTACATGTGTAGCATCCCTGCTACCTCCTACAGGAATTTCCTTCTTGCAAACTGGAATTCCCTTTTTATAATTTCAAATCGGTTAAGTTCATTTGCTTAACAAATGACAAACATCCGCGGCCTTGGAAAAACCGTGCAAGCAATGTTTTGCCGCGCGGTGCGACCTTTTATATTTTTATGCTTCCGCCTGATGTGCAACTCGCACAGAAGGGCGTGTTTTGCTTAGCGTGCGACCCTTGCGACGGGCGCCGGTAAAACACTTTTATTATCGTTTAGCGTTTGCGCTTGCTTGCTAGACGCTTTGGGAAAACACACCGTATGGCGTCTGATAGCACTTTCTACTATATAAGATTTAGGTAGAAGAAATAAAGATGAGTCTGAAGTTTGACGTAGAACGGAGCACATGTGGATGTTACTGGTGATGACACTCCTATCCTATGCAGGAGATAGCAAACGGCAATCTTAGAGAACGACAGTTCTAGTTGGCGACCGGACAAAGAAAAAAGTGATTAAACGGTTTAAACAAGTAATTGTGCAGTACAGTGAAAATGCCTTGACACAAAAAGTGCAGCCTGATAGATACGACTAGAAGTCAGGGCATAAAAAAAGCTAAGTGAGTGTAGGGCGACGAACCTGGCCGACCTTTAACAGAAGTGGTCATAAGCACTAAAACAGAAGAATGCACTTTTGAAAATTTTCTCATGAAACCAGAACCGCGGAACATACATTTTAGTTCGAAATCAGTAACGAGAGTGCGGGGTGCCGTATGTACTAACGAAACCGGAACCGCTGATCAGTGACAAGCTCATGAAAATACATAGTTCGTGAATAAACCATCCAGCAAACGTTCACGAATAACGTTCACGAGTAACGCCATCAAAAGTTAGCCGCGACAACCCACCAATACCGTGAGATCAACTTGATATGGGCTGGTTCAGCGGTGACACTTTCGTCACAAACACCTTGGGCACCACAGAGACCAAAGTCATCGCTGGATCCATCTGCGCGCTCGTGGCAACCCTCATTGGCTATTTTGCATTGAAGACGCTGTTGGCATACAGCAAGAAGACGATGTCGGAAGCAGCACGGCGGGAAGTACAGTTAAACAACATCACGACACAGCGGTAAGCGAATATGCATGATATTAGCTAGATAAAGATAAAATAACTACCTATATATTATAAAGATAAAGACAAAATAAATACTTATACATATATACACAAAATTGTACAACGAAAAAAGACAAAAACATATTATGTATAACAGTAATACACGATGCATAAAACTATGTGTAATAAGAAATAACTTCTGATGATCAATAAATTACTAGACCAATTTAAAAGTATATGGACTCAATTACAACGAAACTCGAGTCATTGAGAAGACTAGAGTCGAATTTTAAAAGGGCACCAAACAGAAATTACACTAAATGGTTTTTAGAGAGAAAGTTGGCGGAAGTAAAAATAATTCGAAGCGAAATAGTAGAACTCCTTATCGCCATCGAACACATAATAGATAGCGAAACATTGAGACTTTTATATCAAGAGGCGAACAACATAACCGGAAATTTAACTCAACAGATACAGACAAAGCTGCAATACGCAAAAGGGGGGAACTCTCTAAAAACAATAGCTAAAACAGCTATCATCTGCAACAGATTATCATCTTACACAAAGGCTTTTGATATTAAAACAGCCCCGGCCATCGTTATGCCCTACGACGGCAGCGCTGAAAATTTGGGTTCATTTGTTGATGCAACCAATCTACTGGACGAGCTAACCGATGCAGCACACAAAGCTGTAGTAGTGAAATTTATACGATGTAGATTGTCTGGAAAAGCCAGGTTTGGCTTACCAGAAAATATTGACACTATACAACAACTAATAAACAATGTAAAAACACGATGTGCGGACCTCACAACACCGGAAAATGTGATAGCGAAATTAAAAGCGACGTCACAAAAAAAAATCAGAGCGGTTGTGCACAAGACACGACCGTATATATAGGTGACGCCGGACTACGTAAGCCTCTTGGTAGTGATAGTAGCATGTATCCATGCTTGTAATCATTCGTTTCTTCGTGTATACATGCTGTATACAACATATATACATGCTACATGCGTTGTATGTAACATTTATCAAAGTAGTAATATGGCATACGTTCAATCCTCAAAAGATTTCAGAGTTATTTCAATGTGCTGTTTTCACATTTAACAAAATCAAGAACACAAACTATTGCTTTTCTGCTACCTTATAGAAATTAAGTTTTTACCGTTGAAGGGATTTTACGAATTCAATCCTATTTTATCAACAGTACATCTTTTCACTACACTTCTAATGAAACGCAAGCATGCGTATTCATACAGAGTCAAATTATAATCGAACACTACAGCTGTAGCACGTTTTTCCAACACAGATATCAAATTCGCCTAGGTTTAATCGCCTCGCAGTAAATAATTTGCGATCTGTTGTGGCAACGAACTTGTGTCGTTTTTTCTGGCACACTTCCCTAACACAGACATCAGATTGGACTAGGTTTAATCGCGTTCGTAAGAAATCTGTTGGCACGAGGGGGTTTTGTCACTCTTTCTGGCGTACTTCCCAAGCAAGGACATCAAAATGGTCTAGCTTTAATCGCGGTGTTAAGAAATCTTGTTGAAATGAGGAAACTTGGTCACTTGTTTTGGCTTACTTCCCAAGCACAGATGTCGAATTGGTATAGGCTTAGATCATCCTAAAGAATCTTCCAACCAATCACGAAGCGAGAATTCTGGTAAAACATAGGTTCATCATTTTCAATTTTTCAATAGTTCAACATCAAGAATCCATACTTTTCTTCATTTGAACCAATTCTTAGAAGATTTTCCAATCGATTGGTGTAAGAATATTGAAAATCGATCGGAAAACCGCTGTGCTATTGGCGCTCAAAACCTTTCATTTTTCGTGACGCTCGCATTTTTCGATTTTTTGGAATGACATCCTATCTCAAAATTTGCCGTAAGACGTAGTCCTACGTCAAAATCAGAGGGGTTGTGTACAAGACACGACCGCATATATAGGTGACGCAGGACTACGTAAGTCTCTTTGTAGTGATAGTAGCATGTATTCATGCTTGTATTGCGACATTTGCCCCTATTTAGACTACCCCGATTTACACGATTATCACAGTCGAATCTCGCACACGATTTCGCTCAAAGAAAATGAAGTGAAAAAGAAGGGGAAGAAGGAAAAAGAAGTCAAACTCATTAGTAGATCAAACTAAAAGCCACTCTAGTGTCAGATTACCAGTGCAAAATGCGGTACGTTGCATTAAATGATTATCACAGTAGACTAAATAGTCATAAAAGGGGCAATAATCATTCGATTCTTCATGTATACATGCTATATGCAACATATATACATGCTACATGCGTTGTATGTAACATTTATCAAAGTAGTAATATTACAAACGTTCAATCCTCAAAAGATTGTGCATTTAAAAACAATTTAACAAAATCAAGAACACAAACTATTGCTTTCCTGCTACCCTACTGAAATTAAAGATTGTTTTTATTACTCATGGTTACACACGTTGAAGAGATTTTACCAATTCAATCCTGTTTTATCAACAGCACATCTTTTCACTACACTTCTAATGAAATGCACTTCTAAGCAAGCGTATTCATACAGAGTCATATTATAACCGAACACTACAGCTGTAGCACATTTTTCCAACACAGCTATCAAATTCGCCTGGGTTTAATCGTCTTGCAGTAAAGAATTTGCGATCTGTTGGGACAACGAACTCGTGTCATTTTTTCTGGCACACTTCCCTAACACAGACATCAAATTGGACTAGGTTTCATCGCTTTCGTAAGAAATCTGTTGGCACGAGGGGGCTTTGTCACTCTTCCTGGCGTATTTCCCAAGCAAGTACATCAAAATGGTCTAGGTTTAAACGCGGTGTTAAGAAATCTTGTTGAAATGAGGAAACTTTGTCACTTGTTTTGGCTTACTTCCCAAGCACAGATATCAAATTGGTATAGGTTTAGATCATCGTAAAGAATCTTCTAACCAATCACGAAGCGAGAATTCTGGTAAAACATAGGTTCATTATTTTCAATTTTTCAATAGTTCGACATCAAGAATCCATACTTTTCTTCATTTGGATCAATTCTTAGAATATTTTCCGATCGATTGGTGTAAGAATATTGAAAATCGATCGGTAAGCCGCTGAGCTATTAGCGCTCAAAATCTTTCATTTTTCGTGACGCTCGCATTTTTCGATTTTTTGGAATGACACCCTATCTCAAAACTTGCCGTAAGACGTAGTCCTACGTCAATAATATTAATCATTTCTGTAGCGAGGTTGAGACATTAACCAACCAGCTACAGAATATATACATATCAAAGAAAGTACCAGAAGAAATGGCTCAATCAATGGCCACAAAATCGGGAATTGATGCCTTCATCAATGGCGTCAAAAATGACGTGACAAAGGTAATCCTACAAGTAGGTACGTTTGCCACAATCAGAGATGCCGTACAGAAAGTAACGGAACGTGGAACAGAGGAGACGCCCAACGCCGCACAAATCATCCTCATAAACAATAATAGATGGGGGAACAGGAGAAACAATAACTGGAACCAACGCGGGGGAAATAACAATCGCGGTCGAAACCCCGCTAGACAGTATGGTCAAAACAATCGTGGTTATGGTAATTATAACAACTACCATAACCAGAATAATAACGATTTCAGTACAAATAATGGTTACCGGAATGAAAACCGAAGACCAAACAATCAAAATCGGGGTTATGGTAATCATAACCGTTATAACAATAACAACGAAAGATTCAGGGGTCGTAACATATATTATGCGGAAAACGACCAGGCGTCATCGGTACAACCTCAAATCGAGACGAGGGAAATGCAAGAGGTTGCTCACCCAAGAGAGTAAAAATTTTCTCAATGGAGACAAATTATAGTAATTTTATTACATTAAAACTGGATATGTGTGATAAACCCTGTACTCTAATAGTCGATACAGGGGCCGACATTTCCATTATAAAGGAAAATATTATAAGACATAATACAAATATATATACTAAACATAAATGTACGATTAATGGTATAACTAGTGGTAAGATAGAAACAATAGGAATTTCATATACCAACCTTATACTAAATAATATAAAAATTCCTATAAATTTCCAAGTGGTCGACAAAGACTTTCCGATAGCCACAAATGGAATTTTAGGACGCGACTTTCTTGCCCATTATGGCACCAATATTTGTTTAAAAACATGGCTTCTAAGTTTTGATTTCGAAGACCAAACTTTCGAAATACCAAGTGAAGATAATTTCAAAAATAAAATTATTATTCCACCTAGATGCCAGGTGATAAAACGGGTCAATCTTGGAGAAATTACCGAAGATAGCGTAATTTTAGGAGACCAAATTGACCCGGGGGTATTTTATACAAATACAATTGTAAGCCCCAAAGCACACTATATACAATTAATCAATATAAATGAATACCCAGTGACGGTTAATAATAAAATTCGTCTACAGGTATTACTTTTAAAGAAATTTGAGCTAAAGCCCGAAGAAGGGAACCAACAAAGCGAACAAGAAAGAATCGCAAAACTAACCAAAGAAATCAACTTAAACATATACCCGGAGGTAACAGATAAATTAAAGAAACTATGCATAAAATATAACGATATTTTTGCCCTAGAAGGCGACACGTTAACAACTAACAATTTTTACAAACAACAAATTACGTTGCAGGCGGGCAACGCAGTGTATATAAAAAATTATCGAACCCCGGAGGCACATCTTAACGAGATTGACAAACAAGTCAATAAGATGCTGACGGAAAAAATTATAAGACCATCTACAAGCCCATTCAATTCGCCCATATTACTAGTACCAAAGAAATCGGAAACTGAGGAGAAGAAATGGCGGATAGTAGTGGATTTCCGCCAGCTCAACAAAAACGTAATCCCGGATAAATTCCCGTTACCACGTATAGAAGAACTTTTAGATAATCTTGGCCGAGCCAAGTATTTTACCACCCTAGACCTAATATCAGGGTTTCATCAAATTGAACTCGAAGTTGATTCAAAACGAGTTACAGCCTTTTCGACAAATGCGGGACACTATGAGTTCAACCGCTTACCCTTTGGACTGAATATTTCCCCAAACAGCTTCCAAAGGATGATGACAATAGCACAAACCGGGTTACCACCCGAATGTGCATTTTTATATATCGATGACATCATCGTTGTCGGATGTTCAATAAATCACCACCTCGCAAACCTCGAGAAGGTGTTTGAAAAAATGAGATCTTATAATTTAAAATTAAATCCCAGAAAATGTAATTTTTTCAAAAATGAAGTCACATATTTGGGACATCATATTTCAGAAACAGGTATACAGCCTGACAAATCAAAATATACAATTATAAAAAACTATCCAATACCCACCAACGTAGACGACGTACGCCGCTTCGTCGCTTTTTGTAATTATTACAGAAGGTTTATAAATAACTTCGCAGATATTGCTCGACCTTTAAACAAACTGCTGAGGAAAAATGTAACCTTCGAATGGAAACCTGAATGCCAATCGGCATTCGACACACTTAAGAGGAACTTGATCTCTCCAACCATTCTCCAATTTCCAGATTTCACGAGAGAATTCATCCTTACAACAGATGCTTCTAAAGTAGCTTGCGGAGCAGTACTTGCTCAGCGGCACGGAAATATAGAATTACCCGTGGCATTTGCCAGTAAAGGATTCACGAAAGGTGAATCAAATAAATCAACAATCGAACAAGAGCTGGTTGCCATTCATTGGGCGATCATGCATTTTAGACCCTATTTATATGGCCGAAAATTTCTGGTCAGAACAGACCATAAGCCTTTGGTATATTTATTTTTAATGAGAAACCTCTCATCTAGTCTAACTAGAATGAGAGTGGACCTCGAAGAATTCGTTTTTGACGTAGAATACGTCCAAGGAAAATTAAATGTAGGAGCTGATGCGTTATCTAGAATAAGCATAGACTCCGAAACAAAGAATATTCAAGCATTAATCGTACAGACAAGATCACGTACGAGAAAGCAACATGAAAATAATCAAGATCCATTGCCGACACGCAGTGATGCGCCCGAGTCTGATCAACTTAAGGCGTATGCGGCACTGAACTCGCATGAAGTCTTCGATTTACCAAAACTGATTTTAGAGCTGGTGCGCGACAACTCTGATTTCAGACAGATAAAAATAACAATTACAAATAAAACAAGGAAACGTCAGCTAGCGACGTCTGAAGGTAAGCTCATACCTGAAAATGAAAAATTTGCAAATATTTTAAAAGAAATTGAAAAAATGGCCAAAAACTTAAAAATATCCACTTTAGCTCTAGCGCTAAATAGTGATATTTTCCAGATTGTAGGACCGCAATTCTTCAAGGAGAACTGCGAACAACTGGAATCGTTAAAGATAATATTATATCAACCTCGGAAGTTGATAGAATATAAAAATGAGCAACAAGAAATTACAAAAGCAAATCACGACTCTCCCATAGGTGGACACATCGGTGTACACAGATTATATAAAAAATTAAACAATCTTTATCATTGGCCTAAAATGAGGCAAACCATTCAAAATTATGTGAAAACATGCATTAAATGCAAAGAGAATAAACACGGGGTGAAAACAAATGAAAACTTTGTTTTCTCCCCAGTAACACCTAAAACTTTTGACTCCATAACAATGGATACCATTGGACCGTTTAACAAGTCCAATACAGGAAATAGATACGCATTAACCATACAATGTGATCTATCCAAATACATTATCATTAAACCAATAGTAGATAAATCTGCAAACTCGATTGCAAAGACATTTGTAGAAAATTTATTTTAGTTTACGGAGCACCATCTGTCATTAGAACAGATCAAGGCACCGAATATAAAAACGAACTGTTAGAAAAAATCTCACAGTACTTACATTTCAAACAACAATTTAGTACTCCTTATCATCCACAAACAATCGGAGGATTGGAGCGAAACCACCGTTGTCTAAACGAATATGTTAGGCTAGAGTGACTATATACAGAGTGGCGACAATGTCAAAATTGGAATGATAATTATCTGTCAGTGTCATTCCAATCGAGCAGACGGCCTATCCAACGCGTATGCAGGAAAGAGAAAGAAAACCCTTGGAAAAACCGCATTGCATACATTTGGGATGACTTGTCGCCACTCTGTATATAGTCACTCTATGTTAGGCAATTTATTAACGATGCCCAAACGGATTGGGATGAAAGGTTACCATACTTTGCATTCTGTTATAATACAACACCACACACCGACATGCATTACACACCTTTTGAGTTAATATTTGGTAAAATCTGCAGCCTTCCGCACAACATAAAAAACGCCACTTTAGTAGAACCAATATACAACCCAGATTCCTATTATCAAGAACTAAAACACAAATTGCAAAAAGCAACCATTATAGCCAGAGAAGCAATAAACAAGGTAAAATCCAGAAAGAATGAAACACAAATAACTAGTTCAAATCCAATCCAGGTACAGATAGGGGATAGAGTAATGCTAACAAACGAAAATAGAAGAAAGTTTGATAAGTGTATAAAGGTCCTTTGTATCATTGTAAAAATTGAGCACCCAAACGTTATCATAAAGGACAATACGGGTACCATCAGCACAGTGCATAAAAATAGAATCATAAAAGTTTAAGCTTCCCCTACGGAGGGAAGGGATATTAATGGAATTTTAATGATATAAGTAGCATAATTATAATAGACCGTTGAATTTTTATTAAAAAGATGTGGCTTTTCGGTCTCGAGTTTCTTACGAAAACTTTATTTTACGTTCAGCTGATAGCGGATATTAATGGAATTTTAATGATATAAGTAGCATAATTATAATAGACCATTGAATTTTTATTAAAAAGATGTGGCTTTTCGGTCTCGAGTTTCTTACGAAAACTTTATTTTACGTTCAGCTGACGTTTCGAAGAACTATGCCTTCATCATCGGAGCAACTATTGTTATAAAACATTACAATTATTTAAACAATCTTCATCATTACACATAATTACTTACAACGTTTATAAATGTTTTCTTAGTCAAGTGTTTAAACATGAAAATGTTAATTTTGTTTAACCCTCTATACTCAAAGCATAACAAAATAGGAAACGGAAACGGATTTTTTACAAACTAACTATTGTATTGGCTAACTTAAAATTCCAACTTACACTATAACCGTCTACGCACATCACAACCAGATCAATTATTCCAATATGAACTTTCTAATATGCTGCTATAAACGAAGCTTCGCTGTATTTAATTTGAGAGGCGGAGAGAAAGAGAGTAAAAATTAGACGATTACTGAGCAAGTGAATGCAAAATACCCGAATATGCCACATTTAAATTATTCGTATCAGTTCTAAAATTTATTGTAAGTTGGTCCGTAAATATATGGCACATTTCAAGTATTTGCAGTGCTTGAACTCGATTGTCTTGATTTAAAATCGTTACTTTAGACAGATCAAAATTATGATCATTATCTATCATGTGTACCGTGAACGCTCCTAATTCTGCGCAGCTCCTAATTCTGCGCATTTTTCTTTATATAAGTATATTTTAACATTGTGCATAACTATGATCAATGCGTTATTTTTTTATAAATGTCTGTTGAATATTACGTTATTATTCACAAACGGGCCATAATATTTGAGAGCGAAATAATTTAACGTCAAACTGATAGTATTTTATATGGCAGAAAACATCATCGTTAGCACCAACGCTAAGATTGTCCTTCTAGAAAATTAACAAATTTATGATCGAAAATCTTTGCAATCATCAAATTACCCAGCATAATTAGAAAGAATAATTAATTTTAGTTTTAGACAAAAAGAGTGATTGCATGCATTGCTTTCCTTAGAAAAATGCGATGCAATAATGCGCAGATTTAGGCACAGAATTTTTATTCATGTTCCAAATTCTGCGCAGTAATGTATCCTACGAAGAAATCGCGAAAGAATACGCAACTTCACCCAAATGGCTGAGGTATAGAGGCCTGAAAATTCAAGTAGAATCTTTAACCTTCCTAGTGCATTGGGGTCGTTTTCGACCCATCGGCATACTTACAAAGCTTGATACTCAGTAACGGTACGAGCTAGAGACTTGAAATTTTCTGACTTTTCCTAGCTTTGGAAAATTAGCATTGTGGGGGAGTTTCAGCTTTCAGCGACATTTAGAAGAGCCATAGCAAAAAAAGTTGCATATTATGCATTAAGGGTCGAAAACGACCCAAGTTTTGAAATTGCTCTCATTCATCCATTTTCAATCCGAATTTCGTTTTCTTTACCTCGTTTGAAAGATATGGCCAAAAACTAGTAACCAAGGTATGTTGGGGAATATTTGTTGACTGATGGCCACTTCTGCGTCGGTTCCGGAACACCCCCTACCAGGTCCCGGGGAACATTTTTATATTTTGAGATAATTCATTTTGCGGCACATCAAATCACATTGGCTTGATAAAATAAGACTAGTGGAAGTAAGTAATGGGGACATTTTGGACCCGAATGGCCACTTGCTCATCAGTTACGGAACATCCGGTACCTGGTTTTTGAGGCCATTTTTGAATTTTAGGATGATTTCTATTGCGGCACGTCAAATTTCATCACATTGATAACATAAGACTATTGAAAGTATAATAAACACATGTTGAAGGCAAATGGCCACATCCGCATCGGTCCTGGAACATCCTGTTCCCGGTTTTTGGGGACATTTTTGTATTTTAGGATAACTCATAATGCGACATATCAAAACACATCGGCTTGATAAAATAAGACTGATGGAAATAAAACAATGTCATTTAGAAGCCAAATGGCCACTTCACCATCGGTACTGGGTCATCCGGTACCAGTTTCGGGGGACATTTTTGGCTTTTGACATAATTCACCATGCGGCACCTCAAATCACATCGCGTTGATAAAATAACAACAATGGAAGTATAATGGGGCGTCAGTCGCATATAATCCGGTACCCGGTATTTATAATGAACCGTAAAACGGGGTAACTCGGGGCATATGAATTACCCTGTAATCCAAAAATGTCCCCAAAACCCGGATACCGGATAGTCCGGAACCGATGATGAAATGGTAATTTTGGCTCCAAAATTTTTCCATTGTACTTCCATTAGTGTTATTTCATCAAGCCAATGTGATTTGATGTAGCGGATGATGAATTATCCTAGCCAAAAATGTTCTCATAAACCGTGCACCCGATGTTCCGGAACCGATGATGAAATGGCCATTTGTCTTCAAATGGTTCCCATAGCTCTTGGAACTGTTTTATTTGATCAAGGCGTTGTGATTTGATGTGCCGCAAGATGAATTATTTCATAATCCAAAAATATCCGGCGGAACCAGGTACCGGATGTTCCGGAACCGATGGTAAAATGGCCATTTGGCTTCTAAATGACCTTATTTTATTTTCATCAGTCTTATTTAATCAAGCCGATGTGCTTTGATGTGTCGCAAGATGGGTTATCCTAAAATACAAAAATGTCCGCACCCAATGTATGCACTGTCGCAGTCTATGCAAGGTATGCGATAGATTACATTGCGCTTAAAAAGTTTTGGAGTTGGATCTTTTAATTTTGAAAATAAAACTGAATTTGTTTTCGCGCACTTAAAACCCAATTTAACGTTTTTAAAGTTCCTGCGTATTATTCTTGCAAGTGCGGGAGTTAGAGACTCAACGTGATGAAGAGATCGATAAACTTGTGGTGTATTCTCAGTAGCAGCACCACTATTTTCATTTCCATTTGCCACTCTGTTCATCAAGCGGTTGACGAGAGCGATCGGGTAATTGTTTTTAGCCAAATACTCACGCACCGTTTTCTTCTTCTCTGCTAGCGGTTTGCATGTTGATAAGCGAAAAACTCGACTTATGAAGCCGCTGGCCGTGTTAAGCTTCTGTGTTAGTGGATGTAACGAAAGATAATTTAAAATTCGTCCCGAAGAAACGGATTTCATGTACCAGTCGGTGACGATTTTTTGTTCCTCGGTTCTTATTAGAATCATATCTAAATAGGGCAAACGGTTTTCATTTTCAACTTCGCACGTGAATTGAATATGCGAGTTGTACGCGTTGAGAGCGTTCTTAACATGTTCGATTTTGTTTAGGGGAACAGCGGCTATTAAATCGTCCACATATTTTTTAAAAAATGGAATGGGAATGTCGATCATCTTCAGCACATTGTCTAGTAGCGTTTCCATTACGAGGTCAGCAAGTGCCGGGGAGAGAGGATTCCCCATTGCAGTGCCTGCCAATTGCCGAAAGTACATGCCACGAAATACGAAATAACTGGAGGAAAGATTAAATTCGATCAGTTTTATAAACATGTCTATGCTTTTGATGGTTGTATTTTTCTCAATTTTACTCCAATTATTTCACACCGCTTCAATTACCAAGTGTCTTGGTATACACGTAAACAAGCTGACGACATCGAATGACACCAGTACATGTTCTGGTGGTAAGCTTACATTGTTTATGAATGAGCAAAATTCATAACCCATATGTTCGCCAGATATTTAGAGAGATCATAAGTTGGGCAATTAATGCATGATAGTATGACTCTGAGAGGGCTACCCGGCTTGTGCATTTTGGGTAGACCATAAATTCTGGGACAAGTAGCGTGATACGTGATCAACCTAGACTTGGTTTGTTGGTCGATCATTTTCTGATCGTACAGAGGATTCACCAGCTGGTTGTTTTTCGTTTGAATTTTGCTCGTGAGATCTGTATCGATCCGTTCGTATGTATTTACGTCGTCAACAAGGGATTGCATTTTAGACTCATATTCGTTTCTATTCATTATAACTGTTTTGTTTCCCTTGTCGGCCGGTAAAATACAAACGTCCGGATTGTCGCGTACGAACCTGCTGCTAATGTGATATGCTTCTGTCAGAAAACGATTGACTTGATCGAAATACGGGTTGATTAAACCGTTTTTTTTATATATTAATTTTGCATGACATTGGCAAGTTGGTTACGGTATGCTGCCTGTAACGTTTCGTCAGGTTCAAGTTTAATGATCGATTCTAAGTCTGCAATAATTTTGAAATAAGGAATTTCGCGATTATTCTCAAAGGGTAGAGCGAATTTTGGACCATAACCTAACAAAATCATCGTTTCGTTTAGAAGCGCTACATCCGTACTATTGCATATAAAAGCTTCGTTTACAGTGAAATTAATCGGGGTTTCAACTGATTTTCTGATTAATAACCGTTGAAATTTGTTTTCAGTTCTGCGTTTTGCTAAAAGCCCCTGTCGACGCAGGTAAGCTTCTTGAGATTGGAAAAAACTGGTGTAAATGTGCGAGGGGGTTACCTGTGTGATTTGAGCGGTGTAAGAGGCTTTTGTTTCTTCTAGCTGTTTGATTTTGTGGTAGCTGTCTTTTATCTCGATGTTCGAAATCGTTCGTTTGAAGTTGTTAATCGCTCTTTCCAACTGTCCTCGGTATGGGCTGGCATCTTCTAATAGTCCATTGATGCAGCGGAAGGACTGTTGGATGTGTGACGGGCAAAGACCAAATTTCTTGCACCGTTGGAGAAAACTTTTCCGGGTTAGTTGTGCGCTGAGCTTTTTAACTGAGTCTGCGTAGTGCTTGAGTAATCTGCGTTGCGATGGCGGAAGACTATTGTAGAAGGTGTTCGGAGATTCACTAGGCGCCATTGTCGTTGTATGATAATTATAATACACCGTTGAATTTTTATTAAAAAGATGTGGCTTTTCGATCTTGAGTTTCTTACGAAAACTTTATTTTACGTTCAGCCGACGTTTCGAAGAACTATGCCTTCATCATCGGAGCAACTATTGTTATAAAACATTACAATTATTTAAACAATCTTCATCATTACACATAATTACTTACAACGTTTATAAATGTTTTCTTAGTCAAGTGTTTAAACATAAAAATGTTAATTTTGTTTAACCCTCTATACTGAAAGCATAACAAAATAGGAAACGGAGACGGATTTTTTACAAACTAACTATTGTATTGGCTAACTTAAAATTCCAACTTACACTATAACCGTCTACGCATATCACAACCAGATCAATTATTCCAATATGAACTTTCTAATATGCTGCTGTAAACGAAGCTTCTGTATTTAATTTGAGAGACGGAGAGAAAGAGAGTAAAAATTAGACGATTACTGAGTAAGTGAATGCAAAATACCCGAATATGCCACATTTAAATTATTCGTATCAGTTCTAAAATTTATTGTAAGTTGGTCCGTAAATATATGGCACATTTCCCTTGTTCCCTTGTTATTCCCTTGTTACTGGTGATGACACTCCTATCCTATGCAGGGGATAGCAAACGGCAATCTTAGAGAACGACAGTTCTAGTTATGCACTAAATTCAAATTTTAAAATTAAATCGTAAAAGCAAAACATATATTCGTTAAAATTAGGACAGTATTCATCTTTACGTTCTGGAATAAAATTTCGGGTTAAAAAGTAACAGGCAGACGAAATGTAAGCATATGATTAGATCGATGAATTGCTATTTAAAAAATATATTTACAGCTGAAGCTGATTGAACTATCAGAACGTCTTTACATCTCCCGAAATTCCACAAGAACAGACATAGTTTGATATTTTTTCAACATTTTGGGAACAAACATATCGTTTTTGTTTGAAATATGGAAGGAACAGAATTTAAAGATGATTCCCAGGTTTATTTCAAAAGTGAAGAAAAGTCACATGGGACTGTTATGCGTTTATGGGCAGAAAAGTTAGTAAATATCCGTAAACGTCGATATGCAGCACTGCAATTTTCGCCGAACGCTCGACTGTCCAAGTCTCGGCAAATTTTGCCGAGATTTTTAAGCGTGTATGTCACTAGTTAGTAGGGCTTTTGCAACACACACGCAAGTTGTTTGTTAGGCACACATTGCATCTTTTCCTATTCGATGCAGCAAAAACGCGTTGGATAAAATGATCATTTTTTCTAAAACTATTTATTCATTCAAAACAATTCATGTTTAAATCGACCAAGGAATGTACCCCGATATATATGTGTATATTTAGCAACTAATGTTTCAATGAATAAGCATTAAATCGGTGACCCACAAATACGGCTGTCGGATGCAGCATGCCGCATAGGCCAAGTTCGAAATAACTGAATGTAGCATTGATTTTAGTATGATTTATTGTTTTCTTGGCCGTTTTCGCTGGTTATCGATATTTGTTTAGTTTTATTAGTACGGTCGGATTTTCTATAACTAGTTAAAATAAAATTCCTAATAGTAAGTACATGCACTAAATTCAAATCTTAAAATTAAATCGTAAAAGCTAAACATATATTTGTTAAAATTAGGACAGCATTCATCTTTACGTTCTGGAATAAAATTTCGGGTTAAAAAGTAACAGGCAGACGAAATGTGAGCATATGATTAGATCGATGAATTGCTATTTAAAAAATATATTTACAGCTGAAGCTGATTGAACTATCAGAACGTCTTTACACCTCCCGAAATTCCACAAGAACAGACAGTTTGATATTTTTTCAACATTTTGGGAACAAACATAACGTTTTTGTTTGAAATATGGAAAGAACAGAATTTAAAGATGATTCCCAGGTTTATTAAAAAAAATGATGAAAAGTCACATGGGACTGTTATGCGTCAGTTTAATTTCTATCGCCTGTAGCTTGTTTGTTGAAAATAGATATGTCATTTAGTAAACAGATATATTACCTTGCTATCATATAACGCAAAAAGTAATTTCTGATTTAAATAAAGAAATTAAATTATTTAAAAATCTCACCCTTCCCAGCCCGTATAGTTTATATGGAGCTGTCACTTTTGCCTGTCCAACAGCGCTCCAATATATATGGGTCATTCCTCGCGAAGTGACCGAGAAAAAGTAGGGGATTGTCCCCTGTTGCGAAACGGCCCCGGTTGTGAAACACCCGTAGTTTTTAACGTTTTGCCTTTCTACTATATAAATATATAGTATAAAGGTATAGAAATCACTTGGAAAACCGGAAATGGAAAGAAGGTCCTGTGGGCCGAATGTTATATACCATTCGACTCAGTTTCGAAAAGTGAGCATTTTCTGTGTGTGTGTGTGTGTGTGTGTGTGTGTGTGTGTGTGTGTGTGTGTGTGTGTGTGTGTGTGTGTGTGTGTGTGTGTGTGTGTGTGTGTGTGTGTGTGTGTGTGTGTGTGTGTGTGTGTGTGTGTGTGTGTGTGTGTGTGTGTGTGTGTGTGTGTGTGTGTGTGTGTGTGTGTGTGTGTGTGTGTGTGTGTGTGTGTGTGTGTGTGTGTGTGTGTGTGTGTGTGTGTGTGTGTGTGTGTGTGTGTGTGTGTGTGTGTGTGTGTGTGTGTGTGTGTGTGTGTGTGTGTGTGTGTGTGTGTGTGTGTGTGTGTGTGTGTGTGTGTGTGTGTGTGTGTGTGTGTGTGTGTGTGTGTGTGTGTGTGTGTGTGTGTGTGTGTGTGTGTGTGTGTGTGTGTGTGTGTGTGTGTGTGTGTGTGTGTGTGTGTGTGTGTGTGTGTGTGTGTGTGTGTGTGTGTGTGTGTGTGTGTGTGTGTGTGTGTGTGTGTGTGTGTGTGTGTGTGTGTGTGTGTGTGTGTGAGTGTGTGTGTATGTAACGCTTTCAATCTCACTCACTTTTCTCGGAGATGGCTGGACCGATTTTAATGTTCTTAGTGTCAAATGAAAGGTCTAGGTGTCCCATTGGTCGCTATTGAATTTCATACTGATCGGACTTTTAGTTCAAAAGGTATGTATAAAAATACGAAAAATATGGGACTTCATTATCTCATAGATCCCTTAACCGATTTGAACAAAATTGATTGCATATGAAAGAGGAGCCTTACAAACCCTTAGCTTCCAAATTTCCAAATGAGAATTGCTTGAGCTGTTCTTGAGATATTTATGGTACCGACTTTCAAAACCTGGTTTCGAGAAAAACGACGTTGAACTTTTTATTCGCCGTGTAATCGCTCCAGACATGCGCGGTACAAATAGCTGTAACATTGTCAATTTTTGGAATTCATTGAAATGACTTGAAACACATATGGTCAAAATGTTAATCTTTCGAAATAATCAATAAAAAAATTCGATTTTTTTAAGTTGAAAAAGTACTATGCCCCCTTAATATTTATTCGCGACAGATACGTATACGCTTTGAAATAAGACACTGATGAAGCCTGCACGTCGTAGGCGAACTACGTATCTGTCGCAAATAAATATTAAATAGTGGGAATCAATCGAAAAGTTTTTACCTTTGTTATACTATAACAAAGGTTTAGGAATTGGTCGAAAAACACGAAATTGATCCGAGGCCTGGAGGGCCGAGCCACATATACCAATCGACAGGGTTCGACGAACTGAGCAATGTCTGTGTGTGTGTGTGTGTGTGTATGTGTGTATGTATGTGCGGGGCGCAACTTTTCTATCGCCTGTTTCTCGGAGATGGCTGAACCGATTTGTTCGCTATTACTTTTGTTTGAAAGGTATTATAGCCTAGTATATCACTATTGAATTAGTTCAAGGTCCGACATTTCGTTTAAAAGTTATAAGTAAAAACGTGAAAATTACGTGACACGATTTTTTCCGGAACCAAGTGACTGATTTCAACAATCTTGGTATCGAATGAAAGCTCTTGTTAACGCTAAATTTTTTGGGTAAATTTTATTGAAAACAAACAAGTAGTTTAAAAGTTATCCTAAAAAAACCTGTTTTGACAAGGTAATAATTATCGCCTGTTTCTTAGAGATGGCTAAACCGACTTGGGCGCTATTAGTCTCATTTGAAAGGTAACATAGCCTAATAGATCACCATTGATTTGTTTTTTGATTGGACGTTCAATTTGAAAGTTACGAGCAATTGAATACAACACATTAAAATTTATAATAATTTATAACCATTTCATCTAAGATGCTTTATCTAGTTTGAATTATTTTGACATCAGATTAGAGATTTTAATGCTGCAAATATATCTGCAAAATTTCAGTAGAATTGGTTTTGCCGATCAAAAGATATTAACCCTTCAACACTCGCGCCAACTTTTGTAATACGGGTTATTCGCGCGCACAATGGCCCAAAGCCAAAGAGACATGCGCACTAGAGTTTTAACTGGGAAAACTTGGTTTTAGGTTTATGGAACCTTTGGAAGAATTTCTTAAAATTGAAAGTTCTATCGTCTGGTTTTAAATTTTGATTAATCCCCCTAAAAGTGGAATAAAAAAATTATTTTTCTTCAGTTTCAATATAACACATTGATGTATTCTGCAAAGTTTTAGAGTATATTATTACAAGAAATTTTGCTGAAGACAGTAACCCCCTATCTCTTCAGCGAAGATAGAAAAATATTATTTATTGTATATGAATTAGTGAAATCAGTTTTTTATTTTAGCTCTTTTCGTAATTGTTGTATGACTTTTTCATGTATTACAAAGTTGCACAAATAGTAAAAATACACAACTTTGCTGAATATAGTATACCTCTATATTTGCGTGTTTAGGAACTGTAGAACTTTGATTATAAAAAATACCCTAATTTTGACCCCGAATTACTCGACTACCAACAGACGGATACATTTTAAACATTTTACATTATTGCTGATTGTTTTGATGCATACAGACACCATTTTTCCATATGAAGAAACGAGAGAAAATTCCAGGCCAATTCCGGTACACCTCATATGCTGATTGCTTCATTTATGTGATGTCAGTTTATGCTGATCAATTTTCCCAACAATTTAAAGTATTAATGCATTGAATAATTATGACATTTTGCTCATAACAAGTTTATTGAAGAATATACGTTAGTTACACAACAATTTGTAACTTTATAACAATATGGCGTTCAAAAACCTACACGTGTTATATAAAATACAACAGCGTGAGTAACCGAAGGTTAATAAAAATTGATGAAATTTATTCTAGAAAACTTTATTGGTGTGAATCAAATAGGCATTACAGGAAATTATGCATAGTTCAAAAATCTATAAACTAGACCTTTACTACGCAATGTATATGTTAAAGAATAATATTTGCTCTTACAACCTACTTTTACTTGCACTTACTCAAATTATTAACAACTTACTTATCCTTATTCAGCAATTTCATGAAAAAAGGATCTATCAAAATTTATAAGTGGTCATATTTTGTTCAAATTTTGTAAACGTATTCAATTTTCAAAAATTTTATGTAAACCAACGCACTGCGCAACGTTAACCAATAGATGGATTATACTCCGAAGACGTGTCGGTTTCTATCTCAAATAGCAAGTAAGACCGTATAACAAAGGTTCCTTTCACCACTAGGTGGATTAAATCGGGTTTTTCTTTTCTTTTTTAGATTTCAATTGTCATTTTCTTCACTTGCTGTTACTCACAATTGTACAAGAAAAGCAAAAAGCGGAGAAAAGCAGTTAATTTAAGTATATAAGTAGGGGAATGCCCCGGTTATGAAACAGGTTTTGTTTTTTGGCCATAGCTTTTAATCGGATCATCCAATTTTAAATCTTTTTGAAGCATTAAAAAGTTTAAACCTATACCTATCTTTTTGCCAAAGGAAGTATATGGTTTTTCTTTAAAACACAAAAGTTATAGCAAAAATTCAAAACATGGTTTTTTGTGGCTAAAAAAAAGTGTCCCCGGTTGTGAAACACCTCGGGAAATCTTTAGAAAAGAAAAGGAAATATAGAAATATCGAAGGAAAATCTAAAATTAAAATCATATATTCATGGAAAATACAAAAAATACAAAATCATTAATCAATTTCTGCGTTTAATCATCTAAATCTGAATCGCAATGAATGCATGTAAAAAAGCAAGCAATCATATTGGCGCATTTCAAATGTACTGACCTGTTACATCTGTTACAAGGAATTGAGTTTTTGCTAAACCTAAATGAATCCTGCTGCCATAAAAACTCATAATGCCGCAATTGAAGTAATGTACGATCATTGAAGTATAAAATAATTGATTTCCTAGATGTTTCACAACCGGGGAACTCGACTGTTTCATAACCGGGGCGGTGGCCATATTGCAAAAAATTATATAATAATTTTTGAGTCAATTGTTTCACCTAAAATTTGTCTGTGTGATGAAATAGAGGTCCAAAACTTAGCTTATATGCCTTTACCTGAGCTTTTTTATTCCGTTTGGTACACAAAATAATCAATTGCAAAACATGCGAAAAAACGTTTTTGGGTGTTTTTTCAAGCACTTTTCCTACAAAGCATTGTAAATGTTGAAGTTTAACCGTTGTTTGCTCAAAAGTTATATTACTATAAGACTAGACGCTGGTAGTAACTTGACTGCACTAGGATAATGAAAACATTAAAAATTACAGGTGTTTCACAACCGGGGCCGTTTCACAACAGGGGACAATCCCCTACATATAGTGGTGTATAGGATCAAAATACTAGTGAGTTGATTTTTCCAAATAAATTTATACAAATTTCATACAAATTTTGCGCATTAATAGATGCTCTTTTCAATCAATAGATACTAGAGCTTAGAAATGTTATATGAAAAATAGGAAGTAAACGTTGAACGGTAAGATTTGTTTTCGTTAGTGACATTTTAAAGGACAGATGTCTTATGTCATGTATCATGTTTTAATAAATAAATCAAAAATGACAAGCACTGGAAATCATATCGATCATATTTCTCATTCTCAAGCATGTTTATGGCGCAGTTTTTGCACTATTTTTCGACCTCATCTTGTTTTCCTAACCCTCTAACATTGTAAAAACGATGTGATCAAGTTAATGACTATCTTTTCATGAAAGTACATTCAAAAGAAGCTTAAGTTTTGATTTTCATGCAAAAATAATTATCTGAAGGAGCGCCAGCTAAGAAAGAGTTCAATTTCTCATTTTCATATCTAATGCTCTATTCAGTTATTTGTTCTAATTGAAATATATTGCAAAATTGAAGCCTAGCAAACTAATAGTAAAATTTTGAGATTAATCATTTTGTTGTAGATACCGTCAAACGGGGTAACTTGCAACAGTTCTCAACTATGAGTGCAAGTGAAAACTTATCTGTAGTACATTTGTAGACATTTAAGTAATGCAAAGTTATTAGGTCTAGGATAGAGTAATTTCACATATTGAGAAAAAATATGCGATCAATATTGGCTGCTGTAGAATTTTTTAACTAATTTGTTACTAGTAACCCCTTAAACGGGGTAACTTGCAACAAGCAATATTTTTCGGAAATTGAACGAATTTAAAGATTTGTATGAGTTCCTTTTGACTTGAATATGCAAATTATAATCCGACTTGCGATTTTTAATGCTTTTGCTTTGACTATATGCACAAATGTCCTATGTCACGTTGGTGAAAACAATTTATGGGCCCCGTAACGGAAATTACAGAAATAACTTTTTATACTATTCATGCAAACGATATTCCTTGTCTTGATCCGATAGAGCGGCCTTCTTTAAGGACTATTCACATATTACGTAACGCACTAAGGAAGCGAAAGTTGTGTAACAACATATTACACGTCGTATATCCACTATGCAAAATCGCGTCACGAAGTGGAGCGGGAGAGTTAAAAAAAATCGATATCTTGGTTACGTAATATATGAATGTTCATTACGTTACGAGTGATCGTAATTAGACACTGTCATATTGCTGGTGAGGATATTTTCTTTTTGGCCTCTTCTATGGCCATTTTCAGTATTTCCAGAGAAAAACTGGCATATTTCCGACTTACCGAAAGTATCGTACACTCTTCAGGTGTGCTTTAGTATTGCTTGATGCAAAATTAAATGATAACTTGCCTCGTGAAGTTAACGGAAAACAGCTTTTTATATTTACCAGCTGTTGCAAGTTACCCCGTTTAAGTACTTATTTTACGAATAATGTGGTAACAAGCAGGATAAACAAAACTAGTCATCATAAATCAATTATTTTGTTTCCTTATTATTCATTGTACTATAAAAAATGTATGTTAGGCTTCTTGTATTTGAAGTGGTTGTGAGCGACACAAACGTTTTACAGACGAAAAATTGACGATGAATTTGACACTATCTTGTGGGATTTTTAAAAAATCACCAAAACAGCAGATAATCAACATAACAGTATCTAAGGCTTCTTTGAACTGTTAACAACAAGATTCAGTGACTGATATAGATTAAAAATTGAAGTAACAGATCAAAAAGTACATTAAATTGGATCGATATAGCGTTGTTGCATGTTACTTCGCTGTTGCAAGTTACCCCGTTTGACGGTATCCTTTTTCTTCAAAAGCAAAGTATAATAATAATTTTTCTGAACTCTTGTTTTTCAAAGATGCTAACTTTTGAACGCATGGTATTAATATCAAAATATCAAAAAATCTACCCTTTGGGTTAAAGCCATTAAAAACCTGATTTAATCCACCTAGTGGTGAAAGGAAGCTTTGTTATGCGGTCTTACTTGCTATTTGAGATAGACACGTCTTCGTAAAATAATTCATCTATTAGTTAACGTTGCATTGTGCGTTGGTTTACATAAAATTTTTGCAAATTGAATAAGTTTACAAAATTTGAACAAAATAGAAGCACTTATAAATTTTGATAGTTCCTTTTCTCATGTAATTGCTGAGTAAGTTGTTACTAATGTGGGTAAGTGTAAGTAAAAGTAAGTTGTAAGAAGAAATATTATTCTTTAACCTATACATTGCGTTGTAAAGGTCTAGTTTATAGGTTTTTGAACTATGCATAATTTCCTGTAATGTCATTCTATTTGTTTCACATCAATAAAGTTTTCTTGCATAAATTTCATCAATTTTTGTTAACCTTCGTTTACTCACGCTGTTGTATTTTGTACAACATGTATAGGTTTCAAGCCCTATTGTTATAAAGTTACAAATTGTTGTTTAACTAACTTATATTGTTCAATAAGCTTGTTATGAGCGAAATGACAGAATTATTCAATGCATTAATGATGATGATGATGATGATGATGATGATGATGATGGGCCCACCTCTTACCCCTACGGAGGTTTGAGGTAGACGATTTATCTATATGATAATTATTATAAAAATAAACCAGGAAAACTAAAAAAACGGACTGGTTTTTGTCACACAGATACAAATTCCTTTAGCAAATTTCTAATGGCTAACACTAGCATGACTACGAACAATTAAACTCTCAAGTCATTCGAGCTAGAATACCCAGTACAATCATTACACAACTTTCAGCGAACAAGGGATATTCAACATTTACATTAAGCTAACATCCAGTATAATCCGTTGCTGAGCTAAGCAGTCCAGCCGAAGCCATTCCTGCCGTTAACAGCAAGCAAAGCATAAGTCAAACTGCTTACCAAGCATTAAATTTATAAGGATATTCCCACCCAAGGCAGTCAAAGCAATTTCCCACCCGAAAAGAATCTTGACCAGCTAGGAAATTCTACCCCTAATAGCTTTCAGAAATGTTCTAATCTTCCTGAATAATCTGACGAGTACAACTTGACAGCTGAAAAGTCTTTTAACTAATTGTAAATTGCCAACACAGTCAACAATCAACCAAAGCATTCAGTCCTTTATATCTGTGCACCGCGCGCGAAGCTCAAACCTTCGTAGACTACTCTTTTTTTTTAAACTACCAACAACAATTACAAAATCCATCATCATCATCCAGACGATCATAATAGTTTTTACTCTCTTCAATAATTACTAAAAAGCTATATTGGTGTCCATGCAAAATTATCCGTTTTATAACCTTCGTCAGGCTAAAACATGAAATACCAAAAAAAAAAATTTAAAACTGTTCAAAACACAGCTTTGACGTGTGAAATACATTGCCTTTTGAACTCGGTCAGCGTTGTCGCACGTTTAATGTGAGTAGGCATCGAATTGAATAAATTAATACCTTTAAAAAACAATCAATTCTGTGAAGCATATGATATAAAATTTGGTGTTCTAATTTCTAAGGCGCTTCTGGTGTTATATCTATGAATATCACTCCCTCTTACAATTCGATTACACAAATATCGAGGCAGCAATCCATTCACTATTTTAAAAATGAACACCAACGTCAAGAATAGAATGCGCTGCTTTACCGATAACCACTGCAAAGCATCCAGCATTAACGCCGAGGGAGTGAATCTATTGCATCTTAAAATCAACCGCATTACTTTATTTTGCAAGCGCTGTAATCTCGATATTTGTGTTTCAGTTGCCAAGAACAAAATGGAAGCGCAAAAGTCCAAGTGTGGAGAGATGATTGATTTATAGAGATGAATATTACTAAAAGTGTTCAAATCTTTCTTCAAACGACAGAGAATTCCGTATTTCTTGGCAATTTTCTTGATGACATTGTCAATGTGTACATCGAACTTTAGTTTATCATCAATAATAACGCCAAGATACTTGATTTCTCGTACGCGTTCAATTGTCTCACCATCAATTTCCACAGAGACATCTTCATTTACGCGGTTTCGCGAGACTACCATAAATTTAGTCTTACTGATGTTTAGCTTTAGTTGTTTGAATTTCAACCATCTGCTCAGCGAACGTAAATCCTCATTCAAGTGTGCTGTAACATAATCGAGTTTCTTAGCTGCAATAAATAGTACAGTATCATCAGCAAAAAGGTTAATATCACAAAAACGTAACACTCGTCTCATGTCATTGATATACATAATAAATAAAATAGGCCGTAAGACACTCCCTTGGGGCACTCCAAGAGTATTACCCACGGGGTCAGAAATAAAATTATTAAAAATAGTCCTCTGAGTCCTGTCACACAAATAGCTCTCAAACCATTTGTAAACAGTCCCCACCATTCCAAAGCGCCTAATACTTTGCAATAACAAGGGCCTAGTTATTGTTTCAAACGCGCGTTTTAGATCCAGAAACACAGCAACGATAGCATCTTTACGCTCAATGTTTTCTTTCCATTTCGCCAACACCAGATTTAATGCAGTTTCACAAGAATGACTTTCCCGATATCCTGATTGTTCTGATATTAGCAAATCATTGGAATTAAGATAACTCAACAGTTGGCCTTTCACAGCAAGTTCCAAAACTTTTTCTAGTGTGTGTAACATATTGATGGGACGAAACTCTTCGGCTTTAATCGTACCAGCAACTTTTTGTATAGGAACTACTAAGGATTCCTTCCAAACTTGAGGCACGTGCCCAGTCTGCAACGATTCATTGATTAGGCCAAGAAGGTCGTGTCCAATGACATCAAAGCAATCTTGAATAACTCTAGCGTTGACATTATCTATTCCAGCCGTTTTTTCCATTGAAAAACAATGTTTTTAGTGTCATTCAACTTGAATAAGTGAAATTACATCCTTTTTCTAAACACTGTCCTTTTAAATCCACCTAACAGTGTGATTTAAATTTTTCACACAATAATTAGTTTCAATCCTTATTTCTGAAGTCAATTGCTAATATTTACGAACTCCATGAACCACATCTAAAGGAAGTTTACTTTCTACAGCTTTATCAATGCAGACAATTAATTTTCCCGAAGGAAAAAACGAAAAAACCAGATATTATTCGTGGGTGTTCGAAGTTTGAATCACACCTCAAAACGTGATTCAAACTTCGAACACTTTTTATTTATCTAATATCTTTGAAATAATGCATGAAATATTGTATTTTAACTATGCTTCAGTACATATATATCTTGCACTTACCTAATAATCGCGCAGTGGGAAGGTAAATGTTCTAAAATTGATAAAATAATGCAAACGAAAAAAACAGCTACTTTTGCACGAAACGCTAAGAGTATGCGAACGAAGTTAACATCTGAGTTCTCACTTTTTTCCAACGCCTCCTGATTTCTTACAAAGAGTCCTACAGTTCAATGTCATACCTCACCGGATAGAGGACATTCTAACGAACACGGTGGTGTACAATAAACATAATATTTTATAATATTAGCGATACTAACGAGCATTTTATTCTGAAGTGTTCGAAGTTTGAGACTGTTCTAAGTTTGAATCAGAACGGTACTATCGATAAAATAATCATTGAACCTAGATGCGATTTCTCTTTCCGAAAATTCTAATGTGCCGTTAAAGGTTATGGATCGCGCTTTGCAATCGCTGGGTTTCAACAATGATTTGAGTATTTTCCATAGCTCTTTGCTGTTGTTTTTATGATGGTCAATTTTCCTCTGCAAATATTCACTCCGTGTCTTGATCAGAGATTGTGAATATGTATTTCGCATTTCCGTATACTTGTACCAATGATAGCTACTGTTAGTTCTACGGAACTTCTTGTACCATTTGTCCCTCTTACGTTTAAGACGCAAGAGATCCAGATTGTACCAGCTGTTAGAATTCTCAATCACAACATTCTTTTGTTGAACCAACTCATTGGTACAAGCTTTCAGTAGGTCAGTAAGACCAGCCGTTTTGACGTAGGACTACGTCTTTGTTTACTATACTGGGACTGGGTAGCACTTTGTGAAAACGAAAATAGAAGTGTAACGTTTGAATGAAAGATTTCAAATGCTAATAACTACTAAACTACTGAACGAAACTGAACAATTTATATGTCGTTGGATAGATAAAATGACCAGCAATTTTATGAGGGAGTTAGCGACCAATTTTAAGGAGGGTATAAGGGGGGGGGGGGCTCCCATACAAATGAAATACAAATTTCCTCAAAACTCGAGAAATAATCAAGCAAATGGAACCAAATTTGGCATGTGGAGATTTCAGAAGGCAGGATTTTTTTTCTATGGTGAATTAAGACCCCTCCACTCTTTAAGAGGGGGGCTCCTACACAAATAATATGCAAATTTCCTCATAACTCGAGAACTAATCAAGCAAAAGGAACCAAATTTGGCATGTGGAGGTTTCAGACGGCAGGATTTTTTTCTATGGTGTACTGAGACCCTTTCCCTTTCTAAGAGGGGGGAGGAGGTTCCCATACAAATGAAATACAAATACTTAAAAACTAGTCAAGTAAATGGAAACAAATTTAGCATGTGGTGGTTTCAGAAGTCAAGAATTTTTTCTATGGTGAATTAAGACCCCTCCCCTCTTTAAGAAGGGGCTCCCATGCAAATAATATACAAATTTCCACATAACTCATCTAATCAAGCAATTGGAACCAAATTTGGCATGTGGGGGTCATTGGAGGCATGAATTTATTTTATGATGGTTTGAGGATAAGGACTCTCATACAAATAAAACAGAAATTTTTGCGTATGAGCCATATTTTCTGCCATGTAACAAGCGGTAAGCTGTGAAAGTAAACTAGTAAAATCTTCTCGGAGCAAAAGACAGTGAATTGACGCCGCTAACTTACGTGCCTGTTGCCATTCATGTCAAAAGAGAAGGACATTTGAATGGCATGTCATATTTGTAATGAATGTGCTTTGACTTTAATGTTATTTGTAACCAATGGCTCTTTTAAAGGCCACAAGCGAGTTATAGTAAGATTGTTGAAACATGTCAAACTACTCATAATCATATTCAATACAATAATCTGTGGGCTGATCTTTCATTACCATTTCAACCTTTATGATGAGCAGAAGTGAGTTTTAAATGAAATCTCTGTCTCATTGGTTGCAGGCCTTGTACTTATGAACCCCCACCCACGTATTTCCAAAGCGACCATTGCATTCAATGAAGAATTGAATTTGAATATTTCGCTCTTCTCTTTTAAAAATTCAATTAAACAATGGCACTAACAAATTCTCATAAACATACATATTCCAGAAATGCAGTTTACATTAGTCCTTGATCTAATGATCTGAAATAGTCCTACGTCACCCTTTCGTACAACCCTTAAGGCTGTATTCCTTGTAGTTTTTTCATCAAGGTTCCCGTATAATAAAAAATCTAGATTTCTCGCAAGAAGATCAGTAATCTTACGTTTCGAGTAATTTTTCCAGCACCTAAGTTTGACTAAGTTACTCTCGCTGTTCATATTATGGCAAATACTAACAACGATAGTCTCGTGATCTGTGATTTTTAAGTCAGAATTCACATCTGCACGAACCGAATCAAAATTAGTATACACATGGTCAATAAGAGTTTTGCTGTGTCTGGAAATACGCGTATAATCGTTTATAATTTGTTTCAAATTAAAAAATTCAACTAATCGCTTCAAATGCCTCGAACTGTAGTTATCACGCCAGTTTATACTAAAGTCACCACCAATCATATTGAATTTGCTGCTATCAAGAAATATCTCGAACCAGCTTTCCAATATTTGCATGAATCGCTGGTCACTAAAACTGGGTGAGTGATAAACAACCCATAGTTACCCATCTTCATGCCACTTTCCACTTTTATGCCTAAGAACCAGTTTCCCTCCATTGCTTCATTATTACAAACATTGAATTGAATTGATTCTTTGACATATATACACTGAAAAATAAAACAAACCAAACTTGAGTTCGTTTTACTCAATTCGGGCTAACACTGAAACATGTCGAAATTAGGTAAAGTGCATCGTACCCAAAAATAGGTAATCGAACCTGAACAATAAATTGCGTAAAAAGCAATCAAAAGTAAGTTATCGAACCTGAACCATAAATTGCGTAAAAAGCACCCAAAAGTAAGTAATCGAACCTGAACCATAAATTGCGTAAAAAGGACCCAAAAGTAAGTAATCGTACCCGAACAATAAATTGCGTAAAAAGGACCCAAAAATAAGTAATAGCACCTGAACAATAAACTGCGCCAAAAGTACCCAAAACTAGATAATCGCGCGTAAGCAATAAAATGCATCAAAAGTACCCAAAAGTAAGTTGTCGGGTTGTAGTAAAATATACCCAAAATAAAGTTCAACTTACCCAAACCAAATTTTGATTATTTTTACAAAAAGAAGGCAAAAATACGGGATTTATCTAAAAACGTTGTTTATTTAAATTGGGATTTATTAGGGACAGACTATCCGGTGGATAATACACGGTCTAAGTGGCATTTCCCGTAACTTCCTCCTGATTCGTACGGGCTAAGTAACTATCTAACTCGTAACTAAGTAACTCGTCTACAGTTCGTTTGCCAATCCATTCCAGCTGTGTCTTGAGAGATGCCAAACACGCGACACCTTGGTGACCTTGTACTGACCGGTGCTAAATTCCTTTCAAAGTGTCTCAGTAATTTACAACCCAAGTTCAGATGAAATTCTTGTAAACGCAGTCCAGCGAGTTGGTAGTATTCTTGCAAAGTAAAATGTCGCAACATAGTCAGGATATGGATGGGATGGGACTTCATGGGTATCCTCATCTGTATCGTTCTAACACTTGGACGTGTCATATAACGAGGCTTCTCCACAATGCGATTACAACTGTAAAAGAAACTGCTAGTGTAAAACTGAATTTAATAATAAAACAATTTAACCTACCTGCAAACTCCATTTCTCCATTGAACCCATCACTTGTCATGTTTCGAGAGTCAGTATTTCCACCGCAGCCATGTCTGAACGATATATTTTGATCGTCTAAATTTTGTTTAAATTATTTTTCGAGTAAACTTTGCCAAACAATCCTCGGCAATGAAATCCAGTCGAACGATAATAGGGACTTTATATAATAGCTGCGCATCATCTCAAAGTCTCCAATAGAGTATGTTTCGTTGATTAAATTAATATCATGCAATCATTATCAGATTTTCGAAAAATCGTCTGACTGATTACACAGCTATTGCACCAAATCTTCCACCAAGGAGCGAAATCGGTGTGGATGTCTTCCCTGTTATGAACTTTATTTTGCCGTTCACTTTTAACAAGCTGGATTTGTTTTGTAATCTCTAACTGAAACAAACCAAATTATTTAGAACGTACCAAAATTTGCCAGATATTGTTTCGAACACTTACCTTCATCGAACTTTGTTATAGTTTCCAGATTATCCCAATTCTCGTCGCTTCTGTTGCGATTCAGATTTGCGTCCTACTAGTCGTAAACATAGCTTTCCGGTTGGACTAAAGCATGACGCTGGTCCAACAAATCAGTCGTCGCATATTCGAATCTCGACTGGAAGAATTTAGGACTAGCTCCGCAATTTTCCTGTGTTTTGACGATTGGCTGCGAAGTCCGTTGGGCGTTTTAACGCAGCTTTAGCTAGGTATTGAATTCTCTCCAGAGAAATTAGTGCTGGTCGTTTTTAGGAAGCATGTTCTAAAACAATCACAGCTAAGCTAGTATTAACGGGTAAAATTATCACTCAAATATTATCTTGAATATATCTGAAACAAAAATGTCAACAAAAAGTAAACTTTATAGAACTTAATGTGGCGCTGTTCCAAACAGCCTTAGTCACTATTCAAAAATTTCATAACGCAAATGTAGGTCGCCGATTTGTAACATACCGATGCATACCCTCCCTCTCTTCCACCAAAGTTCCTTACGTAATTTGTAAATGGTCCGTCATAGTGCTATACCAAACCAGTGAGTATGTTTATAGAGTAGCCGATTTTATGTGCTGAATGATACTGGTAGAGTAAAAATGAATATCGAATGTCATTAAGAAATACAAAATGACAAACCGAATTGCTTTATAATATGAAGTATGACAATGAGGCATGGGTGTAGAGCCAATTCTTGAAGGCATCCTGGAAAATGACGATTATTTGAATCAATCATTTTTCTTGTCAACGGCCAGGCCAACTGCGCAGCATGTACCGCAGGGAGAATTCCAAGGAATCAAGTGGAACCAGAAAAACTACCTAATTCCATTAAACTCCTTGAAATCAAGGGGAAGGAAGAAAGCGTGGACCTCCCGTACCAAACGTTTCCCATATACATAGATAATTATTTATTTACAGTCGTTGGGAGTATCTTTGCTAATAAAGGTTAAGTAATACTCCGGACCCTCAGGGATGAACTAATGGCATTTAGACCAGAAGCCAGGCTGCAATTGGCCAAGGATATAGCGCCTTATTTCGCTCTCCAGAAGAAAATTTGTTCTACACTTTCATGCTTAAAATTTCAAAGCCAGCTGTTTAGAGTGCAGGAAAATGTATGTATCTAGTTGTACGATCCTCTCGGCGTCGTCAGCAGCTTAGAGTCGGGGTGGCTCGTGCTGTTCTAAGCTCCATTCAACTCGCTCTTCGGTTACTCGTCGCCCATTTCCCAAGTCGCAGTTTTTTACTAAAGAAATAAAAAATGTTGCATTGAACCTGGACGAGTCATCTCGCACGTTGAGGCCATCTGTGCCGATGCCGGTGGGGTTGTACAAAACCGTTTTCCTTACGACGTGTCCGGTTCACTGATCAAGTCTTCCACATGATTGTGAGGCACTTTCAGCTCGAGCCAAAGATACTGATACCGGTTCACTGATAGTTTACCGACTTTCGCCAAATGTACGTTGGTAATCTCCCCCTTTGTTGGTTGCACTTGATTCATCCACCCTCGCCACTCTTCGCTTTCATCTTTTACTTTGCCAAATGTCGTCAGCAAAGACGCGTAAGTCCTCCGTGAGCATGGTTTAATAGGGATCTTATAGGGGGTTTGTACATTGTCAGGTTCGTACGGTGGCCTATGCCTCTTAATCGCAGCGTTTTGCAAAGAGCCAAGTAGGCTCGATGTCTTGCTTAAATATCTGTAATTAAATAAAAATAAAACTTATCCAATTTAATTCTACTGTGTATATTTATTCTGGACAGATACGTATTTCGCCTACGACTTGCAGGCTTCCTCAGTGTCTGTTTTCGGAATTTTTTTTCTGAGAAAGCCTGCAAGTCGTAGCTGAAATACGTATCTGTCAAGAATAAATATACATAGTAGATTTAAATAGAATAAGTTATCTTTTTGTTTAATTCCAGGCTTCGTATTCTACTAAAACGGTCCAAAAATTTCACTGCTTGAATATGCCGCTGGATCTACTTATTTGTGTCGTTGTCCGAGGCTACCAGCGATCCCACATAAACGAACTCATCTACCACTTCTGGTTGTGGTCCCGATCTTCGCCAAGGCTCGACGGTTTTTTACACAGATGGTTCAAAACTGGACAACCAAGTGGGAGCAGGAGTAACTGGCCCAGGAATAGACATGTCAATTTCTATGGGTAGATGGCCAACTGTGTTCCAAGCTGAAATTCAAGCAATTCTAGAGTGTTCTACTGTGTGCTTGCGCAGAAACTATAGACATTCAAATATATGCATCATGTCCGATAGTCAAGCAGCTCTAAATGCTTTAAAGTCGGCGACATGCACATCAAAACACGTCTGGGAATGTATTCAATCACTCCAAAAATTATCTTGCCTTAACCAAGTCAACTTATATTGGGTCCCAGGTCACTGTGGAATTGATGGAAATGAAAGGGCTGATGCGCTTGCAAGACTCGGATCTTCTCATCAATTTATAGGACCTGAGCCCTTTTGCGGCCTATCTGCTTCTGCTTTAAAAATGGAGCTGAAGGCATGGGAATGTAGGAAAGTGGAATCAAATTGGAATAACACTTTCAATGCTAGGCAGTCGTAACGGTTTATCTCTCCAAACATTTCTATGACTCGCAAAATACTGGAGCTTTCAAAGAAAGATCTAAGCATCTATACTGGTCTAATAACAGGACATTGTCCGAGCCGCTATCATCTGAAGCTTATGGGAAAACTTCAAGATGATATATGTCGCTTATGTGGCATACAAAAAGAAGACTCGGAATACCTGTTATGCCGATGTCCGGCAATTTTTAATAAAAGATTAAGGTTCTTCGACAGAGGGCAGTTAGAACCTTTGACGGTCGCTTCTAATAGTGGTGCGTCATCTTGACAACATAGCTATAATAAAATGGGGGATATATCACAATAGATCAAACAAATGGTCGCAGTGATAAAAATCCAACATGGAAAAAAACCTCTTCTGGTTCGTTGCCGTCAACGATTACCGTCCGTGAAAAAGGCATTTGATCTTCGTTTATTTTAAGCTCAATCGTCCTAACCTCTGCTTTCAGTTTAGCGCAGATGGCCTTCGCCGTGGCAAATTTTGTGGCATTACTATCCTACTCACCTGCGTAAGCAAGAAGTTTGCTACCTTTACTGAAAATAAAACCTCTTGTTACGATATTTATTCGTTGGATCACCTTAAGAGCGATGTTGAAAATCATGCAGGATAAGTTTTCAGCAGCCCGCACGCCGCGTCTCGACGAGACTCGATTCTATGGGCTCTAACAGCCTCTCCCAGCTGAGATTCGAACAAACAACGTACATTTGTCTTCTATTATTTCTATTTAATTTTTTTGTCTGATGAACCCTCAGTTTCAACCAAAATAGCTTTTAACTAAAAACAATTCTCCATTTCCTGGATAAACTCCTTACGGTTAGGCTATGTGAGGTTTTTCTTGTAAATCCTCTCCAAGGAAAATTGTACCCACCAGCCGCCATTATAGGCATGCGATAAGCTGAATAGCTCGCTAAGAGAAAAGATAAGGTTCCGATATTTAGCAAAGTTACTTTTTTGGAGTCCAGCGCCTCTGTGGTTTATAGGTATACAGGTACCAGTGAGCCACATTGTGGCGGGTTCGAATCTGTTTATAATATCAGATTATAGCTTGGTTCGACCCATGCACCTTCCAGCCACAAAAAATAGGAGTCACAACAACTGGTCGTAATGCTTCCAATTGCTGTCAATTATTGTATATACCAGGAGCTATGCATACTAGATTAGAAGACTATGAATCCATAATATATTACGATACTATATCTACTTTTCCCTTTTTTTATTTAATTGTATGCAAGTCAATAAAGGCTGTGCTTCCACGTTTAAATTACGTTTTAATGTTTCAAGTATCAAGGTTTTATTGTGTTTGTTCGTGAACATATATATATATATATATATATATATATATATATATATATATATATATATATATATATATATATATATATATATATATATATATATATATATATATATATATATATATATATATATATGACACATTCCGCCGTGACGTTACAACGTTTTGACTTTTCTTTGCACAGTATTTATGTTTTAAGCGGGGTACGCTGCTGAAAAGTAATGGGTAAAAAGATAGGACAAGAAATGCTCGAGAAATCGATTTCGTTTACGATTTCTTAAGCAGTACGCACTTCATAAGAAATATTATTTCACGTTCAGATGGCGCAGTTTTACATACATACATACATACAGGTGAATTAAAACGTCACTTTTCCGTACGGAATAATATCCGGCGCAATTATTACCACAAGAAAAAATGACAGGTGGTTGCTTGCATTGGAGTTGTCAAAATTTCTTCGGTAAATAGCAAGATTTTTTCTTGAGCTGTTTTCTTTTCAGCAGCGTACCCCGCTTTAGCTGGGAAAATCGTTGAGAAACCCCCAAATATTATTATATATTTGGAAAGAGCATAAAATTTCCTATTAAAAGTGAACAAATTAATAGCATTTGCTTTGCCCAGATTGTTTTGGAAAGCAAATATGTAGCGTGACGTTACAACGCGCCAGAAATACGTCTTTTGGTTCTTCTGTTAAAAGACATGAAAATTCTGCTCTCTTTCAAATTTTATCTAAAGATTTTCTTCTATGATTTGATAAGAGATGAATACTGAACAACTTGCCGTTTTCAAAATTCCGATAGTTAGTGAAGTTAATTTTTAAACAGCTTTTACTTTTCGTGACGTTACAACGCTCTGCTTTGCACAGAGAGGGTCGTAGCTCCGTTGTAACGTCACGAAAAATCTGTTCATTTAATATTCGTTAATTATCGCTGTTGCCGCCCTCTGTACATAAGGGATAATCCAAAAATGTGTTGTTAATTTGTCTTTCACTATTTCGCCTACGTAACTGTGGGGTTGTTCACAAATTACGTCGCGCTGTGGGAGGGATGCTAAGAAAGTGAGACATAAGCAATAGCAACGAAACCTTAAGACATAGCATAATAATTGCTTCAGAAAAGTTTCTTCATTTAAAAAGCACTTTCTAGTGGTGAAAAAATATTCGGACATTAGGGTGTCCTCAAGCAGATACAAAAAATATTTTCTCTATTTTAAGTCAGAAATTGTTGCTGTCTACAGAAAATTTGTAGAAAAACTAATTTTAAGAAACTTTGTTGAATGTTTAAGATTTATATTTCTTACATAAAAAAAGTTATAGAGCCAAACTCTTAGGGACACCCTTAAAAATTTTTTTTCGATCTAGCTCTTTAATAACCCTTCGTATGGCTTACAAATGTTCTAAGAAATTGGTAATCTAATTAAATTGCACATTTTTGTCGAAAATAGTAGAGCACTATCTTTTTCTCTTTAGAAACTATCACTGACTTTTTTATTTTTATATGTACTCTTTAAGAGGGTGTATCTCGAGGGAGAGCAGCTAATTTCACTTGTTTTTTTTGAGTTAATTTATGCTGTATTTCACCATGTACAACTTAGGGTAGAAGACTGTGGAAAATCTAAAAAAAATATGAAGTCAACCGTAGGTGAACATGTATAAATAAAAGAAACAAGGGATAGCTCCTTAAGGAAAAAAGATAGATTTCTACTTTCTTCGACGAAAATGTGCAATTTAACTCGATTACCAATTTCTTAGAACATCTAAAAGGCGTACGAAGCGTTATTGGAGAACTAGATCGAAAAAAAAAATTTTTTTTTAAAGGTGTCCCTAAGAGTTTTACTCTATAACTTTTTTCATGTAAGAAATATAAATCTTCAGTATTCAACGAAGTTTCTTGAAATTAATTTTTTTACAAACTTTCTGTAGACAGCAATCATTTCTGAATTAAAATAGAGAAAATATTTTTTGTATCTGCTTGAGGACACCCTAATGTCCGAATATTTTTTCACCACTAGAAAGTGCTTTTTAAATGAAGAAACTTTCTTGAAGCAACTATAATGCTATGTCTTAAGGTTTCGATGCTATTACTTATGTCTCACTTGTTTTGAATCCGTCCGGCTGCCCGCCGTGACGTTACAACGCGAGCTTCAATCAGTTGTAACTTAGGTTCTACTTAACTTATCATCATTTTTTAGGCACCGTTTTGAAGGTATTTTTGAGTACAAAGAGAATACGGATTATTAGATTGTTCGAATTTGTACTTTTCTGCGAAAGCGAAAAAGTACACCTTTTTCGTGACGTTACAACGCAAAAAAATGGCCCCATTTCATCCACTTGAAATACAAAATAACTGCAAAATTACATCCAAACTATTTTTGGAATGGATTCAGCATATATTCCTTTGTAAGTTGGTCGAAAACAAATGATATTATGAAATGTTTTAGCGCACTGTAGCAGTATTTTTAAAAATATCACGAAAAATCATTTATTTCTTGTAAATTTCATTTATTTTCGATACACGTTTTATATAACTTCCGAAAATGCTAGAATACCAATTAAGGCAGTTTTGAAAGGTTCAAACATTGCCCAATCATGAAAAAATATTCAACAATGCTAAAAGCAACTTTTATAAAATGTCTGGTTGGTATACCGGCCCGCGGAATGTGTCATATATATATATATATGGGGTCGTAATTCACCATAGAAAAAATTGCTGCCATCTATAACTCCCACATGATAAATTTGGTTCCATTTGCTTGATTAGTTCTAGAGTTATGAGGAAATTTGTATTTCGTTTGTATGAGAGCCCCCCTCTTAAAGTTGGGAGGGGTCCTAATTCACCATAGAAAATATTCTTGCCCTCGAAAACTTTCACATGCCAAATTTGGTTTCATTTGCTTGATTAGCTCTCGAGTTATGAGGAAATTTGTATTTCATTTGTATAGGAGCCCCCCTTCCTAAAGTGAGGAGGGGTCCCAGTTCATCATAGAAAAAATTTTTGTCTCCAAAAACACCCACGTGTCAAATTTGGTTCCATTTGCTTGATTAGTTCTCGAGTTATGAGGAAATTTGTATTTCGTTTGTATAGGAGCCCCCCTCTTAAAGTGGGGAGGGGTTCTAATTCACCATAGAAAATATTCATGCCCTAGAAAACTTTCACATGCCAAATTTGGTTCCATTTGCTTGATTAATTCTCGAGTTATGAGGAAATTTGCATTTCATTTGTATAGGAGCCCTCCTTCCTAAAGTGGGGAGGGGTCCCAATTCATCATAGAAAAAAATTTTGCGTCCAAAAACACCCACGTGTCAAATTTGGTTCCATTTGCTTGATTAGTTCTCGAGTTATGAGGAAATTTGTATTTCGTTTGTATAGGAACCCTCCTCTTAAAGTGGGGAGGGGTCCCAGTTCATCATAGAAAATATTCATGCCCTAGAAAACTTTCACATGCCAAATTTGGTTCCATTTGCTTGATTAGTTCTCGAGTTATGAGGAAATTTGTATTTCATTTGTACAGGACCCCCCCTCTTAAATTGGGGAGGGGTCCTAATTCATCATAGAAAATATTCTTGCCTACGAAAACCTTCACATGCCAAACTTGGTTCCATTTGCTTGATTAGTTCTCGAGTTATGAGGAAATTTGTATTTCATTTGTACAGGAGCCCCCCCTCTTAAAGTGGGGAGGGGTCCTAATTCATCATAGAAAATATTCTTGCCTTCGAAAACCTTCACATGCCAAATTTGGTTCCATTTGCTTGATTAGTTCTCGAGTTATGAGGAAATTTGTATTTCGCTTGTATAGGAGCCCCCCCTCCTAAAGTGGGGAGGGATCCCAATTCGTCATAAAAAAAATTTTGGTCTCCAAAAACACACACATGCCAAATTTGGTTACATTTGCTTGATTAGTTCTCGAGTTATGAGGAAATTTGAATTTAATATGTATGGAAGCCCCCCCTCTTAAAGGAGAGAGGAGTCATTCTAAAAGTCCCTTTCTGAAGAGGGGAGGGGTCCCAATTTACCATAGAATAATTTCTTGTCACCAAAAACACCCGCATGCCAAATTTTGTTCAATTGGCTTGATTAGTTCTCGAGTTATGCAGAAATTTGGGTTTTATTTGCATGGGAGGCCCCCCTCTTAGTGGGGGGAGGGGTCTCTAACCATCACTAAAATCTTTCCTGGCCCCAAAAACCTCTACATGCAAATTTTCACGCCGATTGGTTTAGTAGTTTTTGATTCTATAAGGAACATCCCGACAGACAGACAGACAGAAATCCATTTTTATATAGAAGATTTAGTTAGTAATCGATACATTTTTGCCGTTCTCCTCTCCGAAAACATAATTGAACTACTGTTGGAATACCAGACCGTTTGTTTCCTTCAACCTCCTTTTGACGTAGGACTACGTCTTACGGCAAGTTTTGAGATAGGGTGTCATTCCAAAAAATCGAAAAATGCGAGCGTCACGAAAAATGAAAGGTTTTGAGCGCTAATAGCTCAGCGGTTTTCCGATCGATTTTCAATATTCTTACACCAATCGATCGGAAAATCTTCTAAGAATTGACCCAAATGAAGAAAAGTATGGATTCTTAATGTTGAACTATTGAAAAATTGAAAATAATGAGCCTATGTTTTACCAGAATTCTCGCTTCGTGATTGGTTGGAAGATTCTTTGCGATGATCTAACCTATACCAATTTGATATCTGTGCTTGGGAAGTAAGCCAAAACAAGTGACAAAGTTTCCTCATTTCAACAAGATTTCTTAACACCGCGATTCAACCTAGACCATTTTGATGTTCTTGCTTGGGAAGTACGCCAGAGAGAGTGACAAAGCCCCCTTGTGTCAACAGATTTCTTACGAACGCGATTAAACCTAGTCCAATCTGATGTCTGTGTTAGGAAAGCGTGCCAGAAAAAATGACACAAGTCCATTGTCCCAACAGATCGCAAATTCTTTACTGCGAGACGATTAAACCTCGGCGAATTTGATATCTGTGTTGGAAAAATGTGCTACAGCTGTAGTGTTCGGTTATAATACGGCTCTGTATGAATACGCATGCTTGCCGTTTCATTAGAAGTGTAGTGAAAAGATGTGCTGTTGATAAAATAGGATTGAATTGGTAAAATCCTTTCAACGTGGGAAACCATGGATAATAAAAACAATCTATAATTTGTGTAAGGTAGCAGGAAAGTAATAGTTTGTGTTCTTGATTTTGTTCAATTGTTTTCAAATGCACAATCTTTTCAGAATTGAACAATGTATGCAATGTTACTACTTTGATAAATGTTACATACAACGCATGTAGCATGTATATATGTTGCATATAGCATGTATACATGAAGGATCGAATGATTACAAGCATGAATACATGCTACAAAGAGACTTACGTAGTCCTGCGTCACCTATATATGCAGTCGTGTCTTGTACACAACCCCTCTGATTTTTTAGAAATACATATAAAACCATATAACGGGTCTCATATCTAATTTTCTACGTTAAATGTTGACGAAAAATCCAAGAGACAACTTTTTACGCGTAGCTAGCAATAACCCCCCTGATGTAATATAATCAATAATGTTGTGGTCAGAGCAGGGGCTTGCGATGGGTGCCATGTTTTTGGTGCCAACATCCTCAGCACATCTCGACAAGGTTGGCAGCAAATTTACCTGTCAGACGGGCGCTATTTCCTGCATTTCCTGCAAATAGCGCCCTTCGTTAAGTCGACTGTCAAACACCGTTCGTTAAGATAAGGATAGCACCCCGCTGGGTCAGAGTGACAAGCCCATACAAAAAAAAACCCTCCTCTCACCTTTATACTCTTTCCACTCCATTCAAAAAAATCCTTCTCAATTGTGGAACCATCGTTTCAAAAAATATTAACCGGTTTTACTCAATAAACTTCAGTCTTATAACTGCATTGATTAGAGAGCGTACTAACCGGATATATCCGGAAGGTTAGCGCTTACTCTAAATAATACCAATCAATTCGTCTTTGAGGTGATAAATAAAGACCCTTCTCCTGACCTAAGTATAGTTCCGCCGAAGTATTATATATTCCGTATAAGTGTCGTATATTGAACCGCCGCCTTAAGAATTGCATAGGGGGTCTCAATTCACAAAAAAAATCCTGCCTCGTAAAACCATCACATGCCAAATCTGGTTCCATTTGCTTAATTAGTTCACGAGTTATACATAAATTTATGATCATAGAAAAAATTCTGCCTCCAAAAACCCTCACATGATGATTTTTGTTCAATTTGCTTGATTAGATCTCTGCCGGTGGAAGCATAACTGTCCCATGTTACATTTTGTCATTTTCGACGTTTTGTTGTCTAACGTTATAATTATATATTTTTATAATATGAATCGAAAACATGGTGTTTATACTAGAAAAACTCGAAAAAATTTGAAGCCAATTTGTCCCATTGGAAAAATGGACGCATATTTGTCTCGCTGCATATACCTTTTTATATAAAATGGTTTCAAGTTGTATACAAAATTTAGTGAAGTTTTTCAACATTATCTCAAAGAGGGATGAATAACAACATGGAAACTAAGTAATTTTATAAATATCAGTTTTTCAACTTTGAGTGCGATTTTCTCATTTTCGTGTTTTGTAACATGGCACAGATATGCTTCCGGCGGCAGTTCTCGAGTCATGAAAAAATTTGTAGTTCATTTGCATAGGAGCCACCCTCTTAATTCACCATAGAAAACAAATCCTGCCTCGTAAACCATCACATGCCAAATTTGCTTCCATTTGGTAATGAGAAGACTAATTATAATTTGGAACACATATCTCTAATCTTCCCTAGCAGCGAAGAAATTTTGGTGAACGCACCTCAACCTCGCAACATAAAATAAATAAAAAAGTGCCCCATTTTTTAAAAAAGACTATAAATCCTTATCTAAAAACTTTGAAAGCCCTGCTAATTAAAGCAAATTACTCCTTCTAGATATATACAAAATAAGAAAATGCGGCTTCGTAATATTTACTACAATTGAGTCTGAAAATATAGATATCTTAATAAACAAAAATCTACCTATATGGCACCGAGCAGCAACCAGTTCCGTGTCCGTCAAGCCATGTTGTATATTCCGAACAATAAGGAATTCCGTTAGCAACTGTTGAAACGATTAAGGATTTTGTTTACTCTTCACTTTCCTGCAAAGTAAATATGTACATATAAGTTTTTGCCTCGGTTTTTGCTTTAAAGAATAATGTGGTAGATCAATGAGTTCCTATATTTACATGATGCAAAGCAGCAGCAAGCTCATCCGTACCCATTGTTTTTGTTATTTCGAAGGTGCGATCAGTTACGTGATGCTGGAATACTGACTCCTCTAGCAGGAAACAGACGATAGCCGGTAACAAACTTCCGAATGTTGTAATGTGTTGCTTTGCCGGATCTTCTCAACGTTCCGTTCTGACTAGTTGGTTACGGGCAGACAGGCTCAGGAAAAGCGGTGCAGCGGACGGCACCAATAGCAACTGTAACAGAAATGGGACGTGAAAGATCGTAAAAATAAAATCCAAAGGAAGGAAACAACTTACCAGCAGCAGCGGTACATCAAACATTATGAACTCTTCCTCAATATTTTGCGTTCAACACTGTGACCGCAAACACAATTCAAAACCTCCGAAAATCACTGCGTAATATTAAAAATTCGAACAATTAAAACAACCCGTAGCCGCGGTATAGCTAGCCGCACATTTGGAAATAAACAAATCGCGAAAACGTTTGACAGCCGGCCGACGATCGAACAAGCTACACGACAAAACAAGACAAAACCAACAAGTCCTAAATAACCCAAAAATACGGAATGCGATACTTACTCAAATTTTGCGTTGAAATTACCTAGGTTCTAGTTCGCCATTTACCCAAACGTCAAGTTCGCTGAAGGTACACAAGAGTTGAGTATTTTCAAACTGCAAGTTGGGTAATTTCAGTTTTCAGTGTAGCAATACCGCCAGTATATCTAGAATGTGATAAACAGGCAACGACTTTGTATTCAGGTATAGCATATTGCTCAAAAGCATCCATATCTGTAATATGTGTTTCTGATAAAAATACCATAAATTGACGTTGTTCTTCTACAACCTGACGTAATGCTACGTAGTTTGTAGGTAAACCAGCAATATTTACGTAAATAATATCACATTTGTTGACATTCTTGATTGCTACTTATTGAAATGCAAGCTATCTTTTTTTTGTTCATACAATCTTTTATAAACTGGACAGTCCGCGCTGGATGCAGCGTGGTTAAAGTCCAAATTCATTCTACGTTCCTTATTAAACTTACAACAATTAGCGCATTTCAAAACAGTAGATGTACATTCAGATGTTCTGTGATGTTCGCTACACAAAGAACACGTTTCATTATTTTTACAATCCGTGCTTTTGTGGCCAAATTCGCCGCATTTGAAGCATCTAAGCACATTTATCGCGGGAATAATTGGGCACCGATCCCATCCAACATTTACTTTCTTCGCCGATAATAAAACATTGTACACTCTTAAATGATTCTACCTGTAAATAGGTCAGATTTAGTTAAAGCTAGGTTGAAACTACTCAAAATGCCCTTAAAGTGTACAAACTCAAACTTTGGGTAAAAATTTCAACCAATTTTGGCTACTTGCTACCGATAATTGAATTATTCTCTATGACAAATAACGCACTTGTAAGTTCCTACTACCAATTTTTTGGTTAAAAAACTACTCAAAATCTGAGTTTGTACACTTTAAGGGCATTTTGAGTAGTTTCAACCTAGCTTTAACTAAATCCGACCAATTTACAGGTAGAATCATTTAAGAGTGTACGTCCTTATGTCGACTTCAATTATAGCATTATATTTATTATACTTCATGCGAGGATTTTCATATGTACTTAAAACCTTGACTGTATCAATTGCGAAATCTTCATTTTGACTTTTCAAAAAATCAATAAAGACTTCAGAGGAATATTGATCACTCATTCCCACAACCTTTAATCTTGGCACCGGAGGTGTGGGAACAACAGCTATATAACTTTCGCCCAGATTATCTTCAATGCCATTTTTCACCGCCTCCACATTATCTTTAGTTACACACTCAACAATAACAGAGCCATCTTTTCCGTTTTTAAAGTTACTAATTTTGTGTGTTTTCGGATCTAAATTTGATTTCAAAAAATCCCGCGTAACTTCACTGCTTTGGGTGGACTCTTTCGGTTTGATAACAATGACCGGACCAGCCTTACGTTTCTTTGCCTTACCGCTCAAAACGTCCGCGTAAGTAATTCTTTCGTTCTTACTATCATTAACGTCATGATTTAATTTACGCTTTTTACCCTTTTTAACTGGGTTTCGGCTAATATCAACCGTATCCGATACCTCCCTATTCATCGCAACTGAATCCTTTTCACGTTTATTTTCTAAAATGGTACTAGTCATGTTTTCCAATTTTTCATGAAATAATGTTTCAAAATCGGCAACCTTTCTATTTATAGTACCATTTACATTTAAGCTCAATTCTTCTATTCCGATTTTCAACGTGTTACCTACACTCTTAAATGATTCTACCTGTAAATTGGTCGGATTTAGTTAAAGCTAGGTTGAAACTACTCAAAATGCCCTTAAAGTGTACAAACTCAGATTTTGAGTAGTTTTTTAACCAAAAAATAGGTAGTAGGAACTTACAAGTGCGTTATTTGTCATAGAGAATAATTCAATTATCGGTACACGGAGCGAAAAAACTCCGGTTTGTTTCAAACAAAATGATTGTTGTTTTAAGCCTCAATAAAATATTTTTATAACAACCTGAAAATATTGTTGTTTCCAAACGAGATTCTGTTTGAATCAAGTAAATAACAGTTTTGAATTAAAAGTAAAGTATTTTCAAATTTGAAGTTGACATTGATGTAACAATAAATATTTTCATTTCAGTTTGAAACAAAACGAGATTTTTGTTTGTGCGTAAAACAACCATAAATATGGTTGAAACTACATTTTTATTCTCCGTGTAGCAAGTAGCCAAAATTGGTTGAAATTTTTACCCAAAGTTTGAGTTTGTACACTTTAAGGGCATTTTGAGTAGTTTCAACCTAGCTTTAACTAAATCTGACCTATTTACAGGTAGAATCATTTAAGAGTGTAGTATAATCAATATATATAGAATGCCAGTGTCGCTGGTGTTTCATGGATATTTTGGTGGCAAACATGTTGCTGGTTCGTGTCTTGGATACGGGAACTACATTGTCAAATTGCCCAATAGAAAATTTTCCTCCCGACGAAATACCCCAAAACGACCAAATCGGGTGATTTATCCTACGTGATTTACGGAAAAGCAGAAGGATTTTTTATTGGGTTGCCTTTTTAGTTTGACAATCAGATTCCCGTTTCGAATCGATCACTCACACATATGCGCATACAGTGTAAATACGTAATTTTCAAATGTGTGATGTTTACCACGAGCACTGCAGCGACACTGGCATTCTATATATATTGATTCAACTTGTTACCTATCTGAGTAGCAGTGTTGCTTTGGATATCCGCAATGGAGGCCGAGAGTTTTTTCATCTCGTCTCTTAATACAATGACATCCAAAACCGATACATTCAACTCGTCACAACTCTGAACTGATAGGCAATTATTACACTTGTACAGAACATTTTCGCTTGCGTTGATCAATTTCATTGTTGAATTACCAATTCCAACACAGCGCACTATGGTCCAGAAAGCGATTTTAGACGGACAAAAATGATTGCGCCTTAACGGGATATTCTAGCTCAATGAAGTCTTCGGCAACTTTTTGAATGAAAACATGACGCATCTTTTGAAAGGGTCGTCCAATGTTCAGATGATACCGTAACAACAAGTCAAGTAATAATTATTTAAATAAGTTTGTTTTCTATTTTTTAGTTCCAAAACATTAAAGATAGATTAATTTCACGTAACTTTTCTAAACATTCCAAATTTCTAACTCTTACGTATTGTCAGCAGTGGACCTTTGTTTATGGACGACCCGTAAAATCATATTTCCTCTTATAACTCATTTATCTCAACAGATAGCTCAATATGATGTTCTACAAAAATTTGTATACGTAAGAGAAGAATATTTTTGCAGAAGACTATTTTGCTTTATCTTTATGAGTTAATAAGTTATAGCCGAATTCAGGTTAAAAACAGACCAATTTTACTAAAGCATAATTCAAAAAGTGGCAAACGGATCTTGATGAAACTTTGGCGATGTAATATACAAATATGCATAAAGTTTTTAGCAAAAAATGGTGAAGGTGTTATTTTTAAAAAAAAAAGATAAAATTCTTTGAACTTTATGATTTATTGTAGCTAAAGTTCTCGTTTTATCCATCCCTAACTGCCCAGTCACAGTTTCTTGCTCAGTTTCAAAGCGTTAAAACACAATTTTGTGTAACTATTTTTTTAGAAAATGTCTTTAAAACATAATACAAAGCTTGTTGCTTTACTATTTATTTTTTATCGAGACAAATACAAACGCTTATCTTACGACAATCGCGGTCTTTTCAATCTGTTAGTGAAAAATATTCATGAAGTTTATTTGATACGTTTGGTATCAATGCCTACATTGAGAGAAAAACTATGATATATATGCGGATCAATTACATAATTAAGAAATCTAAATACTATTTACACTGTCGGAGGCAAAGGATACCAGCCATAGAGCTATACATATAGATTGTTCTGTGTATTCCCGAAACTGTACATATTTAACCTTCTAAAGAGGCAACGATAGATAATGACTATTTTTCAAGAAAGTACACTCAAAAGAAAGTCAAGATTTGATATTCATGCAAAAGTAATAATCAGGACTAGCAACAGTTAAGGCATACTATAAAATCTTTATTTTGGGTTTCATATCCAATCCTTGTTTTTTCCAAATATTACAAAACTCAGTGCGTAGTTCATCACTGAATATTTTTGAGGTCGAACATTTTGTTCTAGATGTCCTATGCTTTCAAAAGTAAAAATTGACAAAATTCGTGCAATTATTTTCGTCACAATTTTCCTGATTTTTTGATTTTAAAACATAAGAACTCTTAAACGCATAGTCAGAATGTTGTAATGCTGATGCCAAAATGTCAATCTATTCTCAGCACAGATATTATGTTATCCAATTAGAATAAATTTCATATATGGCTCTGAGACTCTCAAAGCAAAAACTATCTACAGAAGTCTACCCATTGAAGGGTTGGTTATATGTTTGCTAATAATTATTAGCATCACGTGCATTCGCTCAAATAAATCAACGTGGTGTCTAGTAATATGTGATAAATGTTGAAATTGACTGAAGTTTTTTGAGCGTTTCAGTGGAATACGAAGATTGAAAATAAAGAAAAAAAATCCCGATTTATTTCCATTGTTAATTTTAGAGTTTTAAATGGATTTAAAAATCATAATAGAATTATTCTTGAATTTCAATGGTAAATATAACAATTAGTGGAATTTCCTTCGTAAGTAGTTTGATTACGCGCAAATCATAAGTTTTCCGCAGCCCTGCTTCATCCTCGTCGTTTTTCACATCGCAGTTATTTTTAGTCTATAAAATATTTTCAAAAACATCTTCATATTGCGAATATACACGTATAACAGTAAAAGTCCGTGTTAGTATCTAAAGGGATCGTAAAAATCGTTTAATTCAAGGTTATTATTAAACATTCTTTTAGCTTTTTCGCTTAAAAAACAAGATTGCGAATGTAAGTCTTTGAATTCATTCACTATTTTAGTATCAACCATGGTCATTGCCAGTATATTTGTTGCGTATAGTATTCCATGGTCACATACTTGATTACTTGAATGTGAATCTATGAAGAAAACGACAATTTTAGCTATAGTAAATCATGAAATTCAAAGAATTTTATCTTTTTTTAAAAAAATAACACCTTCACCATTTTTTGCTAAAAACTTTATGCATATGTGTATATTAAATCGCCAAAGTTTCATCACGATCCGTTTGCCACTTTTTGAGTTATGCTTTAGTAAAATTGGTCTGTTTTTAACCTGAATTCGGCTATAACTTATTAACTCATAAAGATAAAGCAAAATAGTCTTATGCAAAAATATTCTTCTCTTACGTATACAAATCTTTGTAGAACATCATATTGAGCTATCTGTTGAGATAAATGAGTTATAAGAGGAAATATGATTTTACGGGTCGTCCATAAACAAAGGTCCACTGCTGACAATACGTAAGAGTTAGAAATTTGGAATGTTTAGAAAAGTTACGTGAAATTAATCTATCTTTAATGTTTTGGAACTAAAAAATAGAAAACAAACTTATTTAAAAAAATATTACTTGACTTGTTGTTACGGTATCATCTGAACATTGGACGACCCTTTTAAAAGATGCGTCATGTTTTCATTCAAAAAGTTGCCGAAGACTTCATTGAGCTAGAATATCCCGTTAAGGCGCAATCATTTTTGTCCGTCTAAAATCGCTTTCTGGACCATAGTGCAGCGCGAGTGAAATCTCCCACTGCATTCGCAGCAACAAACCAAATCATTGATCAGCAGTATTTCCTTACACTTTGCGCATTCCATTTTGCCTACTACTCAGTGGATGTTAATCGTACACACAGCGCGCGCCGGCAGACAATAAAAAAAACCCGAATTAATCCACCTAGCGGTGTGACCTAGCCTTTCTACTGCCGCAATAATTATTTTTTAATTTCCTAGGAACATCTATAATTAACTTGACTATATTTTTAAATATCCGTTCCTCAGAGGTGGGCACCGCTAATCAGCTAACCGCTAACCTTTTAGCCAGCGAGTAGTGCGTTCGCTAGGTTTCAAATCTGTTAGCGCTTTCATTAGCTTCCAATAAGTTAAAGTGCCACTAAATAAACTACTAGCCGCTAATTTTTGAAAATAATAATAAAAATAAGTGTGCGGTTTCTTACAAATTGATAAAATTGCTCGTTGCTGTTCGCGACGCGAGCAAATATAGTTCATTCATGGCTAGTTGAACTATTTCCAAAAATTATTTTCAAAAATTAGTGGCTGGTAGTTTATTTAGTAGTACTTATGTTTATCGGAAGATAATAGAAGCGCTAGCACATTTAAAACCTAGCGAACGTGCTACTCGCTAGCTAAAATGTTAGCGGTTAGCTGATTAGCGGTGCCCACCTCTGCCGTTCCTTATTATTCAAAATTCTTATATCTGAAAAAAGGTAATATCTGCATCTGAAAAAATAACTGAGTAGAGCATTAGATATGAAAAACGAAAAAGTGAAATTAGACTTTTTCTTAGTTGGCGCTCTTTCAGTTAATTATTTTTGCATGAAAATCGAAACTAGAGCTCCTTTGGAATAAACTTTAATGAAAAAATAGTCATTAGTTTGAACGTATCGTTTATATGATATTGCCCTTTAGATGTTTTAGGAAACGATGAGATCAAAGAAACAAAAGCAGCGCCATAAACATGCTTGAGGATGGCCATATGATCGACATAATTTTCGGCGCTTGTTATTTTTCCTGATATGAGTGGACAGTGGACCCATATTAATTTATGTATTAAAATATGACATACATGACATATGATATTGTCTTTTAAAGTGTCACTAGCGAAAACAAATTGTACAGAATTATTAGTATTTCTTCCTCTTTTTCATATAAAATTTCTAAGCTCTAGCATCTATTGATTGTAAAAGCATCTGTTGATGCGCAAAATTTGTTTGAAATTGGTACAAATTTATTTGAGAAAATCAACTCATTAGTATTTTAAATACTATACACCACTATACCTATATGATTAAATCAAATACTTTTCTTCGCTTTTTGCTTTGCTCGTCCGATTGCGAGTAACAGCAAGTAAAGAAAATGACAATTGAAATGTTTCTCAATCTTCTTGTATTTCTATGCAAATTTTAAAATTGCAAATCGCATATACATGCATACACACATACACGCATACATACATACATACATACACGCATACATACATACATACATACACGCATACATACATACATACATGTATGTACATACATACATACACGCATACATACATACATACATGGCCGGTGAACGCCCTAACCCAGCGGTTATGGTGCCGATCAAAGCCAGTTTGGTTTTGTACGACCCTATATAGCCATTCAATGGGAGCGGGAACTCTCATCCCTACCTCCACGCGGGGCCGGCTGGGACGCAACCGGGCCTAGGGTCGACCGAATACCAGTCTTTGGTTGCATCCTCGGTTGTGTGCTAACAGGGAGAGGGGGCACATAGTGCCTACGGGTGGCGTAGTGCAGTGGTGTAAACACGCAAGCATAGCTCAAGTCCCTTAAACTAGCTGCAGACGTCGTAGTGTCCTGTTAGAGCTCAGGACTTTAAACCTAAAAGCCAGGTCAGGAGTGCCGAGGGCACATTAGGATCGGTTCCAGGAAGATCCTAATTATGGTATACTGGAAAGGCAGGAAAACGATCGGATTAGACGCTATAGGGCTGACGGCTGTGCTATTCTACTACCTTAGGTAAGGAAGGGTGACACCTTCCCGAAACGGCGAGTAGGCTAATGGTACAGCGGCCATCCGTCCCACTAAAACCGTGGCTGGCCTTTAGGTACGTTCAAAGCTCGTCACTCACGTCCAAGTGCGGTGGTGTAGGCTCAGATGATATATTCCTGACTAACGCTGATAGGATGCTGACGTCCCTATCCCCATGAAGGATAGGGGGGAGTGTCCCTAGCCATGGCCTCCCTGCTTGCATAGATCACCATGGGATCGTAAAGGCGACTACACAAGTACGAGCGGAGATAGCGGCCTAGAGTTGGGACCCAACAGCATGGAGACAGATCCACAAACACCACAACAAGTAGGAGAAAAAGGAGAGGAAGACCCGTTCGCCCGAAGTGCGAAATTACAGCGTTCGCCAACTCGAACCGAGGTTGCTATGGCAAACGCCCAAAGGAGCGAGAATCCCCAAGGAGAACAGCATGTACTGGCCACTGGTAAAAGCAATCTGCAGGTCGTGCAACAAGGACTACCGTATGGCAGATCGAAGCTAGAGGAGGCCAAGAAAGCTGCCGAAGAACTCTACGGCTTTGTTAAGGACAAACACTACGTGAACAAGGAGATCAAGCAGCTGGCGATAAGATTAAAGTCCGCTATTCACGCTGTCGATAAGGAACAGCAGAGCCTGCGAACGAAACTGGAAACGGCTGAAAAAGCGTTGGCAAACGCCAATGAAGCACCACCGATACCGAACCGGGCGGTAGTGAAAGGAAAGGCGAAAGGAAATCCCCAGGGGACAGAATCCGGGTCTCTCTCCACGCCGAAGAGGCCAAGACCTTCGCCAGGAGATGCAAGACCAGGAGGCTCCAAGAAACCTAAGGAGACGCCAGGCACTAGCAGACAGCTGACTACCGAAGAGGTCACCGAAGAAGACAGCCAAGCTCCGTGGCAAGTCGTCGGGAACAAAGAAAACGAAAAAACAAACAGAAGTAGATCCGGTCAACGCAAGTTCATTAAGGGAAGGAATAAAGGCGAAGCGCTAATAGTGAAAGCAAACGGTGACTCGTACGAAGAGGTTCTGCGTGCCATGCGGACAAAGCCGGAACTCAAGGAGCTAGGTGCAAATGTGCAAAAAATTAGACGCACCCGTAATGGCGAGATAATCCTCGAGCTGAAAAAGGACCCGCAAGTTAGTAGCTCCTCTTACAAAGAGCTAACTGAGAGAGCTATGGGTGACGCGGTGGCAGTGAGAGCTCTGTGCCCGGAAGCGACTCTCCAGTGCAAGGATTTGGACGAGGTTACTTCGGAGGAAGAAACCAGACTAGCCTTGAAGGAGCAATGCGAGTTGGGGAATGTCCGAATGACCATCCGCATGAGAAAGGGACCTTATGGAACGCAAGTAGCTACGATAAAACTTCCTATTGAAGCAGCCAACAAGGCACTGAAGACTGGGAAAATCAAAGTGGGCTGGTCGGTATGTCCGTTGAGTATCTCAAAGCAGCCGGAAGTATGCTTTAGGTGCCAAGAGTTCGGCCACATTGCAAGAAATTGCAAAGGACCTGATAGGAGCAAATTATGCAGAAGGTGCGGTGAAGATGGTCATAAAGCTCATGACTGTAGGAAGCCACCGAAATGCCTGATCTGTCCAAATGAAGATGGCAATAAACACGTGACAGGAGGCCCGAGATGTCTCTAAACAGGCGGCGGCTGCTAGATCATAGTGCAGGTGACGCAAATAAACCTGAATCACTGCGATACAGCACAACAACTGCTCTTGCAGTCCATGGTGGAAGCACTGAGTGACATAGCTATTATCTCGGAGCCATATCGAATCCCATCTGGTGATGGGAATTGGGCAGCGGACAAGGCGAAAACGGCGGCAATTTGGACGGTGGGAAGATATCCTCTACAAGAAGTAGTCTATTCTGCAGAAGAAGGCTTCGTGATCGTTAGAATTAACGGTGTTTTTATCTGCAGCTGCTACGCGCCTCCACGATGGACAATAGAGCGGTTTAACCAGATGCTGGATCAGCTGACGGAGGCGCTGGTCGATCGGAGACCAGTTGTTATCGCCGGTGACTTTAACGCCTGGGCAGCTGAGTGGGGAAGCCGCCTCACCAATCCAAGGGGTCGCAGTCTGCTAGAGGCCCTAGCAAAGCTAAATGTAGTTATAGCAAACGAAGGCACTACTAGCACATACCGTAGGGAAGACCGGGAGTCCATCATTGATGTCACCTTCTGCAGCCCTGGTGCGGCAAGGATTACGAACTGGAGAGTGTGTGAGGAATATACCCACAGTGACCACCAAGCGATTCGGTACCGCATTGGAAACGGGACGCAGATGGAATCATATGGGGGACAGATAAGCGAGCGGAGGTGGAAAACGGCGTGCTTCAACAAGGGTGTATTTGTTGAAGCGCTCAGGTTTCAAAGCATTCCTTCGAACCTAAGTACGAAAGTGCTGACGGCAGTATTAACACGAGCGTGCGATGCCACTATGCCGAGGATAAAGAGACCGAAGAACGGTCGCCGCCCAGTCTACTGGTGGAACACGACGATCGCCGAGCTACGGGCAAATTGCCTTCGTGCCAGAAGGAGAAGTCAGCGGGCTCGCAACGAGGCCGATAGAGAAGAAAGAATACTAGTGCACAGGACAGCAAGAACCGCACTTAACAAAGCAATTAAGCTCAGCAAGAAATCTTGCTTTGAGGAACTTTGTCGTAGCGCCAACGCGAATCCTTGGGGAGATGCTTACAGAGTTGCCATGTCAAAAATTAAAGGTCCTTTTGTACCACCCGAAAGGTGTCCGGAGAAGATGAAAGCCATTATCGACGGGTTGTTTCCGCAACATGAAATAACACTCTGGCCAAGCCCCCCGTATGGCGAGGAGACGGAGCACGTAGAGGAAGCTCGAATCACCAACGAGGAGTTAATCGAGCTGGCGAAGGCCATGAAGGGAAAGAAAGCCCCAGGTCCAGACGGAATTCCGAACCTGGCTTTGAAAGTAGCAATCATGGAGAATCCAGACATGTTTAGGACCACACTGCAGAAATGCGTTGACGAAGGTAGCTTTCCTGAGACCTGGAAGCGCCAGAAACTGGTGTTGCTGCCGAAGCCGGGTAAACCCCCCGGCGATCCCTCAGCGTATAGGCCTATATGTCTACTGGATACGGTTGGCAAGCTGCTAGAGAGAGTAATCCTGAATAGACTCACCAAGTACACGGAGAGTGAGAACGGCCTGTCAAACAAGCAGTTCGGCTTCCGGAAAGGCCGGTCCACAATAGATGCCATACGAATGGTAGTGGATGCCGCGGAAAAGGCCCAGAAACAACAAAGAAGAGGAAATCGCGATTGTGCGGCGGTCACTTTAGACGTGAGGAATGCTTTTAATAGCGCCAGCTGGGAAGCAATCGCCCGTTCGCTGGTTAGCATGACGGTTCCTGTGTATCTCTGCAGGATTTTGAAAAGTTACTTTCATAATCGTACACTGATATACGAGACAGACAGAGGGGAGAGAAGGATTACAATCACGGCAGGCGTTCCCCAGGGCTCCATCCTTGGCCCGACGTTATGGAACGCGATGTACGATGGAGTATTGAAGCTGAACCTCCCCAGGGGTGTGGAGATTGTCGGCTTCGCTGATGATGTGGCGTTGGTAGTAACTGGCGAATCAAGAGAAGAGGTGGAGGTACTCGCCATGGAATCCATACATATGGTGGAAGATTGGATGGGAGAGAATAGGCTGGCATTAGCTCATAAAACAGAGGTGGTAGTGATTAGCAACCGAAAGGCAGTGCAGCAGGCAAAGATCATAGTTGGAGAATGCATCATCGACTGTAAGCGGGACGTGAAGCAGCTGGGCGTGATCATCGACGACCGACTAAATTTCAATAGCCACGTAGATTATGCCTGTCAGAAGGCAGCAAAAGCGATCACAGCGCTAACCAGAATCTTGCCGAACAATTCGGCGATAAATAGTAGTAAGAGGAGGCTTCTGGCTAGTGTTACCACGTCAATACTTAGGTATGGCAGCCCTGCATGGATCTCGGCATTAAGAACGAAAAGAAATCTATCGCGTTTGAATAGTACGTACAGACTGATGAGCATGAGAGTAGCGAGCGCCTACCGCACCATATCACTGGAAGCGGTCTGCGTCATTGCCGGCATGATTCCCATTGGATTGGTATTGGAGGAGGATCTAGAATGTTACAGAAATAGAGGCCTCGGCGGAGCTCGAAAACGAACACGGGTAGATACATTGCGTAAGTGGCAAGTGGAATGGGACAATGCAATCAATGGAAGATGGACTCATCGGCTGATCCCGAATGTGTCCACATGGATGAACAGGAAACACGGGGAAGTCGACTTCCACCTGACTCAATTCTTGTCAGGCCACGGTTGCTTCAGAAAGTACCTACATAGATTCGGTCACGCAGAGTCACCTCTCTGTCCGGAGTGCGCTGAAGTAGAAGAAACACCGGAGCACGTAGTGTTTGTCTGCCCACGATTCGGGGCAATGCGAAGCGAAATGTTTGCCACCAGCGGTGAGGATTCCAGCCCAGATAATGTAGTCCAAAAAATGTGTCGCGACATTCACACGTGGAATATAATCAGCCGAACCATCACACAAATCATGTCGGCGCTGCAGCGAAAATGGCGCGAGGATCAACAGTCGAGTCCTTAAAAAAAGGTCTCATGTAATCGGTCCCGGGGAATGTTTCACCGCCGGGGAACTTCTCGTCGGAGTAGGGTAGCTTCACCGCCGGGGACTACTCAAGTCGACGATAGCAGAGTGAAAGTTGACAAAATAACAACACTCACGGAAAGAAATCCTGCGAGGGTGGCCGTGAAGGGATGGACGTTAAGTTGGCCGCCGTCCCAGCATCGGTGCACGTCTCGACAGGTGTACGGAGCATTGCACAGGCAGAGCGTACAGAGTAGGTTGCAACTGCAACGACAGTGAAGAAACGATCAGCGAATTATGCATCCCGATTAGCATTGTCTCGACAGACGCATCGGTGGAGTAACGAGCGGGACGGAGCAAACCAAGCTTGGACAGAAACATTACGAGGGCGGATCGGTTCGCGTCTCGACAGGCGAAGTGGTAGTGCAGTGGCGAACTCAACTGAGTAGTGCTGAGCCCAATAAGAAACCCTGCGAGGGTGGCCGTGAGGAGATGGAAGTCATGATGGTCGCCATCTCTGGATCGGTACACGTCTCGACAGGTGCAAGGAAAGTGGACGGTGAAGGAGCAGGAGTAGCATCAAGAATGGCAGAACCCTGAGAGGGTGGCTGTGAAGGAGTGGACGTTATGAAAGTCGCCATCCCCGGATCGGTTCACATCTCGACAGGTGTACGGAGCAGTTTACAAACACAGCTTCCCCCCGAAGTAATACTTAACGGTAGTTCCGGGGGGGTTAAGGTCAGACGCCCGTGAGGTTTTTAGTGGGTTAGAGTCCCACACTCTGCCACATACATCATCAGTGTGCCTGGCATAGAGCGTTTCCTCACATAAAAAAAAAAAAAAAACATACATACATACATACACGCATACATACATACATACATACACGCATACATACATACATACATACACGCATACATACATACATACATACACGCATACATACATACATACATACACGCATACATACATACATACATACATACATACATACATACATACATACATACATACATACATACATACATACATACATACATACATACATACATACATACATACATACATACATACATACATACCTACATACATACATACATACATACATACATACATACATACATACATACATACATACATACATACATACATACATACATACATACATACATACATACATACATACATACATACATACATACATACATACATACATACATACATACATACATACATACATACATACATACATACATACATACATACACGCATGTATACATACATACACATACATAACACATTTGAATACAATCGACCCTTGATTCATTTATTTCGATTTTATACATTTTAACGGTTTAATATACGGCGCAGAAGTGTTAAAGTTTGAATAACTTTTGAATCAATCGTCCGATTTTCAGTAACTTGGTTTCGTTTTGTAGATCTCAACAGTAACTTTCAAATGATAATAAATTGTAGGATGTTTCTTATTGAATTAATGCTTATATGCAACAAAAAGCAGTTTTAAATACATTTTTTTCACATTTCTTTATGTAACTTTCAAACCACAAGCCCATTTGTCATGAAATCTTGAAGTTAAGGTTTTAAAAGACTCCCCTTTCATATGCAATCAATTTTATTCAAATCGGTTAACGTACCTATGAGATAATGAAGTCCCATATTTTTCATATTTTTATACATAACTTTTGAACTAAAAGTCCGATCAGTATGAAATTAAATAGCGAACAATGGGACGCCTAGACCTTTCATTTGACACTAAGATCATTAAAATCGGTCCAGTCATCTTCGAGAAATGTTGGCTCAACGCTCAATCAAAAGCGTTCCACACACACACACACACACACACACACACACACACACACACACACACACACACATACATACATACACACACACACACATACATACATACACACACACACACACACATACACACACACACATACACACACACATACACACACACACACATACACACATACACACATACACACACACATACACACACACACACATACACACACACACACATACACACACACACACACACATACACACACACACATACACACACACATACACACACACATACACACACACACACATATACACACACACACACAGAAAATGATCAGTTTTCGAAACTGAGTCGAATGGTATATGACATTCGTCCCACTAGGCTTTCTTTCAATTTTCGGTTTTTCGAGTGATTCCTATACCTTTATACTATATTTTCATATAGTAGAAAGGCGAAACAATAACCAGCACCGACGGCAACCGGCCGTGGCGGGAATAAAATAATAAAATTTAACCAAAATAAGTAGCAATTGCTACTGCACTTGTACTTATCTTGATTTAAATCACTTTATGTACACTTTTGATACGAAATATCTAATGTGCACGCAAAATTTCACACGTAATTGGTTGAAAATAATCACAGCACTTTATAAACAAACTATGATGTTCGCCATTACGTCAAAGAATACTTCAAATTGTTAGAAAAACAGATCAGCATAAACCGACATCGCAGAAACGAAGCAAGCAGCATGTGAGGTGGTATGCAATTGGCCCCAACTGCGATTTTCTCTCGTTTCTTTATATGGAAAAATGGTGTCTGTATGCAGCAAAACTATCAGCAAATGTAAAATGTTTAAAATGTATCCGTCTGTTGGTAGTCGAGTAATTCGGGGTCAAAATCAGGGTATCTTTTATAATCCAAGTTCTACAGTTCCTAAACATGCAAACATAGAGGTATACTATATCCAGCAAAGTTGTGTATTTTTATACAACTTTGTAATACACGAAAAACTCATACAACAATTAGAAAGAGAGCTAAAATATACAAACTGATTTTACGAATGCATATACATTAAATATGCTTTCTCTATCTTCGCTGAAGAGATAGAAGGTTACTGTCTTCAGCAAAATTTCTTGTAATAATATGCTCTAAAACTTTGCATAACATATCAATGTGTTATATTGAAACTGAAGAAAAATAATTTTTTTATTTCACTTTTAGGGAGATTAATAAAAATTTAAATTGTATCAGACGATAGAGCATTCAATTTCAAGAAACTCTCCCAAAGGTTTGATAAACTTTAAACCAAGTTTTCCTAGTCAAAACTCTAGTACGCACGTTTTCTTTGGTTAGGGCTATTGTGCGCGCGAGTAACCGTGTTACAAAAGTTGGCGCGAGTGTCCGAGGGTTAATATCTTATGACCGATAAAACTAATTCTTATGAAATTTTGTATATACAGTCGATATTTGTATTACCCGCGTTATATGGGACCGCGTTATATGAAGCGCGTTATATAAGTAGGGGAGTGTCGTCGTGGTTGGGCCACGTTTTAGAAATCACCCATAACTTTCATTTCAAAAGGAATTTTGGAAATCTAAATACATCGTTGCAAAGGTCTAAGAATAAGATATATTTCGGGAAAGTTTTGAACTGATTGCTTGAAAAATAAAAAAGTTATAGGCATTTACGTGAAGACAAAAAATGTTGCCATAGTCGGACCATGTGTTGGGCCACCGCAGAAAATCTAAGACATACGTATTGAAATTCTATATAGAGACATGAAAAGAATGAATTCCGTGAACACCGGCTCATATAGGTACCAATATCCTATTTTTAATTGCATTTTTGCGAAATTTTGGCGATCTTGTAGAATTAATATTGCTACAATCGCCTTTTCCGAAGTGTTCAACTAAAATGAAAAAAAAAACAACAAAAATCTAGATTTTCATCGTATTAATTTGGCTTTATTTCATGACATTTTACGTGACTGACAGTCTCTAGCGATTATTGTGCTTCTGCGCTTAAAATTATGGTGGCCCAACCATGACTACTCAAGTGGCCCGACCTTTACAAATAGCGCCTTTCTAGTATTTCACCTTAGCCTTCTCAAACACCTTACCGGAGGGGGTTTTTCTATAGTCTTCGTGTGCAGCACAACAAACTTCATACATTTTCAAAATTTATCTCGATAATTGCATTTCATGAATCATTTCTTGAAGAAAAGTTCATTGCACCTGGAAAACTTTTTTTTGTAAGAATTAGTTACTGAATTCAGTACGGGTGTTTTGAATACACGATTGAAACTCACAATATTGTGAAAAGTTAGCTATCACAGTGAGTAGTTTTAAAATGGTTGTATCATAGATATCATGAGTTACTAAAACTGTAAAATCGTGATGGCCCGACCATAACAGTGGCCCGACGATAACGACAATACCCTACACGTAGCATATGGAAATTGAGTTAATAGGGGCTATACCCGAATTTTAGGAAATTTTTAATCAACACGACCATGGTTCCTTTGGGAAACATGTCAAGTATATATTTTTCCATCTTGCAGATGCTTGTTGAGACATAAAAAATCTCCTCTTGGTCTTCCAGAGCTTCCGGAACATCCGCTAAATTTTCATTTCTGTGAAGTCTTCTCATAGCTTCAAAATTCTTTTTGAAGACCTTATGGCTTATTATTTGGCGTAATATAAGTAAAGTAAACAATTCGTGCTATTGAGAAGCCTTCACACGATTCTTCGACAAATCCGGAACATCCGTCAACGAGCGAAAATTGTTCTTTAAGTTCGGAATTATGTTTCAACCTCGAATTGAACAATGTGAAATAGGAATATAAATTCAGCGGTTTTTGACTCAACCTGGCCACTATGAAATGCATCGAAAGATCCGAAATTAGAGGATTAAAATTGATGATCAAGGTCATCGAACTGCTTATCGTGTTGACGAAAGCAACAAAGTTTTCGTAGCCTGTTCGCTCTTACAAGAAGCCCCATTCTGAATTGTCCAGGAAAAGGTGAAAACAAAAGCAGTAATACTTCTCTCTCTTTTTCTCCGGTAAAGCCCATAAAAATATTAGATACCGTCAACGCGGATTACGGAATGGCCATGGATAACTACGATGGTTAGATTTCGGTTAAAATTTTCCCAGAAGAGCTCAATACCTGGTGTAGAGTTTATACAAAAGTTGATATATTTGCTATTAGATTTGTAAATTTGTATAGTAAATGTTACCGGTAGTTCAGTTTACTATACCACATCTATCAAATTACACTAGTGAAATTGGTAATTTCAGCAAACTTGCTAAATAACCTCGTTTATTTGTCAGCGAGCATTCGCAGTATTTGCATAATTTCTATTTCTAAATCTGAATTGTTTTATATCAAACCTTTTTCAAATTGTAACGCGGACTTCAACATGAATTTTCACTTATTGTTCACTTTGACGGCAAATCCTAATTTTCCAGCGAACGTTTTGGCGGCCGAGTCGTGAGCGGCCTATTTAGTTGATGATTGCTGATATTCCATTTCATTTTGATCCGTTACAAATTAAAACCTTTGCATTTCCAGTGACCAATTTCAGGTAAGCTTTGAATTTCCTCCCGGTGAATCATGGCCAAATTGAGCCACGAATAGTCGAAATTTACTTCTAGTGTAGTCAAATTACACTCAAAATTTTCACGATATGTTTTGAATTTTCCGGAGGACCACCTTATGGCTTCCTAAGGTCACCTATTTATTACTTTTTTTAAAATTTGTATCAATTACCCGACCTTAGTTACTTCAAAAATATTTTACCAATTTTAACCAACTTTACAGATACGAAAATTTCAACGGATATTCCAGAACCTCCCGTTACTTTGTGGTTTCCGTATATCACTTAGAGAGTCATAACAGTTGACTCTATAACTTCTTAAAAAACACCACGGTTGTATCTGTTCAAAATCGCTCAAAATTCGAGTTTAGCCCCAATTAACTCAATTTCCATATACTACGTGTATTTATTATATGCGGAAAACCGCGTCATAGAAATATCGTGGTACCCGCGCTATAGAAATCTGCGTTCTACAAATCCGCGTTATACAAATCTCTACTGTATATTCGTAGTGTCAAAACCTCTCGTTTGATATAAAACCCGATTTAATCCACCTAGTAGTGAAAGAACCTTTGTTATACGGTCTTCGTCTACGTTAACGTTGCGTAGTGCGTTTGTTTACATAATTTTTTTGGAGATTGAAAAAGTTTACAAAATTTGATCAAAATGGGAGCACTTATAAGTTTTGATAGATCCTTTTTTCATGAAATTGCTGAGTAAGTATAAGTAAGTTGTTACTAATTTGAGGAAATGCAAGTAAAAGTAAGTTGTAAGAGGAAATATTATTATTTAATATATACATTGCGTAGTAAAGGTCTAGTTTAAAGGTTTTGAACTATGCATAATTTCCTGTAATCAATTTTTATTAACCTTCGGTTACTCACGCTGTTGTATTTTGTACAACACGTGTAGATTTTAGAATGCCATATTGTTATAAAGTTACAAATCGATGTTTAACCAACGTATATTCTTCAATAAACTTGTTATGAGCAAAATGCCATAATTATTCAATGCATTAATACTTTAAACTGTTGGGAAAATAGATCACCAAAAACTGACATCACAGAAACGAAGCAATCAATAAGTGAGGTGTACCACAATCGGTCCCAACTGGAATTTTCTATCGTTTCTTCATATGGAAAAATGGTGTCTGTATGCAACAAAACTATCAGCAAATGTAAAATGTTTTAAATGTATCCGTCTGTCGATAGTCGAGTAATTCGGGGACAAAATTAGGATATTTTTATAATCAAAGTTCTACAGTTCCTAAACAAGCAATCATAGAGGTATACTATATTCAGCAAAGTTGTGTATTTTTACTATTTGTACAACATGAAAAAGTCATACAACAATTACAAAACGAGCTAAAATGGGAAAACTGATTTTACAAATTCGTATAAAATAAATAAGATTTTTCTCTCTTCGCTGAAGAGATAGAAGGTTACTGTCTTCAGCAAAGTTTCTTGTAATAATATGCTCTTAAACTTTACAGAACACATCAATGTGTTGTATTGAAACTGAAGAAAAATAATTGTTTTATTTCACTTTTAGGGGGATTAATCAAAATTTGAATTCTACCAGACGTTAGAGCTTGCAATTTCAAAAAACTCTTCCAAAGGTTCGATAAACCTAAAACCAGGTTTTCCTAGTCAAAACTCTAATGCGCACGTTTTGCCTTTCTACTATATAACTATAATAGTATAAAGGTATAGAAATCACTTGGAAAACCGGAAATGGAAAGAAGGTCCTGCGGGCCGAATGTTATATACCATTCGACTCAGTTTCGAAAACTGAGCATTTTCTGTGTGTGTGTGTGTGTGTGTGTGTGTGTGTGTGTGTGTGTGTGTGTGTGTGTGTGTGTGTGTGTGTGTGTGTGTGTGTGTGTGTGTGTGTGTGTGTGTGTGTGTGTGTGTGTGTGAAACGCTTTTAATCTCGCTCACTTTTCTCGGAGATGCCTGGACCGATTTTAATGTTCTTAGTGTCAAATAAAAGGTCTAGGTGTCCCATTGGTCGCTATTGAATTTCATACTAATCGGACTTCTAGTTCAAAAGTTATGTATAAAAATACGAAAAATATGGGACTTCATTATCTCATAGATCCCTTAACCGATTTGAACAAAATTGATTGCATATGAAAGACGAGCCTTGTAAACCCTTAACTTCCAAATTTCATGACGATTGAACTTGTAGTTTGAAAGTTACATAAAGAAATGTAAAAAAATAGTATTTAAAACCTATTTTTGTAGCATTTAAGAATTAATTCAATTAAAAACATCACACATTTTATTATTATTTGAAAATTACTGCTGAGATGTATTAAACGAAACCGAGTTATTTAAAATCGGACGGTTCATTCAAAAGTTATTCAATCTTTAACACTTAAGCACCGTACATTAAACCGTCAAAACGTGTGAAATCAAAACATATCAATCAAATGTTGATTGTATTCAATGTGTGTGATGTATGTGTGTATATATGTATGTATGTATGTATGTATGTATGTATGTATGTATGTATGTATGTATGTATGTATGTATGTATGTATGTATGTGTGTATGTATGTATGTATGTATGTATGTATGTATGTATGTATGTATGTATGTATGTATGTATGTATGTATGTATGTATGTATGTATGTATGTATGTATGTATGTATGTATGTATGTATGTATGTATGTATGTATGTATGTATGTATGTATGTATGTATGTATGTATGTATGTATGTATGTATGTATGTATGTATGTATGTATGTATGTATGTATGTATGTATGTATGTATGTATGTATGTATGTATGTATGTATGTATGTATGTATGTATGTATGTATGTATGTATGTATGTATGTATGTATGTATGTATGTATGTATGTATGTATGTATGTATGTATGTATGTATGTATGTATGTATGTATGTATGTATGTATGTATGTATGTATGTATGTATGTATGTATGTATGTATGTATGTATGTATGTATGTATGTATGTATGTATGTATGTATGTATGTATGTATGTATGTATGTATGTATGTATGTATGTATGTATGTATGTATGTATGTATGTATGTATGTATGTATGTATGTATGTATGTATGTATGTATGTATGTATGTATGTATGTATGTATGTATGTATGACTCTTAAATGCCTTGGACACTTTACTTTTTGTTCTTACAAAGTATAAAAATTACCTTTTTGCCGACCGGTTTCGGGTAAGTAGTTACCCATCTACGGGGCCGAGTCCTACTAATTATGTTGATGAGAGCAGCTACATACTTAACTTTGTTAAGCCGAAGAGCGGCGATACTATTGGAGCATCATCCTCGTTCATCAGTAGCCGCTCAGCAGTGAGGATGAGTAATGACTCCCACGCATTCAAATGTGATGTTTTTCGTACATTTTTTAAAAGTTTAGCACTATTCCAGTTTATCACATGTTCACTGCTAATGGCATGCATTGCCACACTGGAGTCATTAGTACGTTTATTTTCGGTTGCTGCTTTATGTTCTTTCACGCGGACTTTAATTTTTCGACGAGTTTGGCCAATACATATCGCCGGGCAATCTTGACACTCGATTTGATAAATTCCCGATTTTTCTTCGGCGGGGACTTTATCTTTCGTGTTACAAAGTAAATCCCGTAGTGTATTATTGTTTTTGTACACTACGTGATACCCACGTCGTTTAAGGCGTTGCTTAATCGGATTGGTGGCTTTCGGGTAGAATGGCATGCTGATTCGCTGTACATCATCTTTCTGCGTGGGAGTCATTACACATCCTCACTGCTGAGCGGCCACTGATGAACGAGGATGATGCTCCAATAGTATCGCCGCTCTTCGGCTTAACAAAGTTAAGTATGTAGCTGCTCTCATCAACATAATTAGTTGGACTCGGCCCCGTAGATGGGTAACTACTTACCCGAAACCGGTCGGCAAAAAGGTAATTTTTATACTTTGTAAGAACAAAAAGTAAAGTGTCCAAGGCATTTAAGAGTCATTCTAGTTCTTACGTTAGCACGACTACGTAATTGAAGTATGTATGTATGTATGTATGTATGTATGTATGTATGTATGTATGTATGTATGTATGTATGTATGTATGTATGTATGTATGTATGTATGTATGTATGTATGTATGTATGTATGTATGTATGTATGTATGTATGTATGTATGTATGTATGTATGTATGTATGTATGCATGTATGTATGTATGTATGTATGTATGTATGTATGTATGTATGTATGTATGTATGTATGTGTATGTGATTACAATTTGCAATGAAATTCAAGAAAAGTGAGAAACATGTCAATAGTCTGAAGTTTTTGAAGCCTCTTAGTGGAATACGAACTTTGAATAAAAAAAAGAAAAAAACTTTTACCGACTAAATTGCCCATGGATGCATAGTTGACATAAAAACCAAAATGACCAAAATGTACTTTTTCGGTCCTACGCACTCTTAACTATGTTGTTCACATGCCCAATACTCAAACAACATATGTTTCTTTCGAAAATATTCGAGAAATTTAGAAAAATTGAGTTACTCTGCTATTGGTTTCACGTAATGCTAATGGTTGACGTAATTTCCTGCATAATCAATCAGCCTACTGTGTTACCTGACTCACTGCGCATAGCGTTGTATTCGCGGTATCGTGTTGGTTCGAAAGGTTTCGAAAAATATCGCCCTTGTATCGAAAATATCGTTGATTTTGATCACTAGAAATAACGTACTTAAACGTTATATTGCAAGTACTAGTAGTACGCAATAATTGTATTGTGAAACTGAATTGTTATTTATGCAACTTTTTACAAGTTAAATGCAATAACAAAAGCACAACTTATAAAAAATCGGTTGTTATCGATATTAGCTGCATATGCGTTATAAACGAATAAAACGCATGGTGACGTTTTATTTCAATAACACGCATATTCGCAGTGAGTCAGGTAAAACAGTAGTAACCTATTTGTTTTTGTAGCTTTACGCCAAGTTATGGGAATAATCGTTCAAAAAACAGTCTGTTTATTCACATAAACTCTGGCGTTCGCATTTTTTAAACACAATAAATGAGAAATGAATCATAAAACCTCATCAGTCCTGTTTTGATTAATAAACTCTACTAAATAGACAGATTATTCGTTTGAAAAAGTTTATAGCAAAGATTATATGGCTTTAAACGTTTTTCACGATAAAAATGCGTTTTCTCAACAATCATGGTGCTGGTCGTTACGTCGACTATGCATCCATGGGCAGTAAATTCGACTATTTAATATTTATTCGCGACAGATACGTACACGCTTTGAAATAAGACACTGATGAAGCCTGCACGTCGTAGGCGAACTACGTATCTGTCGCAAATAAATATTAAATAGTGGGATTCAATCGAAAAGTTTTTTTGACGTAGGACTACGTCTTACGGCAAGTTTTGAGATAGGGTGTCATTCCAAAAAATCGAAAAATGCGAGCGTCACGAAAAATGAAAGGTTTTGAGCGCTAATAGCTCAGCGGTTTTCCGATCGATTTTCAACATTCTTACATCAATCGATCGGAAAATCTTCTAAGAATTGACCCAAATGAAGAAAAGTATGGATTCTTGATGCTGAACTATTGAAAAATTGAAAATAATGAACCTATGTTTTACCAGAATTCTCGTTTCGTGATTGGTTGGAAGATTCTTTACGATGATCTAAACCTATACCAATTCGATATCTGTGCTTGGGAAGTAAGCCAAAACAAGGGACCAAGTTTCCTCATTTCAACAAGATTTCTTAACACCGCGGTTCAACCTAGACCATTTTGACGTCCTTGCTTGGGAAGTACGCCAGAGAGAGTAACAAAGCCCCCTCGTGCCAACAGATTTCTTACGAACGCGATTAAACCTAGTCCAATTTGATGTCTGCGTTAGGAAAGTGTGCCAGAAAAAATGACACAAGTTCGTTGTCCCAACAGATTGCAAATTCTTCACTGCGACACGATTAAACCTCGGCGAACTTGGTATCTGTGTTGGAAAAATGTGCTACAGCTGTAGTGTTCGGTTATAATACGGCTCTGTATGAATACGCATGCTTGCCGTTTCATTAGAAGTGTAGTGAAAAGATGTGCTGTTGATAAAATAGGATTGAATTGGTAAAATCCCTTTAACGTGGGAAACCATGGATAATAAAAACAATCTTTAATTTCAGTAAGGTATCAGGAAAGCAATAGTTTGTGTTCGTGATTTTGTTAAATTGTTTTCAAATGCACAATCTTTTGAGAATTGAACGTATGCAATGTTACTACTTTGATAAATATTACATACAACGTATGTATGTATATATGTTGCATATAGCATGTATACATGAAGAATCGAATGATTACAAGCATGAATACATGCCACTATCACTACAAAGAGACTTACGTAGTCCTGCGTCACCTATATATGCGGTCGTGTCTTGTACACAACCCATTTGATTTTTCTTTTCTTTTTTAGATTTCAATTTTCATTTTCTTCACTTGCTGTTACTCACAATTGTACAAGAAAAGCAAAAAGCGGAGAAAAGCAGTTAATTTAAGTATATAAGTACATATAGTGGTGTATGGGATCAAAATACTAGTGAGTTGATTTTTCCAAATAAATTTAAACAAATTTCACATTAATAGATGCTCTTTTCAATCCATAGATACTAGAGCTTAGAAATGTTATATGAAAAATAGGAAGTAAACGTTGCACGGTAGTAACTTTGTAAGATTTGTTTTCGTTAGTGACATTTTAAAGGACAGATGTCTTATGTCATGTATCATATTTCAATAAATAAATCAAAAATGACAAGCACTGGAAATCATATCGATCATATTTCTCATTCTCAAGCATGTTTATGGCGCAGTTTTTGCACTATTTTTCGACCTCATCTTGTTTTCCTAACCCTCTAACATTGTAAAAACGATGTGACCAAGTTAATGACTATCTTTTCATGAAAGTACATTCAAAAGAAGCTTAAGTTTTGATTTTCATGCAAAAATAATTATCTGAAGGAGCGCCAGCTAAGGAAAAGTTCAATTTCTCTTTTTCATATCTAATGCTCTATTCAGTTATTTTTCTAATTCAGATATATTGCAAAATTGAAGCCAAGCAAACTAATAGTAAAATTTTGAGATTAATCATTTTGTTGTAGATATCCTTTTTCTTCAAAAGCAAAGTATAATAATAATTTTTCTGAACTCTTGTTTTTCAAATATGCTAACTTTTGAACGCATGGTATTAATATCAAAATATCAAAAAAATCTAGGGGAGTGTCGTCGTGGTTGGGCCACGTTTTGGAATTCGCCCATAACTTTCGTTTCAAAAGGAATTTTGGAAATCTAAATACATCGTTGCAAAGGTCTAAGAATAAGGTATATCTCCGGAAAGTTTTGAACTGTTTGCTTGAAAAATAAAAAAGTTATAGGCATTTACGTGAAGACAAAATATGTTGTCATGTTGTACAGGTTGGGCCACCGCAGAAAATCTGAGACATACGTATTGAAATTCTATATGGAGACATAAAAAGAATGAATTCCGTGAACAACGGCTCATATAGGTACAAATACCCTATTTTTAGTTGCATTTTTGCGAAATTTTGGCAATCTTGTAAAATCAATATTGCTACAATCGCCTTTCCCGAAATGTACAACTACAATGAAAAAAAAAACAACAAAGATTTACGTTTTTATCGTATTATTTTGCTTTATTTCATCACATTTTACGTGACTGACATTCTCTAGCGATTATTGCACTGTTGCGCTTAAAATTATGGTGGCCCAACCATGACTACTCAAGTGGCCCGACCTTTACAAATAGCACTTTTCTAGTATTTCACCTTAGCCTTCCCAAACACCTTACTGGAGAGGATTTTTCTGTAGTCTTCGTGTGCAGCACAACACACTTCATAAATTTTCAAAATTTGTCTCGATAATTGCATTTCATGAATCATTTCTTGAAGAAAAGTTCACTGCGTCTGGAAAACTTTTTTTGTAAGATTTAGTCACCGAATTCAGTACGGGTGTTTTGAATACACGATTAAAACTCACAATATTGTGAAAAGTTAGCTATCACAGTAAGAAGTTTTACAGTGGTTGTATCATAGATATCATGAGTTACTAAAACTGTAAAATCGTGATGGCCCGACCATAACAGTGGCCCGACGATAACGACAATACCCTACCCTTTGGGTTAAAACCACTCAAAAAAAATATCAAAAAATCTGCTATGTACACATATTTCATATTGTCAGTTCAAAACAAGTTTCGTATGTGGCTCTGAAACCCGAAAGTTAAGGCCAACCGATTATAAAACTAAATAAGGTGTTCATCAAGTAACATAAATGACGCTTACAAGTTTTTACGCACCTAAGGAAAGAAAATATAATTATTCTACGCAATACGTTGTGAATTTTACTGGCGAATAAGGGTTTTGAGGAATACGGAACGGATATTTAAAAATATAGTCAAGTTAATTATAGATGCTCCTGAGAAATTAAATAATGATTATTGTGGCAGTAGAAAGGCTAGGTCACGCCGCTAGGTGGATTAATTCGGGTTTTTTGGTTTTGGGCTATTGTCTCCCGCGAGCAACCGTGTTACAAAAGTTGGCGCGAGTGTTCAAGGGTTGATATCTTTTGACCGGCAAAACCAATTCTTCTGAAATTTTGCAGATATATTTGCAGCAATAACTGTTTCATGTTTTTCGACCAATTTCTAAACCTTTGTTATATAGTATAACAAAGGTAGAAACCTGATTTAATCCACCTAGTGGTGAAAGGAACCTTTGTTATAGGTCTTACTTGCTATTTAATAGAGAAATCGACACGTCTTCGGAACATAATTCATCTATTGGTTAACGTTGCGTAGTGCGTTGGTTTACATAAAATTTTTGGAAATTGAATAAGTTTGCAAAATTTGAACAAAATAGGAGCACTTATAAATTTTGATAGAACATTTTTCCATGAAATTGCGGAGTCAGTTGTTATTGATGTGAGTAAGTGCACGGGTACAAATTTAATCTCAATAATGCGAAAAATGACTCATGATTTCGAGAGTTTAGTGTATTTTCATGTTATGAATATACACCATGAAGAATGTTCATGATTTCATACTTTTCTTTACCGTAACGCCGCCTAAGCGTTACTATTTTGCACGCAAAATACTGGAACCATGAATCTTTCAACTTGGAACCATGAATTAAATTCCTGATTTTTCGACTAGAATCATGAAATCATGATCTGTAAACCATTGTATGGGAGCTCTTAACCTCACTCTTTTGACAGCAATTGGTAGTTTGTTTACATGGGGTTAGAGTTTGAATTGAAATTTCGCCCGGCAAATAATGATCAAATTGTTTAATTTTTATTGAAGGAAAAGTGCTTTACGTGCGTTTTAAAGTAATCGATACAGTCATCTTTCACGAAACTTATATCGAAACCGCTGGATTTGACAAAGTGTTAGTGGTGCGAGTTGCAGTAGCAGCAGTGGAACTCCAGTGGTAACAACATCACCATTAGCAGCAATAGCATGACCGGTGGTGCCTGGTACGGGCGGAGTTGGATTAGGTGACGCTGGCAGTAGAAGTGCTCACAGTTCCGGGCCAGAAAATGCTACAGAAGCTAGCTAAACTTTTTACGTAGGTAAGTAAGTGATATTTACTGCTAGTTCCAATACATCACTGCAAATTTCACTTTTCAGAAGCTGATCAGGCAATTTGTCCCGTATTTTCTGTAAGGTAATGCACAAATTCCGCTCGTGCCTTTTGTCAACACCGAAGTACATCCATGTGCATCAGCACGTGACCAATGTTATCCAGCATTCAGGAGGGTTGGTAATGGTAGTAATGTAAGTCGTTTTGATAGTTAATGTAAGATTTAATAATTGCGTTTATTTCTGCTGTAGAAAATCACACTAAGGGATACCGATGGACGTATACGAGTATACGTGGAGGGTGTAGACGAACAAATGTTCAATATCGACTGCTCAGAAAACGAACGCATGCCCGAGTGTGTAGGTGGAATTTATCCCTCTTAGAACGAGTCACTGGAGACATTCAACTCTTGGGATGGTTCTGTGGTTTCCACCGATGATTTATGAAAAACCATTTACAACTTCGAACGAGGTGAATGTAACGACAAACTTAATCACGCGTTGAACGGCTACGTCGACATTTTGGTCGCCCTGCAGATAACACATATCCTGCCAATTATACAAGAAACTGGCAATTTTATCTTTTCTTACTTTGAAAACGGATGGAAAATAAGCTGTGACTTATCGCTACACGCACAGATCACGATCCGTACAGTACAGGATAAACAGTAAATCTTTAGCATTGATCATAAAATTTTGTTCTCTAAACAGTCTCAGCAGTCGATTACAGTGTTACATCTTACCTAGCTGCGAGAAAAAAAGAATACTCATGTTTGTTTTTATTGCGAATCATACGCTGCACTCAACCAATCGTCAGTATCTGTTATATTTCGCAACGCAATCATGCAATGAGCATAAACTAATATGAGGTTTATCAATAGTCTGTACAGATCACGACAAAGTATTTGTCGCTTACAAGTAGTGATGTCAATGAATTTGGATCTGATCGCTAGAAGCGATTTTTTCCATCTCTGGTCAAGAATTGCAAGACCCAGCCCAGCCCAAAAATATTGTGAAACCCACATCTGCAATTCTAGCTCAACAGCAACGGAAACAATGAGTCCAACAGCTTCAGCAATTGCATACCCAGACAATTTAATAAAATATCAGCTAAATTTTATTATTTTAGTTTTTTCAACTTAGAAAACTATCTGTAGTACTGTTAAAAAAATAATTCAATCATTTCGTTCAATTATGACTAGTATGGTATTAATTGTAATGATTGGACAATACGAATAATATTAAAATAATGGAACCTAACATATATAGTTATAATGGTATGATAATATTCAAACAGTATGCGGATCAACCATCATCATTATATTGAACATATCCTACGCTTCAAAAATATGTATGAAAAATCCAGAGGTGGGCACCGCTAATCAGCTAACCGCTAACATTTTAGCTAGCGAGTAGCACGTTCGCTAGGTTTTAAATGTGCTAGCGCTTCTATTACCTTCCGATAAACATAAGTACTACTAAATAAGCTACCAGCCGCTAATTTTTGAAAATAATTTTTGGAAATAGTTCAACTAGCCATGAATGAACTATATTTGCTCGCGTCACGAACAGCAGCGAGCAATTTTATCAATTTGTAAGAAACCGCACACTTATTTTTGTTATTATTTTCAAAAATTAGCGGCTAGTAGTTTATTTAGTGGCACTTTAACTTATCGGAAGCTAATGAAAGCGCTAACAGATTTGAAACCTAGCGAACGCACTACTCGCTGGCTAAAAGGTTGGCGGTTAGCTAATTAGCGGTGCCCACCTCTGGGAAAATCACTTGTTTTTGTATGGTGAACGTTTTGCCTTTCTACTATATAAATATATAGTATAAAGGTATAGAAATCACTTGGAAAACCGGAAATGGAAAGAAGGTCCTGCGGGCCGAATGTTATATATCATTCGACTCAGTTTCGAAAACTGAGCATTTTCTGTGTGTGTGTGTATGTATGTACGCACGCAATTTTAAAATTTGCAATGAAATTCAAGAAAAGTGAGAAACATGTTAATTGTCTGAAGTTTTTGAAGCCTCTTAGTGGAATACGAACTCTGAAATTAAAGAAAAGAAAAAACTTTTACCGACTAAATTGCACTATTTAATATTTATTCGCGACAGATACGTATACGCTTTGAAATAAGACACTGATGAAGCCTGCACGTCGTAGGTGAACTACGTATCTGTTGCAAATAAATATTAAATAGTGGGATTCAATCGAAAAGTTTTTTTTTTCTTTGATTTCAGATTTCAATTGTCGTTTTCTTCACTTGCTGTTACTCACAATTGTACAAGAAAAGCAAAAAGCGGAGAAAAGCAGTTTATTTAAGCATGTAGGTATAGTGGTGTATAGAATCAAAAATACTAGTGAGTTGATTTTTCCAAATAAATTTGTACAAATTCCAAACAAATTCTGCGCATCAATAGATGCTCTTTTCAATCAATAGATACTAGAGCTTAGAAATGTTATATGAAAAATAGGAAGTAAACGTTGCACGGTAGAAATTTTGTAAGATTTGTTTTCGTTAGTGATATTTTAAAGGACAGATGTCTTATGTCATGTATCATGTTTTAATAAATAAATCAAAAAAAGACAAGCACTGGGAATCATATCGATCGAATTTCCCATTCTCAAGCATGTTTATGGCGCAGCTTTGGCACTATTTTTCGACCTCATCTTGTTTTCCTAACCCTCTAACATTGTAAAAACGATGCGATCAAGCTAATGACTATCTTTTCATGAAAGTACATTCAAAAGAAGCTTAAGTTTTGATTTTCATGCAAAAATAATTATCTGAAGGAGTGCTAGCTAAGAAATAGTTCCATTTCTCGTTTTCATATCTAATGCTCTATTCAGTAATTTTTTCTAATTCAGATATATTGCAAAATTGAAGCCAAGCAAACCAATAGTAAAATTTTGAGATCAATCATTTTGTTGTAGATATCCTTTTTCTTTAAAAGCGAAATATAATAATAATTTTTCTGAACTCTTGTTTTTCAAAGATGCTAACTTTTGAATGCATGGTATTAATATCAAAATATCAAAAAATCTGCTATGAACAAATACTTCATATTGTCAATTCAAAACAAGTTTCATATGTGGCTCTGAAGCCCGAGAGTTAAGGCCGTCTGTAGACCCGTTCTAATTTTCAATACATATTCATTCAAGTCTGTAAAAATTATCTTATGTGTTTACATTATTTTTCTATAAATATTATAAAACTAAATAAGGTGTTCATCAAGTAACATAAATGACGCTTACATGTATTTACGCACCCAAGGAAAGAAAATATAATTATTCTACACAATACGTTGTGAATTTTACTGGCAAATAAGGATTTTGAGGAATACGGAACGGATATTTAAAAATATAGTCTAATATAACATCTATACATCTACAATTAAGTTCCTGAGAAATTAAATAATGATTATTGTGGCAGTAGAAAGGCTAGGTCACGCCGCTAGGTGGATTAATTCGGGTTTTTAACGTAGTGATGGGCAAAACGGATCACTAGACTGATCGGATCAGAGCCGGTTCATTTAGTCAAGGATCCGGATCTTCGGAACGGTTCATCGGATCTTTAGTTACACAGAACATGTTTAGTTACACTGGGGTTTTCCCTACTCTTCAGGCAAAATTTTAGAAAAAGAGTCAATGTTACTCCATAGAGAGAAAGACATAACTCTGAAGAAGATTCTACGGAGATTATGGCCACGCATGCTTACGTGCGCACGTTTCTCGTACAAGCTAGTACTTTTAAACGGGTTTCCTCATCCCTGCACGAACGTCATTCTCATACATTTTTCGGCTCGATTTTACGTACGTCAAATTTGACAGCAGCTGTAAGAATTACGCAATCATACGGTTTTATGCTTCAGAAAATTTGTTGCATGTGGGATGTAGATAATGAAACATGTTCGTTTTTTCTGTTATCGGCAACGTAAGAAAGGAAAATTTCTGACTTTCGATAGTCTTATTTTTTACGATAAATGAAAGAGGGGAAACAACACGCTGCATTCGTCATACTACGCAGCATTAAATACATGCGTTGTCTCGTATAAATTTTGTTTAAAAATTTGTTGTCTAGCTCTATTACCACCACTATCAGAGGCGGCTTTAGCTGACAACTGTCGTGACAGGGATCTGGTTTTCTCTCATTTTGTTAAAATGCGGTATGGCTACGGAGACATTTCCATTCAAACCCAAATTTGAATTTATTATTAAAGCGCACGAAGAATAGAGCCATTAGGCCGTATGAATAAAACAGTTTGCTTTGCTTATCCCGTTTAAAACGTATGGGAGCATTTGCTCTAACTGTTTTATTCATACGGCCTATTGTCTCTGATCTCGTTTTATCCTGCCTTGTCAGTAGTCTGCCTTCATGACAGCAACCTGAAATAGAGTGAAGAGAACGAAGAACTACTAGGTAAGACATAGAATGAAATTTTAGGTACAACTGTCATCAGCGAAATAAAACCTAATGAAAACCGCTGCAAACTAAAAGTCGCACGGGCAAGATCCGTGTCTTAAAAGAGAAGATTCACGGATCAGTCATTCTTTTTACGGATCCGGATCTTTTACATGGATCAGGAGCGGATTGCCCGTCACTAGTTTCCTGGTGTAGGGCCCTATTTTATAAGTCACGTCGAGTGTCACTTTACTCGACTGGTCTACTTCTGGTATTATGTAGGTTCCTGTGTGGCCGGACAGCCTACATGCTCGGACACTAGCGAAACAAAGAATGATAAAATTATTTGGAAAACTTAAAACAATAGTACCATTAAAGCGCCAAATATTTTTACTACTCTTTGTTTTTGAGAAATCGCTAGTGTCCGGGCATAGAGGCTGTTCGGTCATACAGGACTTTCCTCTAAGTAACATCTTCTTCTTCTTCAGCAGCATAGAGCCGGGGTGGCTCGTGCTGTTTCAAGCACTCGTCTCCATTCAACTCGGTCTTGGGCCACTCGTCGCCAATTTCCTAGTCGTCTCAGAAGTCGCAAATCGCTTTCGACCTGGTCGAGCCATCGTGCACGTTGGGCCCCCCTGTTCCTGGTGCCGGTGGGGTTGTTGAAGAGGACCGTTTTCGTCGCACTGTCGTCCGGCATCCTTACGACGTGTCCGGCCCACCGTAGCCTGCTAACTTTCGCTAGATGTACGATGGGAATCTCCCCAAGCAGTGCCTGTAGCTCGTGATTCATACGCCTCCGCCACTCTCCGCTTTCAGTTTGTACTCCGCCAAATATCGTCCGCAGCACTTTCCGCTCAAACACGGCAAGGGCGCGTATGTCCTCCGTAAGCAGCGTCACGGCTTCAAGTCCATAAAGAACTACCGGTCTAATAATGGTTTTGTACAATGTTAGCTTCGTGCGGCGGCGTATGCTTCCTGATCGTAGCGTTTTACGAAGGGCAAAGTAGGCCCGATTTCCCGCTTGGATGCGCCGCTGGATCTCCTTACTAGTGTTGTTGTCCGCGGTCACCAGCGATCCCAAATACACGAACTCTTCTACCACTTCTAGTTCGTCACCGTCAACGGTTACCGTCCGTGGGAGGCGCGCATTTGTTTCCTTTGAGCCTCTTCCTTTCATGTATTTGGTCTTCGACGCATTTATTTTTAGCCCAATTCTCCTAGACTCTGCTTTCAGTCTGGCGTAGATTGCCTCCGCCGTCGCAAAGTTCCTGGCTATGATATCGAAGTCATCTGCAAAGCCTAGAAGTTGGCTACTCTTGGTAAAAATCGTGCCTCTCGTTTCAATGCCCGCTCGTCGGATCACCCCCTCAAGAGCGATGTTGAACAGCATGCAGGATAGACCGTCACCTTGTCTCAACCCTCGTCGCGTCTCGAAGGGACTCGAGAGTGTCCCAGAGATGCGTACGAAACACATCACTCGATCCAATGTAGCTCTGATCAGTCGCGTCAGTTTGTCCGGAAAACCGTATTCGTGCATTATCTGCCATAGCTTGTCTCGATCGACTGTATCGTATGCTGCTTTGAAATCGATAAAGATGTGATGCGTGGGCACGTTGTACTCCCGACATTTCTGCAAGATCTGTCGGATAGTAAACATTTGGTCCGTAGTTGCGCGAGCCCCCATGAAACCCGCCTGATAATTCCCTACGAAACCTTGTGCTATCGGTGACAGCCGGCGTAACAGGATCTGGGAGAGTACCTTGTAGGCGGCGTTTACTAACGTAATACCACGATAGTTGCAGCAGTCTAGCCGATCACCCTTTTTGTAGATGGGACAAACCACTCCTTCCATCCATTCCTCCGGTAGCTTTTCCTCCTCCCAAATCCTCGAAATAACCCAGTGTAGAGCCTTTGCTAGCGTTTCCCCGCCATGTTTATAAAGCTCTGCCGGTAGGCGGTCCTTCCCAGCGGCTTTATTGGTCTTCAGCAACCTGATTTCTCGTTTGACTTCTTGGAGATCAGGTGCTAGGACATCACTATCTTCCATGGGCGCTCCTAGGTTAATTTCCGTTCCGCCTCCTTCTGCGACTTCGCCATTGAGGTGTTCATCGAAGAACTGCTTCCACCTGTCGACCACCTCGCGCTCGTTTGTAATTAGATTCCCTCCCTCGTCCCTACACATGTCAGGTTTCGGTGTGTAGCCCTTCCGAGTTTGGTTCACCTTCTCATAAAACTTGCGCGTGTCATTAGCTCGGAATAGTTGTTCTAATTCTTCACGATCTCTGTCCTCCTTTTGGCGCTTTTTTCTCCTCAGGATCGTCGTCAACTGGTTCCTAGCTCGTCGGTACTTGGCCAGGTTCTCTCTAGTGGCAATACTTAGATAATTTTTCCAAGCGTTTTTTTTCTCCTCCACCGCTTGTTGGCATTCCCCATCAAACCAATCATTTTGTGTACTCCGAGGCTCAATACCTAGTGCCGCGGTAGCGGCCTCTCCGATGGCCGAGCGTATTCTGCCCCAACCGTCTTCGAGGTTTGAAGCACCTAACTCCTCGGAAGAAGGCAGTGCCTCATTCAGTACTCGCGCGTAGTTCTCGGCAGCTTATGGGTTATCTAGCTGCCTGATGTTCAGCCGAGGAGGGCGGCTTTGACGTGTCCGGTATACGGTGGACAGCTTTGAGCGCACATGTACTGCTACTAGGTAATGGTCAGAATCAATATCCGCACCCCGACGGGAGCGTACGTTCGTGATGTTAGAGAAGAACCGGCCCTCTATGAGAACGTGGTCAATTTGGTTCATTGTACGTTGGTCAGGTGATCTCCAGGTGGCTTTGTGGATATCCTTGCGCGGGAAAAAGGTACTTCGGATCACCAGGCCTCGGGAAGCTGCGAAGTTTATACATCGTTGGCCGTTATCGTTTGTGTCGGTGTGCAGGCTATGGGGTCCTACCACCGGTCTATACATTTCTTCCCTACCGACCTGGGCGTTCATATCCCCGATGACGATCTTGATGTCCCGTGACGAGCAGCTGTCGTACGTAGCCTCCAGCCTCGCGTAGAACGCTTCTTTCTCATCGTCGGGTCTACCTTCGTGCGGGCAGTGCACGTTAATGATGCTATAATTGAAGAAACGGCCCTTTATCCTCAATACACACATTCTCTCGTTGATCGCCTTCCAATCTATCACGCGATCCTGCATTCCGCCCAGCACTACAAAGCCCGTTCCCAGTTCGTTGGTAGCGCCACCGCTCTGGTAAAACTGGGCCTTTCCGCCACGTATCTTCCATACCTTCTCTCCTTTGCGACAGATTTCCTGCAGAGCTACGATGCCGAGTTTGCGGGGTTCCAGCTGTTCAATCAGCACCCGCTCGCAACCTGCGAAATTTAGCGATCTGCAGTTCCAAGTCCCGAGTCTCCATTCGTCGTCCTTATTTCGTCGCCTAGGTCGATGCCGAATATTCCGCTCCGAATATGCTTGAATGTTGTTAGTTTGTGTTGTTTAGGTGTGTAGCCGTACTGGGGCAACACAACCGAGTCTCGTGATGGGGCTGCCATCTTATAGTGCCGAGACTCACTACCTCCTTCCCGGTTAGTACACGACCTTAGTTTCCACCGGGGTTGGTTACCCGATCTCCGCTAAGGTTGCTCGTATTCCGGCTGGTACCACGAGGAGGGCGGGATCGGAGTTGCTGGATAAGAGGCTAACGACCACTATGGGGTCTATATTCCGCATTATCTAGCCGTTTACCAACCTCTAAGTAACATGCGACACGATTTTGTCGCGTAACTCGACTGAGTCGACTGCTAAAAGTTAGTGACTCAACCGTCAGCAAATGACGACTGAGCTTGTCCTATTTTGGTGGTGCATTCGGCTGCTATGCCGGCCGTTCTTCCCGCACTCTACACTCGACAGTCGAGTCGAGCTGCTCGGCTGGACTCACAAAATAGGGCCAATAATATCAACTATATCAGTCATGATTTTTCGTCAAGCAACCAGAAAATCAATGAGTCGTCAATCCATGTAAAAGATCCGGATCCGTAAAAAGAATGACTGATCCGTGAATCTTCTCTTTTAAGACACGGATCTTGCCCGTGCGACTTTTAGTTTGCAGCGGTTTTCATTAGGTTTTATTTCGCTGATGACAGTTCTATGTCTTACCTAGTAGTTCTTCGTTCTCTTCACTCTATTTCAGGTTGCTGTCATGAAGGCAGACTACTGACAAGGCAGGATAAAACGAGATCAGAGACAATAGGCCGTATGAATAAAACAGTTAGAGCAAATGCTCCCATACGTTTTAAACGGGATAAGCAAAGCAAACTGTTTTATTCATACGGCCTAATGGCTCTATTCTTCGTGCGCTTTAATAATAAATTCAAATTTGGGTTTGAATGGAAATGTCTCCGTAGCCATACCGCATTTTAACAAAATGAGAGAAAACCAGATCCCTGTCACGACAGTTGTCAGCTAAAGCCGCCTCTGATAGTGGTGGTAATAGAGCTAGACAACAAATTTTTAAACAAAATTTATACGAGACAACGCATGTATTTAATGCTGCGTAGTATGACGAATGCAGCGTGTTGTTTCCCCTCTTTCATTTATCGTAAAAAATAAGACTATCGAAAGTCAGAAATTTTCCTTTCTTACGTTGCCGATAACAGAAAAAACGAACATGTTTCATTATCTACATCCCACATGCAACAAATTTTCTGAAGCATAAAACCGTATGATTGCGTAATTCTTACAGCTGCTGTCAAATTTGACGTACATAAAATCGAGCCGAAAAATGTATGAGAATGACGTTCGTGCAGGGATGAGGAAACCCGTTTAAAAGTACTAGCTTGTACGAAAAACGTGCGCACGTAAAGCATGCGTGGCCATAATCTCCGTAGAATCTTCTTCAGAGTTATGTCTTTCTCTCTATGGAGTAACATTGACTCTTTTTCTAAAATTTTGCCTGAAGAGTAGGGAAAACCCCAGTGTAACTAAACATGTTCTGTGTAACTAAAGATCCGATGAACCGTTCCGAAGATCCGGATCCTTGACTAAATGAACCGGCTCTGATCCGATCAGTCTAGTGATCCGTTTTGCCCATCACTACAGGAAACAGTTTGGATACGGTAACCAGAACCATTTCAAAAGTGGTTCTAGATAAGAGGACACGTGATAATATTTACGGTTAAAGTATGGTTCAAATAATGCGGAATGTTACCAGAGTTACCTGGATCGAACGACGGATGGATTGGCAATTGCATGAAAGGTGCTCGGAGTCGGATCAATCCTCGTTATTCTTATGTTCGGTAGGAGTCGGTCTCGGCTGCGTCGATGATGTATGACGCAGGTTCTTCTTTCCCCACAACACTTGTTGCGTCGGATAAAACGGCCATCATTGTTGCCTCAACGGAACTGCCGTCATTAAAACGGATCGATGCACAGTGGTCCAAACAGCGAAATACGTGATCGTGTGATATTGCGCCAAAACGTGAAGTTTTTCGCATATAGTTTCTTTAGGAACATTTCTTGGTATAATAAGCCCCTTCTTGTGAGAAAAATCTTTGGGTGATTAATTCCCTTAAAAGTGAGATACGAAATTTATTTTCTCGTACATTCAAGATACAGGTTTGGTACTTTCAGCAAAGTTATAGTAAATATTAATGCAAACAACTTTGTCAAAGACACCATACTTGTATCTCTTCATGGAAATTATCTATGAAGCGTTATTCGTGGACAAACCCTTCAAAACAGTTTCTAAACCCTGACTTATTCTGGTCAAATTTTATGTGTTCATAGTGTTCTAGAAAGTTGTTTATCTTGCTAAAATCAATGTTTTTGTAGAACATTGTTATACGTGATTTTCTGAAGTTTCGGAGATTTTGAGCTTTTTTGATGAAAAATAGTACTTTTTTGCGCTTAAATATTTCCCAAGGGGGCAAATGGTGGCAAATCAAACAACTCGTACTTAAAAGTACAACAAAAAGATGTGTTGCTTATTTTATTTTTGGTTTGAGTAAAGTTAATTGTTAACTGCTTGTTAATTCGTGTTTTCTAATTAAATAGTTATTTAGTCATTCCGAGAAAATTCGGCCTTCTGTGACTGTTGTTGAAATTCGGCCATTTGGATTTCAGCCATTCGTGATTCGACCATTTGTGTTTCGGCCATTCGGTACCAGCCCATTATGAGTGTGATCTTTTGAAAAGATACCAATCGAAGGTATTGAACAAAATAGACTTAAGTTAGTTATTTGGAAGTCTTGCTCTTATTAATTGCGTTAAATAATTTTAAGTCTACATTCATTTTCGACTCGAAAATAGGCGAAAAAATTGCTGGTAACTCAACTTGTTAGAAAGAGATTATCAACGTAAACAAAATGGCGTTTATTGCATCCGAAGTACATTTTAATTGTTCCATAAACATGACTGAGATGGATTTTTAAAACAACTATAACTTTTGAGGATACAAACGGATACAGCCAATTGACACTTGCTTTTAAAGGTTTTTTGTTGTACTTTTAAGTAGGAGTTGTTTGGTCTGCCACCATTTGCCACCTTGGGAAATATTGAGGCTCAAATTAGTACTATTTTTCATCAAAAATGCTCAAAATCTCCGAAACTGCAGAAAATTGCATATAATAATGTTCTACAAAAACGTTGATTTTAGCAAGATAAACAACTTTCTAGAACACTATGAACACATAAAAGTTGACCAGAATAAACCAGGGTTTAAAAACTGTTTTGAAGGGTTTGTCCACGAATAGCGCTTCATAGACAATTTCCATGAAAAGATACAAGTATGGTGTCTTTGACAAAGTTGTTTGTATTGATATTCACTACAACTTTGCTGAAAGTACCAAACCTGTATCTCGAATGTACGAGAAAATAAATTTCGTATCTCACTTTTAAGAGAATTAATCACCCAAAGATTTTTCTCACAAGAAGGAGCTTATTATACCAAGAAATGTTCCTAAAGACACTATATGCGAAAAACTTCACGTTTCGGCGCTATATCAAACGATCACGTATTTCGCTGTTTGAACCACTGTGCGATGGTTTAATTTCCATATCCAGAAACTAAGATATCATAACCTTTCGGCTTTTATCGTCTTCCCCCACTTTCACGGTAGCGGATTTTTCTATTCCGCTATTTTTCATTATAATAGCACTTTTAACACACAACTCACGCTAACGAAACTGAAAATTACTAATCTATCCACATTTTTTGCTTATCAGCGACGGAAACCATCACACAAAACTGTACTTCTTTATTTAATAGAATCATCACATACTGCTAAATCAATAACATGGCTGCTGTGATTTCAAAGATCCGATTTGACAGTTCGTGTAACGCTTGAAGCAATTATGAAGAATATTCACAAAAATGCTTGTTATAGTTCATGATATTGGTCGGTACAGTCATGAAATCATGAGTAATGGTAATGATTTCATGAAATTTCAAGCTTTTTGTTTTCATGATTTTTCATTCATGAAAACAGAAACAGATTTCTTTCCGTGTGCAAGTAAAAGTAAGTTGTAAGGGGAAATACTATTCTTTAACATATACATTGCGCAGTAAAGGTCTAGTTTATAGGTTTTTGAACTATGCATAATTTCCTGTAATGGCATTCTATTTGACTTAATAAAGTTTTCTTGAATAAATTTCGTCAATTTTTATTAACCTTCGGTTACTCACGCTGTTGTATTTTGTACAACACGTGTAGGTTTTAGAATGCCATATTGTTATAAAGTTACAAATCGTTGTTTAACTAACGTATATTCTTCAATAAACTTGTTATGAGCGAAATGTCATAACTATTCAATGCATTAATACTTTAAATTGTTAGGAAAATAGATCAGCATAAACCGACATCACGGAAATGAAGTAAGCAGCATGTGAGGTGTACCGCAATTGACTCCAACCAGAATTTTCTCTCGTTTCTTCATATGGAAAAATGGTGTTTTTCTGCAGCAAAACTATCAGCAAATGTAAAATGTTTAAAATGTATCCGTCTGTTGGTAGTCAAGTAATTCGGAATCAAAATTAAGGTATTTTTTATAATCAAAATTCTACAGTTCCTGAACAAGCAAACATAGAGGTATACTATATTTAGCAAAGTTGTGTATTTTAACTATTTGTACAACTTCGTAATACATGTAAAAGCCATACAACAATTCCAAAAAGAACTAAAATAGAAAAACTGATTTTACAAATCGTGCCAAAATTGAAACCCTTTTTCGATATGAAAAAAATTAATGTAAATGCTTTAGAATTTGACTAAATATCATTAATCAACGATTGCAACCATTTTATGTTTAAAAAGTCCGCCAATAGTTATCCGTCCGGTGTAAATAAGTTATTGACACCCTGCGGTAAGACGTAGTCCTACGGGAATAAAAATATTATTGTTCGAAACCACATAACTTTTTTCATGAATATACTGAGGGCATCATTTTTTCGTCGTCTATGCAGACACCGATTGATATTTAAGCATAATTTTGGAAGTGAAATATCTTGTGTTGCCAAAAACGAATACTTTTGTTGCCAAAATCGAAGCATGCCAAAATCGAACGTTGCCAAATTCGAAATCCAACTGTACAATAAATAAGGTTTTTCTATCTTCGCTGAATAGATAAAAGGTTGCTGTCTTCAGCAGAATTTCTTGTAATAATATGCTCTAAAACTTTGCAGAAGTCGTCAATGTGTTATATTGAAACTGAAGAAAAATAATTTTTTTGTTTCACTTTAAGGGGGATTAATCAAAATTGAAATTCTACCAGACGATAGAGCTTTCAATTTCAAGAAACTCTTCCAATAGTTCGATAAATCTAAAACCAAGTTTTCCCAGTCAAAACTCTAATGCGCACGTTTTTTGGTTTTGGGCTATTGTGCGCGCGAGTAACCGTGTTAAAAAGTTGGCGCGAGTGTTCGAGGGTTAATATCTTTTGACCGGCAAAACCAATTCTTATGAAATTTTGCAGATACATTCGCAGTGTCAAAACCTTTCGTTTGGTACTAAAATAATTGAAACTTGATAAATTGTCTTGGTTAAAATTATTATAAATTATTGTTAATTTTGATGTGATGTACACGATTGTCTATAACTTTCAAATTAAACGTCCAATCAAAAAACAAATCAATAGTGATCTATTAGGCTATATTGCCTTTCAAATGAGACTAATAGCTCAAAAATCGGTTCAGCCATCTCTGAGAAACAGGCGATAATTATTACCTTGTCAAAACAGGTTTTTTAAGGTTAACTTTTAAACTACTTGTTTGTTCTCAATAAAGCTTCCTGACATTTTCTTTATTATAGCAAGAGCTTTCATTTGGTACTAAGATCATTGAAATTGGTTGTCTAGTTCTGGAGAAAATCGTGTCAGGTAGTTTTCACATTTTTGCTCATAACTTTTAAACAAAAAGTCGGACCATGAAACAACTCAATAGTGATACCGTGACCGCTCCTAAGTCTGCGCAGCTCCTAATTCTGCGCATTTTTCTTTATATATGTATTTTTCAACATTGTGCATAACTATGACCATTGTGTTATTTTCTTATAAATATCTGTTGAATATTACGCCATTATTCACCAAAGAGGCATAATATTTGACAGCGAAATAAATTAAAGTGAAACTGAAAGTATTTTATATGTCAGAAAACAACGTCGTTAGCGCCAACGCTAAAACTGTCATTCTAGAAAATTAACAAATTTATGGTCGAAATTCCTTGCAATGATCAAATTACCCACCATAGTTAGAAAGAATAATTAGTTTTAGTCATGTTTTAGACAAAAAGAATGATTACATGCCTTGCTTTCGTTGGAAAAATGCACCGCAGTAGTGCGCAGATTTAGGCACAGATTTTTTATTCATGTTCCAAATTCTGCGCAGTAATGTATCCTTCGAAGAAATCATGAAACAATACGCAACCTCACCCAAATAGCTAAGGTATAGAGGCATGAAAATTCAAGTAGAACGTTTAACGTGCATTGATTGGAATACTGTGTTGCGACTCGGGGTCCGAACCTACAAGCGCCAATTTATGGAACCATGTTTTCTGAATTTTTTTTGAATGTCCAACTTCAGGCAGTGGCGAAGGGGTTTCTACATGAAAACACAATTTTTAATATATATCTAAAGTGTAATATTCAGTATGCAGAAACCCCGAATCAACTCGCCCTTCACGTTATCGACAATAAAATATTTAAAATAAGCCAATCAAAATGATAACAATATTTCTGTGCCACCTGGACAGCACAAGAACGCTAAATCATGGATTTATTTATTGTAATGGCTAATGCCGGATTTTTGACGTGCTTTTAGCGTATAATGACATAAACAACATGGTATGAGTGTTTATTGTTACTTTTTGGGTGCGCAGAATTAGGAACAAACATGTGCAGAATTAGGAACATGGGCAAGAAAGTGCGCAGAATTAGGCACCGTTGATAAGTTTACAAAACGAAAAATATACTCAATTGTTGGACGATTTTTAATTCCCATGTTTTTTACCAGATACTATAGACCGTAGCACTACACGTTGCTGCTATCAACGTTATTAATTTCAATCTAGAATACTTATAATAGCGGAAGAATCATAAAAATGTCTTAACTGCGCAGAATATGGTACGTTCACGGAACATTAGATACACACACACACACACACACACACACACACACACACACACACACACACACACACACACACACACACACACACACACACACACACACACACACACACACACACACACACACACACACACACACACACACACACACACACACACACACACACACACACACACACACACACACACACACACACACACACACACACACACACACACACACACACACACACACACACACACACACACACACACACACACACACACACACACACACACACACACACACACACACACACACACACACACACACACACACACACACACACACACACACACACACACACACACATTGCTCAGTTCGTCGAACCCTATCGATTAGTGTATGTGACTCCCCAAGTAACAATTCTAAAGCCACTTGGTTTTACTTGAATTTTATAAAGGTTTTATTGCGGTATTAATCATTACCTCTGGTTTTATTGTGGTATTGCGCAATACCTAGGGGATACGAGTCCAAGCACATCTATAGCTAGCTAGAAAACCATAATAAAACTGTTAATAAAGCACATTTATTGTGGTTGCTTGTATTACCACGTTAAAACTTGTTGGCTGCACCACGTCTCTTACAAATCTAACATACGTGTGGCGTATCAATACAAAATGGCGCATCAATCAAAGTTGATCTTACCGCGGTTATTTGTCAAACCGCAATAAATCTGTTAGTTTTATAGAGCTATTAAAACGGTAACACCCTGACCAAACAGTTTTTTGCTGCTATTATGAAGAATACCTAAGTTCAACACCAAAATCATTTTTTTATGCGAAGCCATATTGCCATATTCTAGTATTTTGTTTCAGCTCGCAAACAACTATTCATCAAAGCAAAGTGTTTTGCAGAAAAAAAGTTATTATCAACCGGTTTTCCTGTCAGACGAAGCAACTAAAATGGTTTTGCTAGAAATTGAGATTGACTAACTGAATATTTTCAATTTGTTGAAACAACCAGTTTTCGTAAATTGCAAAATTTCAGTGGCGCGCTGATTTTATCGACCTATCATATCAATATGCACGATGAAATTGAATGCGCACATACTGCAAACCAATGAAATTGTTTAAAATTTAATAAATATTCTATGGAATACATTATTCTGGTCGCTATAAACCAAATCATTCAGAATGATCTGTCACTAAAACCTAAACTTTTCTTCTCACGGATGTATTTTCAAGTTGACAAAGTTAGTGAACTTATTTAGCTTTTGGCAGAAAAGCGAAATGCGAAAAGCGAAAAGCTTTTGCAAATTATGGCAATGGCTGTCAAGCAGCGAAAGCTTAACCGGTTTTATTGCTGCTTTGAGCAGAGCGTGATACGAGCTTATGATCTAATTCTTATAGCGGTTATAAAAACATTCTGAGGAGTGGGCCACTTGGTCAGAAAGCAGTTTTATAGCGGTCATCAGAAAGTTCTGGTGGCGCTCATAGTTTTATTAGCAGTTTTAAGAAATTGGTCATGAAAACCACTATACGAACGTAATAAAACTTGGAATTGTTACTTGGGTCGGCCTCGGGGCCTCGGTTCAATTTCGTGTTTTTCCACCAATTTCTAAACCTTTGTTATAGTATAACAAAGGTAAAACATATCAAAAAATCTGCTATAAACACATATTTCATATTGTCAGTTCAAAACAAGTTTCGTATGTGGCTCTGAAACCCGAAAGTTAAGGCCGACCGATTATAAAACTAAATAAGGTGTTCATCAAATAACATAAATGACGCTTACAAGTTTTTACGCACCCAAGGAAAGAAAATATAATTATTCTACGCAATACGTTGTGAATTTTACTGGCAAATAAGGATTTTGAGGAATACGGAACGGATATTTAAAAATATAGTCAAGTTAATTATAGATGTTCCTGAGAAATTAAATAATGATTATTGTGACAGTAGAAAGGCTAGGTCACGCCGCTAGGTGGATTAATTCGGGTTTTTATTATCCTAGTGCTGTCAAACTCCTGTCAACGTCTAGTCTCATAGTAATATAACTTTTAAGCAAACAACGGTCAAACTTCAATATTTACAATGATTTGTAGGAAAGGTGTTTGAAAAAACACCCAAAAATGTTTTTTCGCATGTTTTGCAATTGATTATTTTGTGTATCAAATGGAATAAAAAAGGTCAGGTAAAAGCCTATAAGCTTAGTTTTGGACCTCTATTTCATCACACAGGCGAATTTTAGGTGAAATAATTGATTCCAAAATAATTATATAATTTTTTTTGCAATATGACCTCCGCCCCGGTTATGAAACAGTGAAGTTCCCCGGTTGTGAAACATATTGAAAATCAATTATTTTATACTTCATTGAACATACATAACTTTAATTGGGGTATTATGAGTCTTAATAGCAGTAGGATTTATTTAAGTTTAGCAAAAACTCAATTCCTTGTAACACACATATCACGCCAGGGCATTTCAAATGCGCTAGCTTTTTACATACATTTTTTGCGATGTAGATTTAGACGATTAAACGAAGAAATTAATCAATGATTTTGTATTTTTAATATTTTCCATGAAAAAAAGATTCTAATTTTTTATTTTCCTTCGATATTTCTATATTTTCTTTTCTTTTCTCACGATTTTCCGAGGTGTTTCACAACCGGGGATACTTTTTTTTAGCCACAAAAAACCATGTATTGAAATTTTGATATAACTTTTGTGTTTTAAACAAAAACCATATACAAAAAAGATAGGCATACATTTAAACTTTCAAATGCTTTAAAAAGATTTAAAATTGGATGATCCGATCAAAAGCTATGGCCAAAAAACAAAACCTGTTTCATAACCGGGGACATTCCCCTACAAACGTGTAGGGTAACCAACCGAATTTGGACCCCTAGTGGAAGTAATTTTACATTTATTGGAATAAAATGTGTATTAACCTTGTTTTGCTATGCAAATCATGCAAGACTCTCTTTTAGAACAACTTACCTAAAAGCCAAAGTGTTGTAGGGTCATCTATTTGTCGATAAAAATGTGCTATAGACATTTTTATTTAGTATGTAGTTTTCATATATTGGACCCTCTCACTTTATTTTAGACAGTGTCCAAAATGTATTTTGGACAAATCTTGAGAAGAAACCTTCGAAACCACGTAAAATACGTCTTTCAGAATAAAACTAACTGATTTCATCAATACGAATTCATTGAATTCAGCTATTAAAACAAATTGAAAATGTGTTGCAAACATCTTTTCTTCTTCACCTACGTCGGATTGCGAGCGGTATATGACAATACACTTTATGATTGTAAATTTTAGATAAATAAAAGCAATTTAAAGTGATCCGAAAATATTCAGGCTTAGAAAAGAATCCAAAGAATATTATTAAGGTATCAAACCAATCGAATTTAGAGCTTCTACGTAGTAATGCGGCTAAATAAGTTGAAAGGGTCCAATTCATGTAGGGGTCCAAATCAATTTGGTTACCCTAGTCGACCTTCTCGGATTCCGATTGGACCCCCCTTTGATTAATGGGAGCCCCCCTCTTTTTAATGAATAGCCCCATTTTTGCCAAATTCTTTTGCTTATATCTCCGAACATATTAAGTTTAGAAACATACTTTCTTCTGCATTTTCTAGGAAAATTATCCAAGGAATCCGAAAATCACAGTCAGTTTTTAGCAACAGTGCTGCCAAATATTGTTATTTTCGATTTGAAAACTAAATTTGCATTTTTCTTTCAATGAAGACAATTTGATCTCGAAAATTTCAACACCATCGTGTTCCTCGGACTTTTTTACTTAATAAACACTCATCACACCGAGGTATTCTTAGCCGATTTCGAGATATAGCGTTTTGAAACAAGCAATTCCCAGTTTCTCGTGCCTTTAACCATGCGAGATGACCAGCAGCAGAGGTGACACAATGTCAACGGTGCAACAATACCATTTGCTTGCGTAAAGCAAAATGCAAAATACTGATCACTCGTGTTTTAAAGTAGAAGCGTTTAGTTTTGGTGAATCTGAAAGAAATATATGCCCTGTATAAAGAAAAGTTCCCGAATGAAAAAATTGGATTTTCGAAGTTTGCAGAATCTCGGCCACCAGAGTGCGTGTTGGCAGGAACAGATACACACACGGTGTGCGTGTGTGCAATTCATGAAAATTTCAGACTGAAATTCGTAGGAGCCCGCTTGGATCAAATGGAGATTGATGGGATCAAAGTGTTTGAAACCTTACAGAGATATGCTGAAACGATGCCTGTGCAATCCACCAACAGAGACATGTTTCCTAAATTTATGCAAAAAGTCCGCATGTGGTGATCTAAGCACTTTGAAAGATCTTGTTTGGTCATATTTTGATGATACCGATATCAAGCAAATCCAATACAAATATTAGTCTCAGTAAGAGAGATTTTGCGTGGACTGTCATGTTTCGGAGGTCGAACTTTTTGTGGAAACGTTGTTTGATACAATCCCAGATGTACTTGCGAACATGACTACGTTTCAAAACAACAAGCGGAGTTCTTTAAGGTGAAACGATATCCAACATGGTCGGACATCCTATATCCTCACAAGGACGCAATTTTTTCGGTCATGTTGGGATTTAGTACCGTATCACCTTAAAAGTGTACGTAATAATCTTCGTGAGGGTAAGGCATTAGTTGTTGCCGATTTCTCCGAAAATTTCTCATTTGTGTTCCAAGATAGCGTATAGTCGGTTCACTATAATAATACCCAAGTAACAAGTGAGCACTTAAAGAAGCAGAAATCTAGCTTTTTATTAGCCTATGGTGCACACCATATCGTGCAGCATAGTTGAATATCCCAGGTAACCAATAAGCATTTCCAATGCAATTTAAAAGCAAGCCAATAAGCATTTAAGTTGCCTTAAATGCTACTTAAATGCTATTTTGGCAAAATATGCGGCTACTTTACTGCCAGCCCTCTTATAGTGCTGACAATGCTTATTTGCAGCTAGTTACCAACAAGAAGAATTTAAATAGAATTGTGGATGCCAATTTACAACAGTTATACAGTCAAAAAGCTGATAAACAACAACATGCAGTATAAAACGCCAGGGATGCTAATAAACGACTGATTTACTGCTTATTTTAATGCTTATTGGTTACCTGGGATGTCTATAAAAAGCTGCTAGAAAGCCGGTTTTGGCGAAATATCCGGCTACATTAGTGCTTGGAGATTTACGAATGTCATAAAACGTAACGCCTGTTGCGTAACGGTAAAACGTCAAACATAAAAAAATGCGAAAAATATTGTACATCCTTTTTTTATCTTCCCTCTCTGTTATTGCTTATATGGTGTACTTTGTTGTCGTTTCAAGATTGCTTTTTTGTTATTTTCTTTTTCGGTTAGAATTGAACCGCCAGCCAATCTGTCGATTACGTGGCTTGGAGTGGAGGAGTAGGGAAACGCCTTTACCAGTTGATCTGTAAACGGTAGTTGCGAGTCAGCTGCCACTAGCTCTACTTAAATTACCGAAATTCTTAACTCGGATGTTAGATTTGCTTATCAAGGCGGAATGGAGGGAAAGATTTTGTTTTTCCCATTTTTTCCATAAGTTGCGCTTTGGGAGAATTACCTACCTTTTATTTTCTTTTTATGTGATGGCATACATGTATAGAAATATTTCTTGCATATTGGCCTTGCCAGCGTTGCTGATATTGTTCAGGGTTTTGCGTGAGAAAAAAAGAAAGGGAAGTATTTTTGCTTTTGTCAACACTCACGCGTTGACAGTTCGGCACGAGATTTCCTGTAAGTGCGAGCAGCCTACGAAATCTCTTTCAACGCTGGCAAGGCCAATTATCCGTATGCATATGCCCTATAGATTCGTGTTGATGTTTATTCAATCGGTGGCGCAGGATTTTGCGTAAGATAAAAAGAGAGGGAAACATTTTTTCTGTTATCACACGTACGTTCGCAAGGAGATTTCCTGCAAGTGTGAGCAGTGTTCAAAATCTCTTTTGATGCCGGTAACGGCAATAAAGCTTGCTTAGAGCATCGAATCAGCTTTTCGTAGTGCTTCAAGTAAATTTTAATTCAGCATTGAGAATGCCATTTTAAAGCTACTATGCTTTGACAATGCTGAATTATATCTGGCAGCATGTAACTTGCAAATATAGAGCAGCTTTCAAGCTTAATTCAGTGCTCAGCGGTTACCTGGGTAGTCAGGCTACGATTCATCTGTTTGCGGCACATATCGGACAGGAAGGAGTTGTTCTGCCTCTGAATTGTACTATAATTTCAGACACTTTAGAGCACAATACAACTACCTTCCACGTTTTCCAGCGATTTTTTTTGGTTGAAAAACTACTCAAAATCTGAGTTTGTAAACTTTAATGGCATTTTGAGTAGTTTCAGCCTAGTTTTAGCTAAATCCGATTTATTTACGGATAGAATCATTTAAGAGTGTACAGACACCCAAACAACTTCACAATTGGACGCTAAATAATAGATCATTACACGGGAGCTCCTAACCACACTTTTCTGACAGCACTTGGTGGTTTGTTTACATGGTGTTAAATTTTGAATTGAGTTTTCTATCTTTGTCCGGCAGATGATAAAAATTTATAGTTTTTATTTAAGAGAAAGTGCCGTACATGCATTTTACAAAAACTGATGCAGTAATCCTTCACGAAATTTCAAATCGAAATTGCTGGATGTGACAAAAACATGTAAACAAACCACCAAGTGGTGTCATTTGACGGAAAAATGACGTCATCGCAAAATGATCTATTGTAAACTTAATGTGAAATTCGTGTCGGCCGCAGAATGCTGCGAAGAAAAACAAATTTTGAAGGAACGATTCAAGTCAGCAGCATCTATAGACCAAATCAAGGTGACGTCATCTGGCAGATACTGGCGCCCTTGTTTACAAACAGACCGCAGAGTCCAAAAAAGTTTCAGCTGTTAAACGGCAAGTTTGTTATTTTAAACAGCATTAGGATAAATTTAAAACGCCATTATGCCTTTAAAATGTTAAAATACACGCTACATTCGCTATAAACGAAAAGGAAAATTTTCCAAAATGTAAACAAGGGCGCCAGTATCTGTCAATTGACGGTATGATGATTTGGTCTATTCCTGGTATCCGATCTACGCATGCTGCAATTCCTTCTGGTACCAACACTGTTATAATGAAAACTATTTCCGAATCAAAATCAGGGACAGCATTCAAGATAGTGTCATAGAAATAAGCAATAAAAGCAGAAGGAAAGAATTATTAAGAGAAATAAAAATATATTAATACTGTCAATGCCGTACATGTTAATACTGATTAAATATTTAATATGGATTGATAGTGTCCTAATAATAGTTGGTATCACTGTTAGGGAAGACTATGTTATACTATATAAACAGACTTATATAGTTTATATAGACTATATAAACAGTATGTTTATGTGTTTCCACAACAGCGCAAAGTGTCTTTAGATTGCTCATGTTTCAAAAAGTTTTATTTTGCTTGTAATTTTACATGATAAATTGGGTGTTGTTTATTTCAAAACGCTGTATCTCGGAATCGGCTAAGAATACCTCGGGGTGATGAGTGTTTCTTAAGTAAAAACCCGAATTAATCCACCTAGCGGCGTGACCTAGCCTTTCTACTGCCGCAATAATCATTATTTAATTTCTCAGGAACATCTATAATTAACTTAACTATATTTTTAAATATCCGTTCTGTATTCCTCAAAATCCTTATTTGTCAGTAAAATTCACAACGTATTGCGTACAATAATTATATTTTCTTTCCTTGGGTGCAGAAATACTTCTAAGTGTCATTTATGTTACTTGATGAACACCTTATTTAGTTTTATAGTATTTACGTGATTTATAGAAATTTAAAGATTTATAGATTTATGTAAATACCAAAGATAATGTTTGCAGACTTGAATGAATATATATAGAAAATTAGAAATTAACCCTCTAACGGGTCTACAGACGGCCTTAACTTTTGGGCTTCAGAGCCACATACGAAACTTTTTTTGAATTGACAATATGACATATGTGTTCATAGCAGATTTTTTTATATTTTGATATTAATACCATGCGTTCAAAAGTTAGTATCTTTGAAAAACAAGAGTTCAAAAAAATTATTGTATTTCGCTTTTGAAGAAAAAGGATATCTATAACAAAATGATTAATCTCAAAATTTTACTATTAGTTTGCTTGGCTTCAATTTTGTAATACATATATCTGAATTAGAAAAAATAACTGAATAGAGCATTAGATATGAAAAAGAGAAATTGAACTTTTCCTTAGCTGGCGCTCCTTCAGATAATGTTTTTGCATGAAAATCAAAACTAAAGCTTCTTTTGAATGTACTTTCATGAAAAGATAGTCATTAGCTTGATCGCATCGTTTTTACAATGTATCCCGTTAGAGGGTCAGGAAAACAAGATGAGGTCGAATAGTGCAAAAGCTGCGCCTTAAACATGCTTGAGAATGGGAAATATGATCGATATGATTTCCAGTGCTTGTCAATTCGATTTATTCATTAAAATATGATACATGACATAAGATTCCTGTCATTTAAAGTGTCACTAACGAAAACAAATCGTACAAAATTACTACCGTACAATGTTTCCCTCCTATTTTTTATATAAAATTTCTAAGCTCTAGTATCTATTGATTGGAAAGAGCATCTATTGATGCGCCGAAATCGTTTATTTGGAAACGATTTTTATTTGGAAAAATCAATTCGCTAGTATTTTTAATCCCATACACCACTATACCTACATATGCTTAAATTAACTGCTTTTCTACGCCTTTTGCTTTTCTTGTACAATTGTAAGTAACAGTAAGTGAAGAAAATGGCAATTGAAATCTGAAATCAAAGAAAAGAAAAAACTTTCCGATTGAATCCCACTACAGTGGGATTTCGAATTTGGCATGGTTCGTTTTTGGCAACAAAAGTATCCGTTTTTGGCAACACAAAACATTTTACTTCCAAAAGTATGCATAAATATCAGTCAGTTTCCGCATTACTTTAAATAACGAAAAATTATTGGCCTAAGTGTGTTCATGAAAAAAAGTTTGCGGTTATAGAATGTTTCGAACAATAATATTTTTATTACCGTAGGACTACGTCTTACCGTAGGTCGCCAAAAACTTACTTGCACCGCACGGATAGCTCTTGGCGGATTTTTTGACATAAAAAGGTTGCAATCGTTGATTAATAACATTTAGTCAATTTCATTCAAGATTTTGTCATATCAAAAAAAGATCTCGATTTTGGCACGGTTTCGATTTTGGCAACATAGGTGACACGCATTTCTTGCCAAATTCGAAATCCTACTGTATTTAATATTTTTTTGCGACAGATACGTAGTTCGCCTACAACGTGCAGGCTTCATCAGTATCTTATTTCGAAGCGTATACGTATCTGTCGCGAATAAATATTAAATAGTGGAATTTAGTCGGAAATAGTTTTTTTCTTTTCTTTAATTTCAGAGTTCGTATTCCACATTCCACTAAGAGACTTCAAAAACTTCACACAATTGACATGTTTCTCACTTTTCTTGAATTTCAATGCAAATTCCAAAATTGCAAATTGTCATCACATACACACATGTACATATGTACGTACATACATATATACATACATACATACATATATACATACATACATACATATATACATGCATACATACACACATACATCACACACATTGAATACAATCAACATTTGATTGATATATTTTGCTTTTACACGTTTTAACGGTGCTTAAGTGTTAAAGTTTGAATAACTTTTGAATGAACCGTCCGATTTTCAATAACTCAGTTTTGTTAGATAGATCTCAACAGTAATTTTCAAATAATTATAAATTGTGTGATGTTTTACATTGAATTAATGCTTATATGTTACAAAAAGATGATTTAAATACTATTTTTTCACATTTCTTTATGTAACTTTTAAACTACAAGCCCGATCGTCATGAAATTTGGGAGTTAAGGTTTTTAGAGGCTTCCCTTTCATATGCAATCAATTTCGTTCAAATCGGCTAAGGGACCTATGAGATAATGAAGTCCCATATTTTTCGTATTTTTATACAAAACTTGCACTAAATTATAGATGTGGTACTGGCATTTGGTCACGGGTTTCGTGCGAAAATATTTATATTTCGTTTATTGTCGACGTTTCGAAGGGTATCCCTTCATCCTCAGGACAGCTATTGATTTACAAAATTTTTAACATAGTTATACAAGTCTAACATTTAACATTTAACTACTCACAACGTATGCAAATATTTTCTTTGTCAAGTAATTTGTGTCATTTTTGTATATAAAGTTGTCGGTTTCTCTACACTGAAAAAGCAGCACATTTATAGTGTTTTCTTTTTTGGCTAACTATTGACTTTAAAAAGAAGAACTAACACAGATTTTACCCGGGCACATCGGACACAGATTGAAGAATGAAACTTTTCAAATGACTGTGTGAGATGGCGAAATTTCAAGAAAAGATTGCATGGAACGCTTGGAAACTAATAAGAACAGAGATGGCGTAGCTAAAGAGCAACGTCTTGGCTGAGAGTTACGATCAGAATTTTTGAGCGAGAGAGTGTAAAATGCCAGCGTAGGTAGAATTCAAATTGTCGGTGTCGGCAGCCACGTAGCCAGAAGGGGGGGCCCAGGGGCCCAATTTTGATTTAAACCGTTTTATATGCATATTTTTTCGTTTAGAACTACAATACATTAAATTTATTGTGATGTGTTATAGTTATAAGCAGTAAGATATGCATATAGAGTATTAGGAGCCAAGATAGGGCTCCTGGCCCCCACCTCTGGCTACGTGGCTGGGTGTCGGTTCTAAAATTCACTGTAGAATTGTCAGAAAAGATATGGCACATTTCCAAAATTTGTAGAGCTTGAATTCTACTGTCTTGGTCTATGATTTTGACTCTGGATAAATCAAAATTGTGATCATGTTTGATAATGTGAACCATGAGTGCAGTTTTCTTAAATTCATCTTTTTGCCTTTCTACTATATAAATATATAGTATAAAGGTATAGAAATCACTTGGAAAACCGGAAATGGAAAAAAGGTCCTGCGGGCAGAATGTCATATACCATTCGACTCAGTTTCGAAAACTGAGCATTTTGTGTGTGTGTGTGTGTGTGTGTGTGTGTGTGTGTGTGTGTGTGTGTGTGTGTGTGTGTGTGTGTGTGTGTGTGTGTGTGTGTGTGTGTGTGTGTGTGTGTGTGTGTGTGTGTGTGTGTGTGTGTGTGTGTGTGTGTGTGTGTGTGTGTGTGTGTGTGTGTGTGTGTGTGTGTGTGTGTGTGTGTGTGTGTGTGTGTGTGTGTGTGTGTGTGTGTGTGTGTGTGTGTGTGTGTGTGTGTGTGTGTGTGTGTGTGTGTGTGTGTGTGTGTGTGTGTGTGTGTGTGTGTGTGTGTGTGTGTGTGTGTGTGTGTGTGTGTGTGTGTATGTTACGCTTTTAATCTCACTCACTTTTCTCGGAGATGGCTGGACCGATTTTAATGTTCTTAGTGTCAAATGAAAGGTCTAGGTGTCCCATAGGTCGCTATTGAATTTCATACTGATCGGACTTTTAGTTCAAAAGTTATCTAAAAAAATACGAAAAATATGGGACTTCATTATCTCATAGATCCCTTAACCGATTTGAACAAAATTGATTGCATATGAAAGAGGAGTCTTGCAAACCCTTAACTTCCAAATTTCATGACGATTGGACCTGTAGTTCGAAAGTTACATAAAGAAATGTGAAAAAATAGTATTTAAAACATATTTTTGTAACATATAAGCATCAATTCAATGAAAAACATCACACATTTTATTATTATTTGAAAATTACTGCTAAGATCTATCAAACGAAACCGAGTTATTGAAAATCGGACGGTTCATTCAAAAGTTATTCAAACTTTAACACTTAAGCACCGTATATTAAACCGTTAAAACGTGTGAAATCAAAACATATCAATCAAATGTTGATTGTATTCAATGTGTGCGTGTATGTATGTATGTATGTATGTATGTATGTATGTATGTATGTATGTATGTATATATGTATGTATGTATGTATGTATGTATGTATGTATGTATGTATGTATGTATGTATGTATGTATGTATGTATGTATGTATGTATGTATGTATGTATGTATGTATGTATATATGTATGTATGTATGTATGTATGTATGTATGTATGTATGTATGTAAGTATGTATGTATGTATGTATGTTTTTTTTTGTATTGTTTATGCAGGGAGAAAATCTTCATAGACAGCACCTTCGCGGTGCCGAATAGGATTCACATGGTGCCAACATGCGCCTACCTACTAAAAACTCTCCTGCTGCCCGTTCCTGAACCCCTCCCGGAACTACCGTTAGGTTTTACTTCAGGAGGGAGGACGTGCTGAAGCACTCCGACTTGTCCGTTGCGTGTGTGGGTCCACACAACACCCTTGCCATTTCATACCGCCACTACCCTTCACCTAGGGCCTGGGCTGCCCAATCAGCCCGTTACTGACCCTAGCAAGCTATGTCGGCCCTGTCGTTGCAAACGTTCTAGCCGTTGCAACTCCGTTATCACCGCGGTTACCGCCCTATCGACGGCACCCCATGCACGCTGCTCAGCGCACATTCTCTGCACGATGTTGTCGGCGTTGGTGTCTTCTCCAACGACCGCAAGCATCACCTGCCGAGTGGACGTAAACCGCGGGCAGTGAAAGATCACATGCTCCGCCGTTTCCTCGGCTACCGTGCAAACGGGGCAAAAGGGTGAATCTGCCCGCCCGCGCGTATGTAGATACTTCTTAAAGCATCCATGACCCGACAGGAACTGGGTAAGGAAAAAGTTTACCTCACCATGACCTCTGCCGATCCAGGACGATATGTTCTGGATCAGCCTATGGGTCCACCTACCATGGTCGGTGCGATCCCATTCCGCCTGCCAACGCCTAATAGAGTCCAGCCTAACTCTGTCCCTAGCGCCCCTGACGTTCCTCTGCCTATGGCACTCGATATCCTCACCTAGGAGTATGCATATTGGAATCATGGCTGCAATAACCCCAATCGCATCCAACGATATGGTACGGTAGCCGCACGCAACGCGCAATGCTAACAGCCTGAACACCTTGTTCAGGCATGCCTGATTGCGCTTACTCTCCAAAGCCGGGGCCCACGCCGGTGCACCGTATCGTAGCACCAACATGGCAACGCTGGCCATCAGGCGTCTCTTACTGCTGCTAGGACCGTAGCCGTTCGGCATGATCTTAGACAGAGCAGTGACCGCCGTTGACGCTTTACCACAAGCATAATCCACATGACTGGTGAAGTTCAGCCTGTTGTCTGTCATGACACCCAGGTACTTCACACTTCGTTTGGAGACAATCACCTGTCCCCCCACGATTATTTTTGCCTCTATGGCCGACTTTCGGTTGCTGACCATCACAGCTTCCGTCTTATGGTGGGCCAATCGCAGATTGACGCCCGCCATCCAACCCTCTATTATGCTTATGGCGTCTGATGCCAGCATTTCCACCTCTTCTAGAAACTCGCCTACCACCGTAAGGACGATATCATCGGCGAAGCCAGTAATATCGACCCCGGTGGGTAGTTCAAGCCTCAGCACCCCATCGTACATGGCATTCCAAAGCGTGGGGCCGAGAATCGAACCCTGTGGAACACCCGCTGTCACTTTGTACCTCTTCGCCCCATCCGCCGTGTCGTACACTAGCGTCCGGTTCTCGAAGTAACTCTTAAGCAACCTGCATAGATGATCCGGTACCCTCATCCTATGCAGCGCTAACGCAATTGCACCCCAGTTAGCGCTGTTAAAGGCGTTTTTGACATCGATTGTGACTATAGCACAATACCTGTCGCCTCGCCTTTTCCGTTTCATAGGCTTCTCGGCCCTCTCCACTACGGACTTTATGGCATCTACAGTGGACTTCCCCTTACGGAAGCCAAACTGCGTGTTTGCCAGTCCGACATCACTTTCCACTACAGGCGTCAGCCTGTTTAGGATTACCCGCTCTAGCAATTTGCCTAGCGTGTCCAATAGGCAAATTGGCCTGTACGACGAGGGATCACCAGGCGGTTTCCCCGGCTTTGGCAGCAGTACCAATCTTTGGACTTTCCATTTGTCTGGAAATTCGCATACCTCTAGGCAACTCTGAAGCGTCTCTCTAAACATATCGGGATACGCTTGGATCGCCGCTTTGAGTGCCTCGTTCGGAATCCCGTCAGGACCGGGCGCTTTCTTCGATTTCAAACCCCTGGCAATTACGATGAGTTCCTCATTCGTGACCGGAGTGAGGACATCATTCGATTGACCGTACGGGGTCGGAGGCCACCAAACTGGATCGTGTTGCGGAAAGAGCCCTTCCACGATGACTTTCAGCTTTTGGGGGCAGGTTTCCTGCGGCGCAGATGTACCCTTCATCTTTTTCATTACCACCTGGTATGCACCACCCCAGGGGTTTGAATCCGCATCGCGACATAGCTCCTGGAAACAGGATTTCTTGCTACGCCTAACCTCTTTCTTAAGCGCCGACCTTGCCGCTCTAAGATCAACTCCCCGAGCTTCAGCATCTGCATCGGTCCGGGCCCTCTGCGCTAGCCTTCTCGCTCTGTGGCACCTGGAACGGAGCTGGGCAATGGTATCACTCCACCAGTATACCGAGCGACGACCGTTCATTGGCTGCCCCGTCCTAGGCATAGTGGTATCACATGCCCGTACTAGGACGTTGGTCAGCTCACGAGCACTCAGGTTCGAGCGGGTGCTCTCTGCACTGAGTGCTTCAACGAACAGGTCTTTGTCGAAGGCCTTCACTTTCCACCTCCTCCCTGTCGACTTCGCCCCGCGTGGCCGTAGCGCCCGTCGTTCAATCGTGTACCGTATAGCTTGGTGGTCACTATGCGTGTACTCATCTGACACCCTCCAGCCCATGTTGTCAAGCAACGTTGGGCTGCAGAAGGTGATGTCGATGATCGATTGTTGTACCCCCCTACAAAAGGTACTGACGGATCCCACGTTAGCCAGACTTACATCTAGCTTGGACAGAGCTTCCAACAAGCTTTGTCCCCTCGGAGTAGTGCACCTGCTACCCCATTCGACAGCCCAAGCATTGAAGTCTCCTCCAATGACAACGGGCTTGCGGCCCGTGAGTTCGTCGGTGAGCACGTCCAGCATCCGGTCAAACTGCTCCGGCGACCACCTAGGTGGAGCGTAGCAGCTACAGATGCAGACGCCATCGACCACCGCGATCACGAACCCCTCTTGGTCGGACGACACCACCTCCTGGATCGGGTATCTACCCATCACAGCGATCGCTGCCATTCGACCCTTATCGATAACCCAGTTAGCGCCTCCACGGGGGACCCGGTAGGGATCCGCGATAATGGCAATATCGCACCCCGTCTCGGCTGCCGTTTGCCAAAGCAACTCCTGTGCCGTTTCACAGTGGTTTAGGTTAATCTGTATAACCTGCACCCTTATCGTTGCAATGCCCGCCTATAAGCCGCACACAGTGGACCACCTGTGGCATGCTTATTTCCCGCATCGACTGTGCAGAGCATGCACCTGGGGGGTTTGCTACATCCCCTGGCGAAGTGGCCATCTTCGCCGCACCGCCTGCACAGCTTGGACCGATCGGGGGCCTTACACTTGGCCGCCCGATGGCCAAAGCCCATACACCTGAAACAGCGTTCGATACGCCGTTTCGACACCAGTGTACACACTGACCATCCTACCTTAATTTTGCCAGACGCCAACATCTTGTTGGCGATTGCCTCTGGCACGTTTAAGGTCGCGGTTTGCATATCTCCATATGCCTTCCGCAAGCGGATGTCTGCGGGTGCCACATCAACCTTAAGCTGATCCCGCATAGCCTCACTCAGGTCAACTGTCGTCGTAATCTCGTCGAGGTTTTTACACTCGACCAGAACACGCTGCGACAGCGCCTTGACCTGGCCCGCTTCGCCCAGGGACTGCTCAACCAGTTCCTGGTAATTCGAACTCTGGACCGTTGGGTCCTTTCTAAGTTCGAAAAGCATATCCCCTGCCTGGGTTCGGCGGGTCTTTACAACGTTGGCCCCAAGCTCCTGCAACTTGGGGTCCACACGAACCTTGCGCAGTAGATCAGCATACGACAGCTTGCCTGTCAGCTTCACTACTAAGGCGTCGCCCTTATGGACGCGCCTTGGCTTTGGCTTTGCAGCCGCAGCCTCGCTCGGTTTCGGCCTCGGCGGTTTAGGCGGTTTACGCCTAACCACCTGCCAATCCTCTTCCCCGGTCCCGGAAGCACCATCCGGGACCGCCTCCGCACGTTCGCTGGTAGAGGCGCGAGCCGAAGTCCGCTGCCTCTTGGCTACCAGCGTTGGTCCATGGTCGGGCGTAGCCGCCTTGCGCTTGGCAAGCGGCGTACGCGCCTGACTAGGCATGGCCACAGCCTTAGCGGCTATGGCCTGAGCTTCGGCGATTTCGCATCGCTGCAGAAGCTCTTGCCTCTCCACCTCGGCAGCTATGACGGTAGAGCGGAGGCTCACCGCCAGCTTTTTAATGTCGAGGTGGACATTTGACCTAGAGTTGATGAACGAGTACAACTCGTCCACCAACTTTTTGGCTTCCTCCAGCTTGCTACTGGCTGGAGGAAGCCCGACTTCGCCCTCAGGAGGGTGCACCATGCCCTCCGTTGACATTTGCCTACCGCTGTCGCTCGCCTTCTTGGCTGAGCTGGCAGCGATGGCCACCGGCGTTCTAACTGGGGTGTTAGTCCTAGGTGGTGTCAACTTCCTCTTCGGTATCGCTCCCGTTTTCGGGGGGCTTCCCTGTATGGGCTGTGCCCCCGACTTCGGCGGGCTTCCCTTCTTGGGTCGCGCCCCCGATAACGGGGGGCTACCTGTCTTTGCTGTTGGTGACCTAGCCAACTTACTACTTTTGGCAAAGATATCATCTTTGCCACTAGTAGCACCCGTATTCGATCCCTCTTTGAAACTTAAAAATTTGTCCATTCGAAAGGGTCCCAACTCTAGGCCGCTATCTCCACTCGTAATTGTGTAGTCGCCTTAACGATCCCATGGTGATCTATGCAAGCAGGGAGGCCATGGCTAGGGACACTCCCCCCTACCCTTCATGGGGGCAGGGATGTCAGCATCCGATCGGCGTTAGTCAGGAATGTATCATCTGAGCCTACACCACCGCACTTTGACGTGAGTGACGAGCTTTGAACGTACCTAGAGACCAGCCACGGTTTTAACGGGACGGAAGGCAGCTGTACCATTAGCCTACTCGCCGTTTCGGGAAGGTATCACCCTTCCTTACATAAGGTAATAGAATAGCACAGCCGTCAGCCCTGTAGCGCCAAATCCAAACGTTTATTCCCGCCCGTCCAGTACACCGTAATTAGGATCTTCCTGGAACCGATCCTAATGTGCCCATGGCACTCCTGACCTGGCTTTTTTGCTTAAAGTCCTGAGCTCTAACAGGACGCTACTACGTCCGCAGCTGGCTTATAGGAATTGAGCTCCGCTCGCCTCTTTACACCACTGCGCCACGCTAACCGCAAACACTACGGCGCCCGCAGCTGGCTTATAGGAGTTGAGCCCCGCTCGCCTCTTTACACCACTACGCCACGCTACCCTCAGGCACAAAGTGCCCCCCTTTCCCTGTTAGCACACAACTGAGGGTGCAACCAAAGACTGGTATTTGGTTGACCCTAGGCCCAGTTGCGTCCCGGCCGGTACCGCGTGGAGGTAGGGATAAGAGTTCCCGCTCCCATCGTAATGGCTATTCGGAGTCGCGCAAAGTCGAATGCGACTTTGTTCGGCGCCTTAACCTCGCTGAGTTAGGGCCTTAACCGGCCATGTATGTATGTATGTATGTATGTATGTATGTATGTATGTATGTATGTATGTATGTATGTATGTATGTATGTATGTATGTATGTATGTATGTATGTATGTATGTATGTATGTATGTATGTATGTATGTATGTATGTATGTATGTATGTATGTATGTATGTATGTATGTATGTATGTATGTATGTATGTATGTATGTATGTATGTATGTATGTATGTATGTATGTATGTATGTATGTATGTATGTATGTATGTATGTATGTATGTATGTATGTGTATGTGGTGACAATTTGCAATTTTTAAATTTGCATTGAAATTCAAGAAAAGTGAGAAACATGTCAATTGTCTGAAGTTTTTGAAGCCTCTTAGTGGAATACGAACTCTGAAATTAAAGAAAAGAAAAAATTTTTACCGACTAAATTCCACTATTTAATATTTATTCGCGACAGATACGTATACGCTTTGAAATAAGACACTGATGAAGCCTGCACGTCGTAGGCGAACTACGTATCTGTTGCAAATAAATATTAAATAGTGGGATTCAATCGAAAAGTTTTTTCTTTTCTTTGATTTCACATTTCAATTGTCATTTTCTTCACTTGCTGTTACTCACAATTGTACAAGAAAAGCAAAAAGCGAAGAAAATCAGTTAATTTAAGCATGTAGGTGTAGTGGTGTAGAGAATTAAAATACTAGTGAGTTGATTTTTCCAAATAAATTTATACAAATTTCATACAAATTTTGCGCATTAATAGATGCTCTTTTCAATCCATAGATACTAGAGCTTAGAAATGTTATATGAAAAATAGGAAGTAAACGTTGCACGGTAGTAACTTTGTACGATTTGTTTTCGTTAGTGTCATTTTAAAGGACAATGTCTTATGTCATGTATCATGTTTTAATAAATAAATCAAAAATGACAAGCACTGGAAATCATACCGATCATATTTCCCATTCTGAAGCATGTTTATGGCGCAGCTTTTGCACTATTGACGTAGGACTACGTCTTTGTTTACTATACTGGGACTGGGTAGCACTTTGTGAAAACGAGAATTAAAGTGTAACGTTTGAATGAAAGATTTCAAATGCTAATAACTACTAAACTACTGAACGAAACTAAACGATTTATATGTCGTTGGATAGATAAAATGACCAGCAATTTTATAGGGGGGCAAGAAAGCAATTTTAAGGAGGGCGTAAGAGGGGGGGCTCCTATACAAATGAAGCACAAATTTCCTCAAAACTCGAGGACGAATCAAGCAAATGGGACCAAATTTGGCATGTGGGGTTTCCGAAGGCAGGATTTTTTTCTACGGTGTACTGAGACCTCTTCCCCTTCTAAGAGGGGGGGGCTCTCAACAAATGAAACACAAATTTCCTCAAAACTCGAGTACTAATCAAGCAAATGGAACAAAATTTGACATGTGGAGGTTTTTGAAGGTAAGAATTTTTTCTATGGTGTACTGAGAACCCTTCCTCTTCTACGAGGGAGGGGGGGGGGGGGTCTCCCGTACAAATGAAATACAAATTTCCTCATAACTCTAGAACTAATCAAGCAAATGGAACCAAATTTGGCATGTGGGAGTTTTATAAGGCAAGGATTTTTATAGTGAATTGAGACCTTCTTTAGAAGGGGGGCTCCCATACAAATAATACACAAATTACCTCATAACTTGAGAACTAATCAAGCAAAAGGAACCAAGATTGGCATGTGAGGGTTTTTGGAGGTAATATGTTTTTCTTTGGTGTACTGAGACCCCTTCTTTTTCTAAGAGGGGGGGGGGCTCTCATACAAATGAAATATAAATTTCCTCATAACTTTAGAACTAATCCAGCAAATGGAATGGCACGTGGGGGTTTTGAATTTATTTTGAATTTATTTATTTTATGATGGTTTGAGACCCCTCACCCCTGTGGTAGGAGGATAAAGACTCTCACACAAATAAAACAGAAATTAATTATTCATTACTATTTTAAACTTTGTGATGCACACAAGTGATTTTTAAAAGAAACCTTTATGTTTCATAGGTTGCAGGCGTTGTACTTATGAACCATTGCATTAAATGAAGAATTGAATCTGAATATTTCGCTCTTCTCTTTTAAACATTCACTTAAACAATGGCACTCACAGATTCTTATAAACATACATATGCCAGAAATGCAGTTTACATTAGTCTTTGATCTGATGATCTGATATAGTCCTACGTCACCCTTTCGTACAACCCTTAGGGCTGTACACCTTGTAGTTTTTTTCGAACTCATCTTGTTTTCCTAACCCTCTAACATTGTAAAAACGATGCGATCAAGCTAATCAAGTCTATTTTTTCATAAAAGTACATTCAAAAGAAGCTTAAGTTTTGATTTTCATGCAAAAATTATTATCTGAAAGAGCGCCAGCTAAGAAAAAGTTCAATTTCTCTTTTTCATATCTAATGCTCTATTCAGTTTTTTCTAATTCAGATATATTGCAAAATTGAAGCCAAGCAAACTAATAGTAAAATTTTGAGACTAATTATTTTGTTGTCGATATCCTTTTTCTTCAAAAGCGAAGTATAATAATTTTTCTGAACTCTTGTTTTTCAAAGATGCTAACTTTTGAACGCATGGTATTAATATCAAAATATAAAAAAATCTGCTATGAACACATATTTCATATTGTCAATTCAAAACAAGTTTCGTATGTGGCTCTGAAGCCCGAAAGTTAAGGCCGACCGATTATAAAACTAAATAAGGTGTTCATCAAGTAACATAAATGACGCTTACAAGTATTTACGCACCCAAGGAAAGAAAATATAATTGTTCTACGCAATACGTTGTGAATTTCACTGACAAATAAGAATTTTGAGGAATACGGAACGGATATTTAAAAAAATAGTCAAGTTAATTATAGATGTTCCTGAAAAATTAAATAATGATTATTGTGGCAGTAGAAAGGCGAGGTCACGCCGCTAGGTGGATTAATTCGGGTTTTTGTTTTCATTTTGTCCAGAGTCTGACTGCTTGAAATCTTGATAACGCTTTATCAAAGATCGATGACCAGACAAACGTTGCTTTAGTTGTTGTGTCGTAAGTCCAATGTAACAACTTTCACAATCTGCACAGGGAATGCGATATATCACATTGCGTCTCAAAAGCATAGATGTCGGATCTTTAAGTTTTGAAAATAGCGCTGCGTTTGCTTTGGCACATTTGAAACTAAGGCAAACATTTTTCTGGTGTTTGTGAACGACCCTCGCAAGTGCGGGAGTGAGAACATCTACGTGGTGAAGCGATCGATATACTTTTTCCTCGCCTTCCGTTTCACCATTTGAACTGGTACGTGAATTTGTTGTGGCAAATCTGTTGATCAGAAGATTTATCAATGAACTGGGATAGTTGTTGTTTTTCAAATATTCCCGTACCACGTTCTTTTTCTCATCAAAAGATTTACATGTCGATAGTTTAAATACTCTTCCTATAAAGCCGGTGGCCGTGTTTAGCTTTTGGGTGAGAGGGTGAAACGAGAGGAAATTCAACATACGTCCGCTGGAGATTGGCTTGCGGTACCAATCGGTGACGATTCGCTGCTCACCAGTTCTTATTAGAACCATGTCTAAGTACGGCAATCGGTTTTCGTTTTCAACCTCACACGTAAACTGAATGTGTGGGTCATACGTATTGAGCGTGCGCTTCACGTATTCGATCTTGTCAGCCGGTAGAGCGGTGATAAAATCGTCGACGTATTTTTTGACAATGGCGACAAGAGAAGTACCGAGACACTCCAATTTCTACAACAGTTTTCCCCAACCACAACGCAGATTGCTTAAAAAGTACGCTCACACCATTGACAGATTGAGCTCACAGTTGAACCGCAGAGAATTTCTACGACGATGTAAAAGATCCGGACTCTACCCAGCACACATCCAGAATTCCTTCCGATGCGTAAATGAACTGCTCGAAGACGCTAGCCCGTACATAAGAAAATTGCAACAAGCAGTGGACCGATTTAAACGCACCATCCTAAATATCGAGATAAAAGACAGCTACCACAAAGTGAAACAATTAGAATTAACAAAAGTAGCTCTGACTAGACAGATTACACAGGTAACCCCCTCGCACACTTACAGTTCATTTTTTCGGTCACAAGAATCTTACCTCGAAAGACAAAGCCGTTTTCTGATGGCTAAATCTGAGAATAAATTTCAACGTCTGCTTACCAGAGTTGAAATTGAATCTTCTGTTAACTTCTCTGTAAACGAAAATTGGATTCAAAATACCACCGAGTTATTGTTCCTACAGAAACAATGATTCTTCTGGGTTATGGCCCCAAATTTGCCTTGCCTTTCGAAAGTAATCGAGAAGTCCCGTACTTCAAGATTATAGCAGACTTGGAATCAATTCTCAAACTTGAAACCGACGAATCGCTACAAGCAGCAAACCGAAACCGTTTTACCAACATCATTCAAAACCATTTAAACAAAAGAAAAAACGGTCTGCTTGATCCTACAGCTGATTCTGTCAACCGTTTCCTGATGAGAGCTTACCACATTTCCAAAAAGTTCATCCGTGACAATCCCGACATATATATTGTACCAGCCGATAAGGGAAATAAAACCGTAATAATGAAGAAAGAAGAATATGAAGAAAAAATGAAAACCCTTATCGATGACGACGATACATATGAGCGGATAGATACGGATTTGACCAACAGAGTGCAAACAAAAAACAACCAGCTTGTTAATGCTTTACACGATCAAAAAATGATCGACCAAAAAGCCAGGTCTATGCTAATAACATATAACGCAACCTGTCCAAGAATCTATGGACTTCCCAAGATTCACAAACCGGGAAGTCCATTGAGAATCATACTCTCGTGCATCAACTGCCCGACATATGATTTATCAAAATATCTTGCAAACATTATCAGATTATCGATCGACCAAAACAAATATAACGTACAAAATTCGTACGAATTCTGTTCATTCATCTACAACATTTCACTTCCAACAGGCTATGTGTTGGTCTCGTTCGATGTCGTCAGTTTGTTTACTTGCATACCGAGAGATTTGATTATGGCAGCGGTAAGAAATAACTGGAATTCGATCGAGAAAAACACAACAATCAAAAACATAGATATTTTCTCCAATCTAATTGACTTTAATCTCTCATCCAGTTATTTCGTTTACCGGGGAACACATTTCCGGCAAAAGTCAGGAACAGCTATGGGCAATCCTTTAAGTCCTGCTCTTGCCGATCTGGTAATGGAAACATTACTTGATTATGTGATAGAAGCGATCGATATACCGATTCCATTTATCAAAAAATACGTCGACGATTTGATCACCGCTCTACCGATATTTATATAGTAGAAAGGCAAAAAGTCCCAGGAATACGATGGTATTGAAATTTTCGAAATCAAATTGTCTTCATTGAAAGAAAAATGCAAATTTAGTTTTCAAATCGAAAATAACAATATTTGGCAGCACTGTTGCCAAAAACTGATCTGAACTGAACTGATCTTTTTCGGATTCCTTGGAAAATTGTCCTTGAAAATGCAGAAGAAAGTTTGTTTCTAAATTTGATAGCTACGGAGATATAAGCAAAAGAATTTAGCAAAAATGGTGCTATTCATTAAAAAGAGGGGGGCTCCCATTAATCAAGGTGGGGGGGAGTTCTAGGTTGAAATCCGTGAAGGTCGATTACAGGTGACTCGGACACTTCGCGTGGAATGACCCATATGCACTCTGAAATACCCTATGGGTTATTATAAAGTTTTAACAATAATGCTTAAACCAATGTTGCAGCATTTTGAAACATAAAGCAAATAATATTAAATTGTACATTTACTTATATTTTTTTCAGGTTCAAAAATGCGTCCTTTATTCCTAGGATTTTACTAGCAGTTTTTAAGCTCAAAACAAAAGATATGTTCACGAAAATTTATCATTGTGTTCTTTGCGTTTGTCAGAACACATTGATAAATTTTTGTGCACGTAAGAGTTATGTTTTAAGCATAGAAAGTGCCTTCGAAATCCCTGAAATTAATAACGCGTGTTTGAACCTTAAGACACTGTTTCGTCAACAGGGTGACGAGGTACAAAACAATTGATGGTCACTTTTACGTTGACTGTGACCTTTTGGAGATTTTTTATTTAATGTAAGATCATTTCATCTCTAATTTTCAATAGAAAGAATGCGTCAAATAAGCATTCTTCTACCAAGAGCGCATGCTCGGGTTTTTGGTACGAAGCGCAACCGACTGCGATGTTTGCTAATGCAACAGGATATGAAGATTCATGACTCCAGTTAAATAACGTCATTCGGCATCTTTAGTCGTTTCGTCAGCATCGCAAACAGCGGCAGTCAAATTTATTGTTCATTGGTCTGCGTAACGACCGTGTTATTTGAAGTAGCTAGCGCAAATTTGTATCTCGCTATTTTAGTTGAGCATTTGCAACGTTTATAAGCAATCAATTAAATAATCATTTATTGACTTTCGTAAAAATTATATCTTATTGACAGAATTATGAAAACAAACTGACAGTGTGTAAGAAAATAATCAAGAACTCGAGAAACTATATATTTTGTGTTGGAACGTCGTGTTACCGGAAATAAATTAATATTGTCACTCGACTTAAATATTCCCGTGAGATGCTACAGGTTGAGTTTTAATCGCAAATTTGTATTTCATTTTAATTTTTACCTACGCTACTAGCTAGGTTGGTATACTCTTTACTACGCTGATTTGGTACTTTGGATGAATAAACTAAATGGGTTGTTGCGGTGCAGTCAAATTTCTGTAGGTATATATTTTTTGGGAAATAAAGTTATAAAACTCCAAATGGCTATTCGAACGTGGCTCTAAAATGTTAAAGACCGGTTACATGAAAAGCGTGCGAATGATAAATTGATTGTTCATCGCGTTAAAGTGCTTATTATTGTATTACTAATTGTACGTACGGTCAAATAATTTCATGAAGCTAAAGGTACTGACCGTACATAACAGGTTTAGCTAGTTATATAGCAGTGATGCAGAAGTGAGGTGGACCACGCTAATAACATCGCATTTATACTTTGGTGCATAATTGTTGAAAACGTTAAATCCGAGTATAATAAGTGTTTGTACATAATGGAATGAATGCAGTGCAACAGAAGGAATAAAATGTGTAAGTATGTATGGTACACTTTCTTCTTTTGTTTTTGTTACTAGTTCAGATGGTGAGGATATTTACTTTGATGAACAAGCCAAACTAGGCGTTGATATTTGACGGGATATTTTAATAACCCTCAATATTTTTATTGAAGTAAAGCTATGAAAGAATTAGTGCACATTTATTAATGGTTATTTATTATGGTTTCTCGCAATCGGAAACATAATACTTATTTTATTAAAAAACTACATGGTATACATCCCTAAGGGTTGAACGAAAGGGTGACGTAGGACTATATCAGATCATTAGATCAAAAACTAATGTAAACTGCATTTCTGGCATATGTATGTTTATAAGAATCTGTGAGTGTCATTGTTTAAGTGAATGTTTGAAAGAGAAGAGCGAAATATTCAAATTTAATTCTCCATTGAATGCAATGGTGGCTTTGATGGGTTAATAAGTACAACGCCTGCAACCATTGAGACATAGATATTTCTTTTAAAAATCTCTTGTGTACATCATAAAGGTTGAAATAGTAATGAACGACCAGCCCACAGATTATTGTATTAAACATGATTGTGCGTAGCTTGACATGTTTCAATAATTTTACTTTAACTCGCTTGTGGCCTTTAAAAGGGCCATTGGTTACAAATAACATTAAAGCCAAAGCACGTTCATCGGAAATATGAAGTGCCATTCTGTTTTGACATGAATGGCAACAGGCACGTAAGTGTGCGGTATCGATTCACTGTCTCTTGCTCCGAGAAGGTTTTACTAGTTTACTTTCACAGCTTACCGCTTGTTACATAGCAGAAAATATGGCACATAAACAAAAATATCTGTTTTATTTGTATGAGAGTCCTTATCATCCAACCACAGGGGTGAGGGGTCTCAAAACATCATAAAATAAATTCATACCTCCCAAACACCCCACAATATGGGCTAGTTCTCCTCAGAAAGTAGTACAATTTATTCTCAACATATTACCATGTTGGGACGATACCTTCAATTAAAATAACAATTACTAAACGACATAGTAGCTGTTCATAAGTAAAGGCAGCAAAAGAAGACATGTAACGAGGTTACAAAATAAAATAGGTAACAAACCCTATTAACCAATCCCACACACAACCTTCACCAAAAGCCTTGTCGCGTTACCTGTAGTTATCCTCGAAAAAAGGTTAGGGTACCGCGACAGTAAACAAACCCTGCTAATGCCCACTGGATGAAACCTGGCGAAATTAGCCGAAGTTGGGTCATTGGCCCCGGTCGAAAGTCCTGTGCTTGGCAGGCTCAAAAGTCTGGGAAAAGAGCCATTTGTAAGACAACCACCTAATAGATAACACGAACGCACAAAAAGGTGAAGTAAGCCGGAAGATAAAAGAGAAGAATAGTTAAGAAGTGAAGCTACTTGAAAAGTTAGTTGAGTAAAGTTAGCTGACTGATGGATTGTAAAAGCGGATAGCAAAAGAAAGTGAAATTGAGTAAAAATACGGTTGGCAGGTGAATTTAATAAAAATGAAAAAAAAGCATGGTGACGTTAAAATTACAACCGTGTTACAGGTAGAAGCTATAGAGGTACAGCAGGAAGAAGTTTGGTTAGTTTTAACACGAACGAAAATACCAACAGGTAAATGATAGATTAATTGTATGTGAACGATAAAAATATTTGTATACCAAACCCTATGTATAAACGTACTAACCCTCGTGTTCAATCCGTTTGAAGCATCCTCCTTCAAACGGAATTCTAACCCTAGGGCCGGAGAGCGCGACCATCGTCAGTCGGCCTCCCCACGTTTTCGACCTTCAGTGGGCTCCCGATCTCCCACGAAGCCAGCCGAGTGGAGTTGTAATACCCACGTCGCAAGCAGTTGCGACCGTCCGTGGCCCTATACACCACCGATCGGATGACCTGAGCACCGAGAAACAAACCATTACCGTACCCACCACACAAGAAATCGCTACCGGTTGTTTGTGGCCCTATACACCACCCACTGTGTGACATCTGACGGTTGTCGGATTCTGAAAGCACACTTCCGACCAACTCACCACGTTGTGTCCATCATCGTAGCCAATTCGACGCACCCGCAGGCGGTTTGAGGAACCGCTGAAATCAGCAGCCGCCGGCTCTGAACGTACGCCGTAGGAGAAATCAAAAGAAAACGAGAGCAGCATGCAGTAAGATACCCCCCACGACACTAACCTCTAGAATAAGATAGCTTGTGTAATGAAGGCCAACTAAACGACAAAACGGTGTTTTCCGTTATTCATGTGCCCTCGGAAAGTGTGCGTCCCCAAATGAGCTCTTCCCCCCAAATCGGTTCGCGAGTTAGCCCCCGGTAGGTTGGTGTAGGACGCCTAGGCGCCTAGGGGCACTAGCCGATGGTTGCCCTTTTTGCCCTTGTTTGGTCGGCCGTACGATCCATCCGACGTTAAGTTCGTTCCGGTTTTTTTGTCTTCAAGTGTTAGTTGCGCGTTTGAGGGACCTGCCCTGAGATATCCTAGCCGGACCGGGATTGATTCAAAGACACGCTCCTTCACGGCAATATAGTTGCCTGGCGCTTAAGTGAAGGTTGTGATTGCTCCCTGCCCCAAAACCAATCCCGCCACAATAGCTCAAAAAACTGGTCGCAGAAACCCGCTAAATTTGGTATCATTTGCATGATTAGTTCTCGAATTATGAGGAAATTTGTATTCCATTTGTATGGGAGCCCCCCCTCTTAGAATGGGAAGGGTTCTCAGTACACCATAGATAAAATTCTTACCTCCTTTTGCTTGATAAATTCTCGAGTTATGAGGAAATTTGTATTTCAATTGTATGAGATCCTAAAGAGGGGAGGTGTTTCAATGCATCATAGAAAAAAATCCTGCCTTCTAAAACCCGCACATGCCGAATTTGGTTCCATTTGCTTGATTAGTTCTCGAGTTTTGAGGAAATTTGTGTTTCATTTGTATATGAGCTCCTCTTACTCTTACTCTCTCCATAAAATTGCTTTCTTACCCCCTCCATAAAATTGCTGGTCATTTATCCATTCAACGACATATAAATTGTTCAGTTTCGTTCAGTAGTTTACTAGTTATTACCATTTGAAATCTTTCATTCAAACGTTACACTTCTATTTTCGTTTTCACAAAGTGCTAGCCAGTCCCAGTATAGTACACGCAGAAAAATGATGATAGTTTGAAGAAACAATCCCCTATTGTTGAGTTCAACTTGTATCATATTTTTGAATCAAAAAAACTATTGTTTAAACTTAATTCACACTCCTTTTGTTTTTACTAGATCGTTTATAAACTCAAAAATACTTATTTTTGATTCTACAATTTTTTCTTTGATAGAAACTAGCTATTATTCGAAATAACAAAACTTGTTGAACTAAAAGGTCAAACAGTTAGAATCAAAAAAAATCTGGGTTAGCCTTCAGTCAACAATGTTTTCTGTTGAATTTATACAGAATTCTTTTGCATTTACAATTTATTTTTCTGCGTGTAAACAAAGACGTAGTCCTACGTCAAAAAATTCGCTTTATTCTGCCACATAACCAAAAACCTACACAATATTCACAATCCAAAGCTCTACACAATATTCACATAGCAAATAATTAGAAAATTTCACCATACTACAGGCAGAATTTTACTATCGAGTCGTATTCGTTAATTAGGTTGACTTGGTTGAAATTTCCAGAGAGGCAAGCAAGTTGTTGTTGTTAGTTTATTAGACCTTCTTTAACGCAAGGTGTTCATTCGGATACGCAAGTTATTTTTGTGTCTGATTTTGAAAACTTTCGTGTCTCGAAGTACATATTGAAAACCTGGGTAAGTTTAAAATTGAAGTAAGTAAGCTTTTCGATCTGCGGTCTCGATATACGAGTAACAACAGGCGAAGAAAATTACAATTGAAATGTTTTTCACTTTTCTTGTATTTCAATGAAAATTTAAAAGTGTACACACATACACAAACATACACACACAGATACTTATACACATATACGCAAACATACACACACACACACCTACATCACACATTCATTGAATACAATCGACGCTTGACTATTTTGGTTTTATACGTGTTGCGATAGGCAACGAAAAAGAAGACGATTTTCAGATTTGATAACGTGTATTTAATGGCAACGTTAAAAAAATCCTATAGAATGATATAAATTGTTATATAATATTAATAATTTTGTTGTTTTTCATATCGTCATTATGTAAATATTGCATATGTACAAAGTAGATGTAAGAAAAACTCACGTTTAGTGTCTCCTCAGCATTAATTACGGGAACGAAGTGTTTTCTGTAAGTACTTATTTTGTGTAAGATCTCAGCGACAACCTCCTAATCAATCTAATTCACGAACAGCAGCTATACGCTATACTTGTCAACCGTACTACTAGTTAATAACTTTTGCCACCGTACTACTATTTATATCTTTTTAGCACCGTACTCCTAATTTTAAGTTTTAGCACTGTAGTTTAATTAATTTAACCGTACTGTTAACTATTATTTTAAACTACTTTAGTATTTTAAAGTGGAAAATAGTAAAGGAACTAATTTCGTATTTGTTATGGACTGAACACAAAATCACTAATATCAACGTTTATTTCTAATTAACCCCTCTAAGGTCTACATCATTTTTATCGCCGCAAAATTCACTAAAATGGCCGTATCTTTTTTATATTTCAATATTTTTTCACCAAATTTGGGAATTTTCCCGAAAATATTTTCTATTTTCATAATATAATGGATAATGGCCATATGTCATATTGCCCCGGAGTAATTCTGTAGTTCCTTGGGGGACCGTGACATGGCTTTTTAGATAAAGTTGCCAAATATGACAATTTGTTTGAAATCTGTTGATTTTTGTAAACATATCATCGACTGTGAGCATACCAATTGCTTTGTCGCAGTTACGAGCCATGGTGCCCGCCATCCGGATCCGGGGGAACACTATGGTCCCGGAACCGGTTCCCATAAAGGCACATTTCAGCATCAGTAAAGTATGTCGTGTCGCATATCAAAAAACATCAGCACTCGACAAAATAGCGATTGATAATCATCTCATGTCTTTCAGAGGCCAGAGGTTAATATATACAAAGTATACAACCCAATGCACAGTGGTCCAAACAGCGAAATACGTGATCGTTTGATATAGCGCCAAGACGTGAAGTTTTTGCATATGGTGTCTTTAGGAGCATTTCTTGGTATAACAAGTCCCTTCTTGTGAGAGAAATCTTTGGGTGTTGAATTCCCTTAAAAGTGAGATACAAAATTTATTTTCTCGTATATTCGAGATACAGGTTTGGTACTTTCAGCAAAGTTGTAGTAAATATCAATACAAACAACTTTGTCAAAGACACCATACTTGTATCTCTTTATGGAAATTGTCTATGAAGCGTTATTCGTGGACAAACCCTTCAAAACAGTTTTTAAACCCTGACTTATTCTGGTTACCTTTTATGTGTTCATAGTATTCTAGAAAGTGGTTAATCTTGCTAAAATAAATGTTTTTGTAGAACATTATTATACGCGATTTTCTGCAGTTTCGGTGATTTTGAGCATTTTTGATGAAAAATAGTACTACTTTGAGCTTGAGTATTTCCCAAGGTGGCAAATAGTGGCAGATCAAACAACTGCTACTTAAAAGTACAACAAAAAAGCTTTAAAAGTGCACTCAAGTATTTTTTTTTACACGGTTTGTTTTTTCGATTATTAAGAACGGGACAACTCAAGGACCATTCATTTATTTCTCAATACATTTGGGAGAGGCCCGACATTCGTCGCGTAGTTTTTAAATGGTCCCTCAGTTGCACCGTTATTGAGTTATCGAAAAAAACAAACCGTGTAAAAAAAGACTTCAGTGTAAATGTCAAATGTCTGTATCCGTTTGTATCCTCAAAAGTTATAGTTGTTTCAAAAATCCATATCAGTCATGTTTATAGAACAATTAAAATGTACATCGGATGCAATAAACGCCATTATGTTTACGTTGACAATCTCTTTCTAACAAGTTGAGTTACCAGCAATTTTTTCGCCTATTTTCGAGTCGAAAATTGATGCAGACTTAAAATTATTTGACGCAATTAATAAGAGAAAAGCTTCCAAATAACTAACTTAAGTCTATTTTGTTCAATACCTTCGATTGGTGTCTTTTCAAAAGATCACACTCATAATGGGCTGGTACCAAATGGCCGAAACACAACTGGTCGAATCACGAATAGCTGAAATCCAAATGGCCGAATTTCAACAACAGTCACAGAAGGCTGAATTTTCTCGGAATGACTAAATAACTATTTAATTAGAAAACACGAATTAACAAGCAGTTAACAATTAACTTTACACAAACCAAACATAAAATAAGCAACACATCTTTTTCGTGTACTTTTAAGTAGGAGTTGTTTGATCTGCCACCATTTGCCACCTTGAGAAATATTTAAGCTCAAAGAAGTACTATTTTTCATCAAAAAAGCTCAAAATATCTGAAACTTCAGAAAATCACGTATAATAATGTTCTACAAAAACGTTAATTTTAGCAAGATAAACAACTTTCTAGAATACTATTAACACGTAAAAGTTGACCAAAATAAGTCAGGGTTTAAAAATTGTTTTAAAGGGTTTGTCCACGAATAACGCTTCATAGAAAATTTCCATGAACAGATACAAGTATGGTGTCTTTGACAAAGTTGTTTGCATTAATATTTACTACAACTTTGCTGAAAGTACCAAACCTGTATCTCGAATGTACGAGAAAATAAATTTCGTATCTCACTTTTAAGGGAATTAATCACCCAAAGATTTCTCTCACAAGAAAGGGCTTGTTATACCAAGAAATGTTTCTAAAGACACTATATGCGAAAGACATTACGTTTTGGCGCAATATCAAACGATCACGTATTTCGCTGTTTGGACCACTGTGGTCAGGAACGAGAAGAGAGCGAGCGCATCAGCGCTGGAACTTATATAAGTAATCTAATAGTTGGTACCACTGCTTTAATGACAATTTACAGGAAGTAGCTTAACGCAATTGTACGTGAACCCTGACATTCACTACATAACACTCTCCGGGCTTTAAAAGATACTTTCAATTGATAATGACTTTTACAACTAGTTTCCAAATATTCGATAAAACGTTATAATTATAAGAAATAATTCTTTTGTATAATCAAAACACCGACTGATATTATTCCCCTCTCGTCTTGAAAACTTATTTCAAACTATTGAGGTTAACGAATTCATCGATTTGTGTTGTGACTTCCCTTCTTTCTTAATTGCTTGTTGAATTTTTCACTATGCAAATCTGACTTGGATTTAAACATTATTGTTGACTTGACTGTGACTTGTCTGACTGACCTTGATTTTAGTTTGACTTAACTTGATTTCACTCTGACTCGAATTAAATTTGACTTGGTTTGACTTGACTCTGACCTGACTTCGACGTGTCTTTGACTTGACTTTGATTGGACTTCGACTTGATTTTGACTTTCACATAATATTGGCATGACTTTAGTTTGACTTTGAATTCTACGAAAGTATAAAAGGGTGCTCAGACTACAAACTTTACCTAAGTATGCTAAGGAATGAAAATTTCAAACCCATTGAATTCCTCCATTTTGGAATAACACGGTTGGATGAAAAGGATCCATTTGTCTTTATTCTTCGACGACTTCTGACATGAGATTCAATCTCCAGTCGTTCACAGCTTCTGACATTTCACCAACACGGTTTTGACTAGTTGTAGACTCCTGATGACTCTCCGATGACTGACACATAGTAGAAATATGGCCGGACTTTCCACATGCATAGCATGTCCACTGCTTGGCTGGACACGTTTCCGGATTGTGAGCTCTTCCACAGCGGAAACAAGACTTCGTTGGCTTTCCCGATGACGACTTACACGGTTTTTGATGCGATTGTTCTCCCAAAGTAGTTATTTTCGATGTCCCTTGCAACACTTTCGACTCCTGTTCGGCAGCTTCGTGACTGCGGGCCATAGTGCAGGCTTTCTCAAAGGTGAGCTCAGATTCTCCAAGGAGCTTAGTCTGCAACTTGGCGTCTCCGACTCCGGCGACAAATGGATCCCGTAAAGCTTCGGGCAGAAACGCGGCAAAATTACAACCATGAGACTCAGCTTTTAACTGAATGCTGAATTCCGAAATAGACTGAGAATCGTACTGCTCGCATTGCCTAAATTTGTAGCGTTCGGCTACCACATTAACCGTTGGTTCTAAATACTTTTTCAGCAATACGATCAGGTCTTCATAAGATTTTTAGCACGGATCCTCCGGTGAACATACTTTGAACGCAATGGAATAGAGGCTAGGACCAGCCATAGTCACCAATGTTGCGATTTTCTTATCCTCTGGCACGTCATTGACTAGGAAAAATTGCTCTAAACGACTGACATACTCTTCAAATTCTTCTCCGACAACGTATGGTTCCATGTGTCCAAACATTGGCCTTGACATGATTATTGATTTATTGTCACCCGATTCTTGTTTAGGATTTATTTGCGACATGCGCGACGCTACCAAACAGACGGCTACCGTGGTTATGTTCGTCGATAAACTACACTGTTTTTCTGACTCACTGGCTAACGGCAAACTAACACTAGCTAGACATACGTGTACATCCTTTTGTCCTCGTCGCCAAAATTGTTATGGACTGATAACACAAAATCACTAATATCAACGTTTATTTCTATAGACTAATCTCAAGTTTTTAGTCTTGACCTTGAAATGCGGTCATACATATATGTTAATATTTTTTGAAACGATGGTTCTACCAGGGGCGGACTGGGAGCCAATGGGGCCCACCGGGCCTTTGAGATTAGGGGCCCCAGATTGCAAAATTCTCATGATAGTAAATTAACACAAAAAACGACATCTACTCCAAAGACATCAGCGTAACAAGGACAGTAAATCGAATGAATATGGGCTCTATTTCGAAAGTCATGTCGTGCAATTCGACTCGACTCAGGCACTGTCGAGTGTCGAGTATCGGGAGAACGGGCAGCATAGCGGCTCCAGGCTCGAAACAAAACAAACTCAGTCGTTATTAGGACCGAGTTACCAGCTTTTAGCGTGTGCGTCATATTAGCGGATCACGGTACTTTAGTTTGCACGCATTTTTCTTCAACCCAATCTTCGCTACTTTGAGTTTTAGTTTGTTCAGCCACCACCACAGATGCTGTTTTATCGACAATATCCATTTCATTGAGAAAGCAGACGAACTAATTAGATTTGCTGAAGATTGTGCCTGTGTGTTGATCCTTTCATAACATCCTGTGACGGCATGTTGAACAGCCCACATGAGGGACTATCACGTTGATAAAGTCCCCTGCGAGGTTAGAATAGCCATGATTTTACGGTCGATGGTATCATACGCAACTTTGAAATCAATCAAATAATTGTGCGTTGAATTCTGTATTCATGGACTTTTTTGAGGATCTGCCGCACCGTGAATATTTGATTTGATTTGCGTGATAAATGATAGGATGTCAATAGTTCAATATATATGAGTAGCTTACTGCGTCTACACGTCAGAACAGAACAGTTCATAGTACAGGCGATTCCCTTGCCGAGTTATAGCTATTCCTCGGATTAAACTCTTGGATTCTCCTATAAAAATCCTGCTTCTATAAGCAAGGTATTCTGTGCGAATCCTCTGTAGACTTTCTTCACACGATTCCAATGTGAGGAATGCCCGAGACTCTGCGCGAAGCTTTTTGCTTCGTCTTGGTAGAGCTGTGGAAAAAAGAAACCACCGTCTAAAAACGCCAGTACGAAGATCACGTGCTCGCCAGTCCAGAGGAGAGGTTCGTCAGCAACGACACACGGATTTACTACAAAACGGTCAGGTGCAAGAATTTTGCCATGTTGTGATGTGCAATGATAGTGCTGGCAATCTGCTTACTGACAAAACGACGGTAGCAGCCAGGTGGAAGAGTATTTCCAGACGCTGTTGAATACAGAAGTAAACACGAAGATCAGCAGGTACAGGATCAGAATTTTGAGCGACGGCCAAACTGTGGGGCCACCAATACAGGAGGAGGTCAAAAGAGCAATCAGTGAGCTGAAAACGGTAAGGTTGCTGTAAAGTATGGGATCCTGGCTGAACTTCTAAAAACGGGGAGCGAGCAGCTGTACAAAACAATTCACCACCTCATTGTCAGGAACAGAATATAGGAGGAAAATAAATATCGGAGGAGTGGTTAATTGGCCTCATTTCCCATAAATTTAAAAACGGACATCGACTTGAGAGTAAAAACTATCGAGGCATTACGTTGCTCAATTTTGCCTATAAGGTGCTCTCCCTATCCCTATCTGGACTGAGTCCGTTAGCTGACTTCTTCGTCGGTGAGTAGCAAGCTGGTTTTCATGAGGGTCGCATCACGATGGATCAGATATTTACCCTGCGTCTAGTAACTGACGAGTTCCGGGAGTACAACTTGCAGACTCATCATATCTTTATGGATTTCAAGGCGGCATACGATTCAGTCAAACGAAATGAGCTGTGACAGTTAATGCTAGGACATGGTTTTCCCACAGAACTAGTTACGTTGATTCGTGTGACGCTGGATGAGTAAAAATTACGAGTCAGAATAGCAGATGAGACCTCACGTTCATTTTGATTTTGCAGATGACGTCGATATCACCGAAATCAAAAATAGAGCAGCGAAATAAGCCTTTAGGTCATTTATTGAGAAATTGGGACTTACCATTAACACCGCCAAAACGAAGTACATGACGTGGAAATCCCAATGGTGTTGGTGTCGAAGAGGAACTGAATATATTTTGGAATGCTCGTGATATGTGACAACAATGTAAGTCGCAAAATAAAACGACTGATTGCAGCTGCGAATTGCCCTTTACGCAGGCATTACATTTTGTAGCTGAAGTTCCGTAGCTTGCAAATTCGCATAAAACTGACGCTCTAGAGAATACTAATCCTCTCGGTGGCCCTTTACGGACTCGAATCATGGGCGCTAAAAGAAGCTGATCGACGAATGCTTGGGGTTTTAGCGTAAAATTTGGCAAAACCCAAAATGGAGTGTAGCGCAGACGCTACCAGACCTGAACCATGAGCTATATTAAGAATGCAAATATGCTGTTATAATGAAGATAGTACAGTGTGGCAGTCTGCGCTGGGCTGGCCACGTGTCTAGAATGCCCGACGAAAGAGTAGCCAAAATTATTTTAAGCAGAGAATCAAGAAGAGGCCGTAGACTTCGGAGTAGACATCGCACTTCGTACTGATAGATGTGCGCTATCGAGGATGGGATGATGCACATTCAGCTGGTGTTCGAGGGGTTTGAAGAAAGGTAGCCCAGGATTGAGCACTGTAGGACCATAATTCATTCGGCGCAGGATAGATAACGGACCGTCGCCACTGAAGTAAACTGAGTATGGAGCTTAAGCCGACAATTCAATATCTGCGGATGAAATACTAATTCTACTTTTAAATACTCAGAATTGAAGCTGGTAATATTTTCGGAGCTTGGACCCCAACAGCTCAACTTAAATGATTTCATAAATCATGGAGCCCCAGCAGTCGAACATTCGTGTGTCATAGAAAAAGTTTAATTGAAAGAGAAATTTTGGTTTAAAGGTCAGGGCCCCAACAGTCTCATTTGAAGCTGAATTTTCAATCATCAAATCGGTTGATTCATAAATCATGGGGCCCCAGCAATTGGTTTAAAGTTCGGGGCCCCAATAGTCTCATTTGAAGCTGAATTTTCAATCATCAAATCGGTTGATTGCATAAATCATGGGGCCCCAGCAATCGAACATTCCTGAGTCATAGAAAAAGTTTAATTGAAAGAGAAATTTTGGTTTAAAGTTCGAGGTCCCAATAGTCCTATTTGAAGCTGAATTTTCAATCATCAAATCGGTTGATTTCATAAATCATGGGGCCCCAGCCATCAAACATTCGTGAGTCGTAGAAAGAGTTTAACTGAAATAAAAATTTTGGAAAATCTCATTTTGTGTAACGACGAAATTTTTACTGGGGCATTCGTGAGTCGTAGAAAGAGTTTAACTGAAATAAAAATTTTGGAAAATCTCATTTTGTGTAACGACGAAATTTTTAGCTCGACTGCTTGCATCTGTTTCACTTACACACAAAGCCGTATGAACATAGCTGTCATTCCTATACCTTGAGCAGTGATTGGCATACAATATCAATATCATTAAGATCCTGTTGATATTGAAATATCAATGTCATTGAGATGCTTCCGATATCATGAATGTCTAATATTAAATAGTAGTAAGTAGTAGTAAGGGGGAAATCCACCATCATTTCAAGGACTTGCCAGTGTATGTGGGTAGACTTACAGTAGATCCAAATTTGATTATCAAATGAATATCACACTAATGCTGTTATAGAAGGACCAAAAGGGGTTGGGCGGACCCACAAGCAGGGACACTTGTGCGCATTCCGGGGTTTTAAGATTTTCCTTCCAACATTAGGATCCTTCCATGTAATAATCAATTTCGCTGCACCAGCTTTAACCCACGTGATGGTTTGTTTGTGAGAAAAATCAGAGGGGTTGTGTACAAGACACGACCGCATATATAGGTGACGCAGGACTACGTAAGTCTCTTTGTAGTGATAGTAGCATGTAGCATGATTACAAGCATGAATGTAATCATTCGATTCTTCATGTATACATGCTATATGCAACATATATACATGCTACATGCGTTGTATGTAACATTTATCAAAGTACTAACATTGCATACGTTCAATTCTCAAAAGATTGTGCATTTGAAAACAATTTAACAAAATCAAGAACACAAACTATTGCTCTCCTGCTACCTTACTGAAATTAAAGATTGTTTTTATTTTCCATGGTTTCCCACGTTGAAGGGATTTTACCAATTTAATCCTATTTTATCAACAGCACATCTTTTCACTACACTTCTAATGAAACGGCAAGCATGCGTATTCATACAGTCGTATTATAACCGAACAGTACAGCTGTAGCACATTTTTTCAACACAGATATCAAGTTCGCCTAGGTTTAATCGTCTTGCAGTAAAGAATTTGCGATTTGTTGGGACAACGAACTTGTGTCATTTTTCTGGCACACTTCCCTAACACAGACATCAAATTGGACTAGGTTTAATCGCGTTCGTAAGAAATCTGTTTGCATGAGGGGGCTTTGTCACTCTTTCTGGTGTGCTTCCCAAGCAAGGACATCAAAATGGTCTAGGTTTAAACGCGGTGTTAAGAAATCTTGTTGAAATGAGGAAACTTGGTCACTTGTTTTGGCTTACTTCCCAAGCACAGATATCAAATTGGTATAGGTTTAGATCATCGTAAAGAATCTTCCAACCAATCACGAAGCAAGAATTCTGGTACAACATAGGTTCATTATTTTAAATTTTTCAATAGTTCAACATCAAGAATCCATACTTTTCTTCATTTGGGTCAATTCTTAGAAGATTTTCCGATCAATTGGTGTAAGAATATTGAAAATCGATTGGAAAACCGCTGAGCTATTAGCGCTCAAAACCTTTCATTTTTCGTGACGCTCGCATTTTTCGATTTTTTGGAATGACACCCTATCTCAAAACTTGCCGTAAGACGTAGTCCTACGTCAAAAGAACTTACATAATTGTTTCAGACCTTAAGGACTCCGGTTGGCAATCCACTCCATCATCCAGCCTTCCACAATTATGCTGTTCATGGCAATAATGTTTATATTGTAGTAAATAGTAACGTTATAATAATATTCTGGTAATAGTTCAAGGTCATACCTGCATGTTTGAGTTTTACCTACATCCCGCTAAGTAACTTCCCCTTTTGTAGTCCTCTAGGGCCAATTCCTCTCATCCTTCCAATCCTCATCATTGTTCTTTCCACTCCACTTGAGCTAAGCACTAATCTACAACAAAAAAAAAAAAAAAAAAACCTTGGGGGGAGATTTGGTTATTATTGTTCTATTCTTTTGTAAATACTTCTCTGTCTTTTTATAATTGTATTTTTCAATTTTTTATTTATTTTGCATATATTCTTAACTGGTTTTCATATTTATAATTAATTTTATATACATATTCCTCATTATTGTTTAGGTTTCTTTGTTTTATATATATCTTAAAATTATATGGTTATTTTTAGTCATACGGTTTGCTATAAACATTTATCACCCCTCGCTTCCATTATATTCAATTATGTACTCATAAATACATGTATATGTAAATGTATATATACATTTTTATAGATAACCTAATTTTATAATATTCAGTTTACTTATTAATTGTCTATTGTTAATTTGTTTAACAGTGTTATTTGCATTTCTCGTACTTTATGATGTACTCCGCTTCATTATCGGATCTTCTGTTACTATCGCCCCAATAGTCTTGAAGAAATTTCATTTTAATGTTAACAAAATCATCTAGAAGTGCTTGGTATCTATTTCGTTTAAGTTTGCTTTGTTCATTTGTTTGTTGATTAATTCGCAGTGATTAATCCATGCTTGATCAATGATTTAATGCACACTTCCATTTTTAGTCTGTTTTGTCTACCGGATGTAGACTGGGGTTTTCCTTTTATGGTTGCTCTTTCAAGTATTTAGTATTCTTTGGTGTGTATTTGTCAGTATTATTGTTATGATGTTGAATAAGAATTGTACCAGAACTTGTGTTTTATATTTTGTGATTTCGCTTTTTTTTATTATGTTGTTTTATTTTTGATTGTATGATTTTGTATTTGTTGTCGTTTTATTGATATTTTTATTTATTTCGTATCTTACCGGAAATCCCTTGCCGGATTTCCCTTGCTTTGTTGTTGCAATATGCAGATGTTGTTATGTTCTCGCTTGTACCGATATTATCAATATTTAGTATGTATTTGGTAATTTTTAATGATATAAAAACATGTAGGTACTTGTGATGGAAGGTGAAATTAATATGGATAGTTTGCTTACCAGTACCGCTGATCCAATATGATTATTAAATATGGTTATTAAAATAAATACCTGTATGAAACGTGTCAATGATACTGGCAACACTAACCCGCCTTGTTATATGCCAGTTACCTATACTTAAATCTTCTCCTTCACCACTCCGCTAATTATCGCAGTCTTGTCTGTAGAATGTAAATGCCGCGCTCTTTCGTTTCGACGCTTACTGTGCGAGCGTAATCATCGAAAACCGAATCCGATTCATACGTGATTTATTTGAAATTTTCCTTGGCATATATAAATCAGCCTCTGCGCCGGTTATATAAACCCAATGAAGTTTATTCACATTGATACAAACCGCACTTCGATGTGTGCGCACAGTCGATATTCTCTTCACTTTCTCACCATCGCTCGACCAGCAACAAAATTTCCAACCGCGCCGCACTAACACTAGCACCTGTAAAACCGAAAAATCGGCTAGATTTGTAGCCCCCGCTCACTGCTCCACCTTATATGCTTGCTTCCATCAAGATAGGAGACTAATTTTTGGATGTAAAACGAACTATGTATTACATATCACAAAACCGCGCAAACCGCACACCGCTCGCCAGAAACAACATGTCACGCATTATTTCGAATGCATGACGACAAACGCAAAAACACTGCCCCGGATCATACCGCGCAATTACCATGAATCGTAATCAATATAAAATATACAGCATTATGTAATACACAAATGAAAAACCAAATACTTATCTCAGGCTTGTAATAGATTTAAATACTGTTTTTGCGAAACTGTATTTAACATTTCCTCTACGTTCCAATTAGAATCGATGGCCAAGCTTCCACTTCAACACCAAGCTAACACTTCAAAAAAGCACACGCGACGCGATTCACCGACTATCTCACGAACACCACTACTAATAAAATATTTGTTTCCTCTGTGCGCGAACGCTTCAAACACGCAGTGCTGGGTGCCGTTGCTTGCTGTTATTTAATTTATCTCTTATGTAGCATAATACGTAGCCTTGCCGATATCCATTTCTAGCAAATAATCGCTTGTCTATCTTATCGACATCCCTGATTTCACAATTAGAATCACTCGAGCAGTTTACACTATCCTTTCCTTTTTTCTAACTCTCGCAACGAAAGAAATATAATGCAAAATACAATACGCAACCGCTCGCGTCATTCGCTTCACACACACACGTATAAGTAACACATCTTCGTCGTCAAAGCGATCCAAAAAAGACGCTCACCCACGAGAAATATTAAAATTACTGTTTGAAACTCTTTATTTCAGGCCCTTAGATCCATTTAGCACTGCAACTCTACCCTGGATTACATGATAAATACACTAAATTACATTCTAGACACTTTTAGATACTAAATAGGCACTAAAACACTGCAAATTTCAGCAACTGCCAAGAGCCAGTCGATACTAGAACCGCTCTTGCCGAGCTTGCGAAGCAGACTGGGATCATGAATGTCTAATATTAAATACTGAAAAATTATTATCAGATTATATAATTGAGATATACACTCAAGTCGCTTTTTACGCGAAGGATACGTCCCGCGTAAATTCCGAAAACCGCGAAGAAAAAAACCAAAATTTCGCGTAAAAAAACTGTGGATTTCAACAGTACGCGAAAAAATAGACGTTTTGAGCACATCCGCGTAAATTCCGAAAACCGCGTAAAAATAGTCGCGTGAAAAGCGACTTCAATGTATTTCACTTTTTATTGCGCTCTTCACACTCAATTGGACTGCACAGTTATAAAGTGCAACCTTCAAAACTGTGATGAAAAGTGTGCTACTGATAATATCGCTAGTAGTCTTATATCGATAATATCATCAAACTTTATCATCAGGGAAGAATATCGAAAATTGGAGGGTTTCAAGTGAAACCTTCTTTTTGGCTTGTTATTATTTTAACATTTTTGTTCTATTTCTTACGTATTTTTGATTATACTATCATATTATCGTTAGTAATTATTAACGATAAAAAACTTTATCAATAATCGTTATAGATTTTGATCGGCATTTCCCATCATTACAACTCTCCCATCTGAGCTGACATTTGATTTAGCAGTGGCGCCAATACCAGTTGTAGGAAAAGCAAATAGTATTTAATTTTCCATTTATTTTATATATGCTGCATATTTGTTCAAGTTATGAATTATGTGCGGAATTATGTATTTAGTAACTATTTTTATATTATTCTTAGCGTCGATAACAACTCTACGTAAGCATTAGAATTCAAATAGGAATCAACCAAGATTCATGGGGTTTTCAAACGAAATTTTGGCAACTTTTCTCACCTACAAAATGTGTGACTGAACAAGTGTGTTCAAAATCCAACTTTCAATGCAAAGGGCAATAATTTCAGGCATTTAAAATCATCAGCGTCTTAATGATATTGATATTGACAGCACCATTCAATACGTGATAGAGCCTAGTGAATGAACTCGTCACTGCCAAAATAATTTTGACGGATTGATCTGAAAAAAATCGTCACTCGGGTACAGCACGTTATTTTCTTTTACGATTGGTGTGCTATGATGCCGATTTTGACTAATAGTTGCATTCATTTTCATCGAAATTGATCGAAATTTCACTGAAATTGAAAATTCGCAGCCCTGGCATATAATGTCAGCGTTAAAAAATTCCTATCTATACCCAAAGTAAATTGATATATACCAGGTATGTGACCATCGTGGGTTGCATTAGTGTGTGTAGAAAGAAGAAGAAATAGTTCTGATATATGGTGGAACTTGCATGAAAATTAAAACTAAATTAATTGTAATTAATGAATGCAGCTATATTATTCCAGAGAAATATTTGAACATTTACAATGAAATGTAAGAATTATATTTTAAAGTCATTTGCACTTGTAGCCTTCTTTATTATGCGTAAAAAATTTGAGAACATGGGTGACTAACTATTTCGATGTGCAATTGAAAAATGAATTAATGTTTCTAATACTTCACGATCAATACGGTATACGGTTGCTTAAATTAAAACACGTTCCATCCAACATTTTGCTTGCATGATGCTCTTGAATATCTGCCTTTAGCATCTATTCGAATAAAACTATTTTTTAAAAGAAGACATCAATTCTTTTAAAAAATAGTTTTATTCGAATAGATGCTTGTGCTACTGCTTGAAAATCCTAAGTTGAAGTCACTGTTCCAAGATGATACCTTTTTATCATAAATTTACCCGTCGCAACACTATGTAGAAAACCATAAAAAGTAATCTTAGATTGCTACAAAACGGTCTTAGAAGATAATTAACACTTTAAAAGCTTACCAGAAATCAGACGAAAAATATCGCGGGCGGATAACAATGTTGCTCATGCTGCTTATTGAACAATCATGTCCGAGAATTTAAAAAAAAAATCTTTTTTGTTTTACTACTTGTAGGAAAGCGATATAACGACATTTCTTTGAGACATCTTGATACCGTTTTGATGAAAAAATTTCCGCTTGCAATTTGGACTGTTCATTGGGTTCATTGGATTGTTCATTGTATTCATGAAAATACATACTAGAAATAATGTTCTAAGCATAAACATAAAAACTGTGAGGAAAAAAATAGACAAATCTTGCGTATCCAACGATTTTTTTAAAAAATTAACTAATTTTCCATACAAAATGCTCGAAATCTCAGAACTAGTGTAGATGTGTTAGTGCAAAGTGTATATGACAGCTCGCATTGTCATATACCTGGTATATATCAATTTACTTTGATCTATACCTATAAAAAATGATTTCTGTCTGTCTGGCTGTCTGTCTGTCCGTATGTTCCTTATAGAATCGAAAACTACTGAACCAATCGGCGTGAAAATTTGCGTGTAGAGGTTTTTGGGGCCAGGAAAAGTTTTAGTGATGGTTAGAGACCCGTCCCCCACTAAGAGGGGGGAGGGGGATCCCATACAAATGAAAAACAAATTTCTGCATAACTCGAGAACTAATCAAGCAAATAGAACAAAATTTGGCATGTGGGTGTTTTCGGTGACAAGAATTTATTCTATGGTAAATTGAGACCTCTCTCTTTATAAGGGGAATTATAACTCCTCTCCCCTTTAAGACGGGGGGGGGGGCTTCCATACAAATTTCCTCATAACTCGAGAACTAATCAAGCAAATGGAACCAAATTTGGCATATGAAGGTTTTCGAGGGCTAGAAAATTTTCTATGGTGAATTAGGACCCCTCCCCACTTTAAGAGGGGGGGGGGGGGCTCCAGTACAAATGAAATACAAATTTCCTCATAACTCGAGAACTAATCAAGCAAAATTTGGCATGTGGGTGTTTTCGGTGACAAGAATTTATTCTATGGTAAATTGAGACCCCACCCCTCTTTATAAGGGGAATTATAACTCCTCTCCGCTTTAAGAGGGGGGCTTCCATACAAATTTCGTCATGAACCCGAGAACTAATCAAGCAAATGGAACCAAATTTGGCGTGTGAAGGTTTTCGAGGGCAAGAAAATTTTCTATGGTGAATTAGGACCCCTCCTCACTTTAAGAGGGGGGCTCCTGTACAAATGAAATACGAATTTCCTCATAACTCGAGAACTAATCAAGCAAATTGAACCAAATTTGGCATGTGTGTGTTAAAACTCTTAAAAGAGACAAAAATTTGTCTATGCTGAATTGGGACACCTCCTTACTTTAGGAGGGGGGCTCCAATACAAACGAAATACAAATTTCCTCATAACTCGAGAACGAATCAAGCAAATGGAACCAAATTTGGCATGTAGGTGTTTTTGGAGGCAAGATTTTTTTCTATAATGAATTAGGACCTCTCCCCACTTTAGGAGGGGGGGCTCCTATACAAATTTCCTCATAACTCGAGAACTAATCAAGCAAATAGAACCAAACTTGGCATGTGGAAGTTTTTGGAGGCAAAAATTTTTTCTATGGTGAATTGGGACCTCTCCCCACTTTAAGAGGGGGGGCTTCTACACAAATGAAATACAAATTTCCTCATAACTCGAGAACTAATCAAGCAAATGGAACCATATTTGGCATGTGGGTGTTTTTGGAGGCAACCATTTTTTCCATGATGAATTAGGACTTCTTACCTTTTAAGGGGGGGGGGTTGGCTCCCATACAGACGAAATACAAATTTCCTCATAACTCTAGAACTAATCAAGCAAATGGAACCAAATTTAGCATGTGGGTGTTTTTGTAGGCAAGAATAAGGGGGAGCTCCTATACAAATGGAAAACAAATTTCCTCATAACTCGAGAGCTAAATAAGCAAATGAAACCAAATTTGATATGTAAGTGGTTTTGGAGGCAAGTTTTTTTCTATGGTGAATTGAGAACGCTCTCCTCTTTATAAAGCGAGTTATGACCCATCTCCCCTTTAAGAGGGTGGGCTTCCATACAAATGAAATGCAAATTTCCTCTTATCTCGAGAACTAATCAAGCAAATGGAACCAAACTTGGCATGTGGGAGTTTTAGATGGCAGAAATTTTTTCTATGGTGAATTACGACCCCTTACCTTTTTAAGAGGGGGGGCTACCATGCAAATGAAATACAAATTTCCTTATAATTTGAGTATTAATCAAGCCAATGGAACCAAATTTAGCAAGTAGGAGATTTTTGAGTCTTGAATTTATTTTATGATAGTTAGAGACCTCTCACTCCTGTGGTCCATATCCCCCTATATGGACTCTAGTACAAATAAAACAGAAATTTTTGCGAAACTCAAAAACTAATCGAACTCGAGAAATTCGAGACTCTTCCATAAAACATTAATCAATAACAAGACCACAAAAACTATCTATAGTAACACTAGATCATTCAGGACGAGACGGCCGCGAGTGTTGCCGGCGACCCGCCGTCGGAAGCGCTGCCCACTGGGGGGAGGCAACGCCCCGCAGAAATCACTACTGTCTAGGTTTATTTATTTTCCTAGGTCTACCTGGGTTTCCTGGAACGAGCGACAGGGAGTAAGGAGAGGATCGCGAAATGGTACTTTCCACAAACAAGTTTTCCGTGAAATGGTACATTCCGCTTAAGGTTTTTCGCAAAATGATATTCGGCGTAATGCTGTACAATCATGGCGAATATTACTATCCGCTTTCTGGCTATGCAATGAGGGGACAGGGGAGTTGTTTTCTACTTTACTGTGAGGGAAAATTGCAAATTTGTATATTAAACTACCCATTCCAGGTAACTAATAAGCCTTAACGTAAGCAGCAAATCAGCGTATCTGGCATTTTATACTGCACGTTATTGTATGTTAGCTTTTTGACTGCATAGGTGTTGTAAATTGGCATCCACAATTGTATTCAAATTCTTCGTGTCGGTAATTAGCTGTAAATTAGCATTGTCAGCACTATAAGAAGATTATCAGTAAAGTAGCTGTATATTTTGGCAAAATAGCATTTAAGGCGACTTAAATGCTTATTGGCCTATATTTGAATAGCATTGGTGATGCTTATTGGTTACCTGGGATGCATTCATAGTTACGTAACTGCCAAAATGCATCATCTAAGGTTGAACTCCTCAGAAACTTGCAAAACTCGAGATTGTGACAAAGATCATCCGAGATTCATGATTTTTGTACAACACAGGTTAATTTGTGGAAATACGAAGTTTGTCGGGTCAGCTAGTAGAATGATATAAATTGTTGTATAATATTAATAATTTTGTTGTTTTTCATATTGTCCTTATGTAAATATTGCATATGTACAAAGTAGTTTTAAGAAAGTACGTTTAGTATCTCCTCGGCATTAATTACGGGATCGAAGTGTTTTTCTGTAAGTACTTATTTTGTGTAAGATCTCAGCGACAACCTCCTAATCAACCTAATTCACGAACAGCAGCTATACGCTATACTTGCCAACCGTACTACTAGTAAATAACTTTTGCCAGCGTACTACTATTTGTATTTTTTTGGCACCGTACTCCTAATTTTAAGTTTTAGCACTGTAGTTTAATTAATTTAACCGTACTGTTAACTATTATTTTAAACTACTTTAGTATTTTAAAATGGAAAATAGCAAAGGAACTAATTTCGTATTCAGCAGTTTGCTTCCGAACACTTTAAGGTGAAACCGGAAAATGTTTGGCCCAAAAGAACTACCTGAATAATACAACTAACCTTTGGATATTAGTTTCACGCAGCGTGCAAGGTCACAATGTTGTAATTTATCCTATTTTCCGGCTTCCTATCATGAGGTTTTTCGATAATTATAAATTTGTTATGTCGAATTGACGAACACAAGCCCGATTGCACTAACGATTGTCATAGAATAATTCTAAATCACTGAACACTGCAGCTGATCCGAAAAATGCTTCACGACTTGTGCGACACAATAGCGTTTTACTACACGACAATTTAGATGCAAAAAAATTAATGTTTATCTTAACTTAAATTTTAAGTTTGAATCGCGCAGTCCAAATGCCACTCGAAACTTCGGGCACTGTTGATCGTTTCTATGTCAACGTTGGCCTATTTACAGTGCTGTAATTACAAACATGAGAAACAGCATAACAAGATTTTTGTTGCATGCATTGAACAGAATTTTTTTTATTTCCTCAGTGGCTATTAAAATAAAACCCGATTTAATCCACCTAGTGGTGAAAGGAACCTTTGTTATACGGTCTTACTTGCTATTTGAGATAGAAATCGACACGCCTTCGGAACATAATACATCTATTGGTTATCGTTGCGTAGTGCGTTGATTTACATAAAATTTTTGAAAATTGAATAAGTTTACAAAATTTGAACAAAATAGGAACACTTTTAAATTTTGATAGATGAAATTGCCGAGTAAGGATAAGTAAGTTGTTATTAATCTGAGAAAGTGCAAATAAAAGTAAGTTGTAAGTGGAAATCTTATCCTTTAGCATATACATTGTCTAGTAAAGGTCTAGTTTATAGGTTTTTGAACTATGCATAGTTTCCTGTAATGCCATTCTATTTGACTCACATCAATAGAGTTTTCTTGAATAATTTTCATCAATTTTTATTAACTCACGCTGTTATATTTTATACAACACGTGTTAGTTTTTCAACGCCATATTGTTATAAAGTTACAAATCGTTGTTTAACTAACGTATATTCTTCAACAAACTTATTGTGAGCAAAATATCATAATTATTCAATGCATTAATAATTTACATTGTTGGGAAAATTTATGCAGCAAAACTATCAGCAAATGAAAAATGTTTAAAATGTATCCGTCTGCTGGTAGTCGAGTAATGCGGAGTCAAAATTAGAGTATTTTTTATAATCAAAGTTCCACAGATCCTAAACAAGCAAACATAGAGGTATAGTATTTTCAGCAAATTTGTGTATTTTTACTATTTGTACAATTTTGTAGTACATGAAAAAGTCATACAACAATTACAAAAAGAGCTAAAATAGAAAAACTGATTTTACAAATTCATATACAATAAATAAGATATTTCTATCTTCGCTGCAGAGATAGAAGGTTACTGTCTTTAGCAAAATTTCTTGTAATAATGTGCTCTATAACTTTGCAGAACACATCAATGTGTTATATTGAAACTGAAGAAAAATAATTTTTTTATTTCACTTTTAGGGGGATTAATCAAAATTTAAATTCCACCAGACGATAGAGCTTTCAATTTCAAGAAACTCTTCCAAAGGTTCGATAAACCTAAAACCAAGTTTTCCCAGTCAAAACTCTAGTGCACACGTTTTCTTTGGTTTGGGGCTATTGTGCGCGCGAGTAACTGTGTTACAAAAGTTGGCGCGAGTGTTTGAGAGTTAATATCTTTTAACCGGTAAAACCAATTCTTATGCAATTTTGCATATATATATTCGTAGTGTCAAAACCTCTCGTTTGATATTAAAATAATTCAAATTAGGTAAATTATCTTGGTTAAAATCATTATAAATTATTGTTAATTTTGGTGTGGTGTATACGGTTGCTCATAACTTTCAAATTGAACGTCCAATCAAAAAACCATTCAATAGTGATCTATTAGGATATATTATCTTTCAAATGAGACTAATAGCGCATAAATCGGTTTGGCCATTTCTAAGAAACAGGCGATAATTATTACCTTGTCAAAACAGGTTTTTTAAGCATCACTTTTAAACTACTTGTTTGTTTTCAATTAAAAATTCCTGAACAATTTAGCTTTAATAAGGGCTTTCATTTGATAGTAAGATCGTTGAAATCGGTCATGTAGTTCCGGAGAAACCCGTGTCACGTATTTTTCACATTTTTGCTTATAACTTTTAAACGAAACATCGTATCACGAAACAACTCAATAGTGATCTACTAGACAATAAGACCTTTCAAACAAAAGTAACAGCGAACCATTCGGTTCAGCCATCTCTGAGAAACAGGCGATAGAAAAAATCATTACATACATACACACACACACACACACACACACACAGACATTGCTCAAATCGTCGAACCCTATCGATTGGTATATGTGACTTGGCCCTCCGGGCCTCGGATCAATTTCATGTTTTTCGACCAATTTTTAAACCTTTGTTATAGTATAACAAAGGTAAAAAATGCTTGATTTAGTAGATATTATTTGTTAGCAGTTGTAATTGCAATGATTTTGATGCTTAACTGTAGCTTTTAAACTTATCCATTATACCATTATACCAATCGATACGACCGCGTTTTTGGCTACCCTGATTGTACCAAATGAGCTGAGAAAAGGTAAACATAATAAGAACGATAATCGTAAAAATAAGTACCGTCATCCGGGGATACTTGCAACACTTTGGCGCATCGCGCTTTTGACAGCTCTAACGCATTTGTTTGTTAACATAACCATTTGTACCCAATGCCATTTTAAAGGAGGGACGTTTACCTATCGACAGTGGTTGGAGAATTCGCGAAAAAGTGATCATTTGAATCGATGAACATCCCTCATGAACACACACTATTCGCCTGCCTCGCCGATAATGCACGCATCAGCTTTGAATTTTATCACGAACAGAACCTCAATGTGAACATCAGAATTCAGTCAAAAATTGAATATTGAACATTGAGTGTGTTCGATTTATCGGATATAGAATGTCCGAGGACGCCAGAAAGTATTCAAAATAATATTACCACGAAAAGGGAATAGTTTAAAGTAGTGTTAGTGACTTTACAAGCACCAGAAAGCAGCAATTTGCACTTCTGCGTTGCTCACGATATTCGTATATTCAGCGATGCTACGAAGCGTGAGTGTATGTTGCTCATTGTTATAGACGAATTGAACCACTCGCGTTGCTGTTTTATCATGATAAAAACCGTTTGCCGATGCTCGGCGTATCTATTCATTTTGCGAGTTTTCCAACCTCTGCCTATCGACCTTTTCGCGTGCGTAATGGCGACTAGTGGGAACAATTTTCGGAGAACGTTAGCATGCCTTTGGCAACTTTATTCACGTCGAGTTGATATTTCCAGCCTTAATTGTTGTTGTAGAACTTTCAAGCATACGTGAGCGGAGTTCCCAAAAGCAAATAAACATTGTCGAAAACTGTATCCACTAACCGCCATTAAGCGCGCGAAAAGGTGGATTGTTTAATTAAGTTTAATTCATTACATCATTGTTTTGCTTTTTTTTGCGCCCGCCACTCACCCCCAATCCCCTTGTGATCCCCCTGGTAGTGGTCGCAACTATTTATTATTTTATTTACACTATTTATTACAATTTCATTATACTTCCTACACTAAGTTCTTTTCTAAATTTACTGGGTAATCTAACTAACTTGGCTGATTAGCACCCCCAGTGAGATTTAGATCTCTTTGAAGGGAGTGCTCGTATGTTTAGCATTCAAAAAATTGGATCCATTTACCGCAAGAATTGTGGAAGTTTGAGTTGCATAAATCGTAACACCGAGTCTTTAAATTTCTGGGAGTCCATTATATTGCTTTTCGCCGTGGTATGAAAACGCTTTTTTCCCGAATTCGATGTTTACTCTTGATATTGACAGATTAGTCTGAGTTCTAGTGAAGTGACTATGTGAAGCCCGTTCAAACTGTCGGTTACGATGCGCTGATGGATTCCACAGGATATCATGCATTTGAATCAGTATTTCTTTTTCACGAAGTGTTGCTACTGGCAAAACAGATGTGGCTGTTTCGTTAAACAATTCGAGCGTCGAACACAAACGTGCTTTCCGATATACTGCCTTCAGACAGCGATTTTGAAGGGTTTGCAAACAGTTAATTTTATACTTGCTGGCCGCCCCCCAGATTGAAACCATGTATTGGAGTTTTGACTGCACAAAAACATGGTATATGTTCAGCAATTGTTTCGTTGGCAGGTAGCTAGGAATTTTATACAGTAGACCGCAAGTTGAACTAATTTCAGACTGCAGTTTAGCTATGTGGCTGTACCAAATGAGTTTTTTATCAAACGTTAGGCCGTTAGGATGCTTGAAGGTGTCAACTTTTTGAACCGTTTCAAGGTTAACGATTAAAGCATGGTTGGTAGGTCGTCTGGATCGAGCGGAATTGAATATCATGTATTTCGTTTTGGATATATTAAGTGACAACAAATTTTCGCCGAAATATATCTGCAGTTTCTCCATGTCATTCCTCATTTGTTGAATGATTTGATTCGAGTCGGCAGATGCATATGACAGGGACGTATCATCAGCAAAGAGACGTGGTATTCCATGTAGCCCAATTTTAGGAAAGTCATTGATATAGATTAAGAAGAGGAGGGGCCCCAAGTTACTGCCTTGGGGCACTCCAACGGCGGTATTTGGACTATTACTACAGGAATCGTTTACGACTACGAATTGTGTTCTTGATGAGAGATAGCTTCTTATCAAGTCGTTTGCTGGACCCCGAATACCATAGTACTCAAGCTTGCGTAACACAATGTTGTGGTCAATCGTGTCGAATGCCTTTTTCAAATCCAGGAAAAGTACGTCCAATGCATGTTGCGAATCTAATGCACTGTAAATATCGTCAACTAATTCATTGGCTGCAGTCAAGGTGCTGGACCCGAAGCGGAAACCATACTGATGACTATATAAAACACCATGAATTTTGAAAAATTCGTTCATTCTGCTCACCAAAAGTTTCTCGAGTATTTTACTTATCTATGTTAAGTAAAATACTCAAGAAACTTTTGGTGAGCAGAATGGACGAATTTTTCAAAATTCATGGTGTTTGGATTGGATATGGATATTGGTCTATAATTGCTGACCTGCGTGGCATCACCTCCCTTGTACAAGGGAATAACTTTCGCAATTTTGAGAAAATCTGGAAAAATATCCGTGGCTATCAACTGGTTAAAGACATCTCGCAACAATGCAGAAAAGGTTTTGTGATGCAGCTTGATAAAGGATGCTGAAATTTCATCCGGACCGCAGCTTTTGTTGGTGGCAAGATCCTTTATCGAAACGACGATTTCTTGCTCGGAAGCAGGCCGTAAAGAAATAGAGTTATTAATTGGAGACAGACTGGCAAATTTGTTGATATCGCGAGAATTGTTTATTGTCGAGGCTAACTGGGGTCCAACCGTACAAAAATACTCATTGAAAGCATTTGCAACATTAACGCCATGTGAGCCGCTCCGAATTATAGTGGTCTATTAACCATTTAGTTAATTTTACAGGACACGCAATTGTCTAAAAAACTCTAAAAAATTCTATGCCATTATTTTCTCCAAACCAAGTGTTCTAATGTGTAGTGTATAACGTGATTCAACATGAGAATACATAAAAATCCCAACTTTTGTCAAAATATACGATTTATTCACACCAATGTACATAGACCACTATAATTTCATATATATTTTCACCGAAATCCCCAAAACGTTCCGCAACATAGTGGTCTATCTCCATGAGATTTGTAAATGGCTGTATCTTGCGCTGCTGACCGTCTAGCAAGTTGCGGTCTTCGGGAAGGTTATTCAAATGACTACCAGCTTTAAGGTGGTATAGAAAATAGCGCAGAATTGTCTCACTACGTGGCGCTAGTGTATATGTAATACTCATATACATGCTGTATCTTGCGCTGCTGACTATCTAGAAAGTTGCAGTCTTCGGGAAGGTTATTCCAATGACTACCAGCTTTAGGGTGGTATGGAAAATGGTGCAGAATTGTCTCGCTACGTGGCGCCAGTGTATATGTAATATTCATATACAGGCTGTATCTTACGCTACTGACTATCTAGAAAGTTGCAGTCTTCGTGAAGGTTATTCAAATGACTGCCAGCTTCCAGGTGGTATGGAAAATAGTGCAGAATTGTCTTACTACGTGGCGCTAGTGTATATGTAATATTCATATACAGGCTGTATCTTGCGCTGCTGATTACCTAGAAAGTTTCGGTCTTCGGGAAGGTTAATCCAATGACTACCAGCTTTAAGATAATATCAAAATAGTACAGAATTGTCTCACTACTACAAGGCTATGAGAAATAGTTAACTTCAACACTCAATTTTTTTCTCTAGCTGCCGTTAACTGCCTGTAAAAAATCCATCTACCATCTATTAATGGTACTTCTAAGAAGGCCAGAAAAATCCCACCAACTCACTTAATCTACTGGTCTCAGTCACGTGAACACATTCCCAGTTACTTTCTAAACATTTTGCACGATTCATGAAAATTGTATAATTATAGAAAATTCGGTGCCAACTTTTCAAAAGGGTCAATCTCCAAAATGTAAACAAACCGAGTGAGAGTTATTTTCTGCTGGACTAGCATAGCAAAAAAAACCCTCACTTGGTTTGTTTACACTTTACAGATTGGCCCTTTTGAAAAGTTGGTGCCGAATTGTTGCATTTTTTCACTAATTCTTTGGAATCGAAACTTGCAAGAACTTAATAGGCAATTATGTCACATAAATAAATAAATGGTAAATAGTAAAATATAAACTAATTTCTAGTTAAATAGCAACTGTAACCTAAACACCCTTTCCAATAGTTATTACTAAGACACTAGCGCCGCCCATAGTGTAGATTCTTAATTATTTTCCATACCATCTTGAAGGTAAGAGTAATTTTATAATTTGAGTCATAAAAATCTTTTTGTTATAATTTTTTCACTGATGATAATGATGATCATTTAAAAAAAATTCTTCACCCGGTTAATCGGGTCTAAAATCCGGATAATCTCGTACGACGAGGTAGGTGAGGTAGCATCTCAATTGGCCTCGAGGTACGATGCTGATCTAATAAACTAGTCGTCGTATATTCGAATCTCGGCTTGGAGGCGCTGTTAGAGTCAATAATCAATAGTCGCAGCAACTTGCACTGCAGTTGTTGTGTACTCTAACAGCTGGCTGCGAAGTTTGTCGTGTAAATACAGCAGGTAGTTTCGATAACGGAATGAAAATCAGGAAAATATTGAGATAGAGATGAAATAGACAATAAAGTTAAGAAGAAAGATAACTAGGGTAATGTCGTTATCGTCGGGCCACTGTTATAGTCGGGCCACCACGATTTTTTTCAGTTTTAGTAACTCGTGATACCTTTGTACAAGCATTGTAAAACTTTTTTTTCTGACAGCTAACTTTTCACAATATTGTGAGTTTCAATCGTGTATTCAAAACACGCGTTCTGAATTCACTGATTGAATCAGTAAAAAAAAGTTTTCCAGGTGCAGTTAACTTTCCTTCAAGAAACGCTTCATGAAGTGCAATTATCGGGATTAATATAAAAATTTATTAAGCGTGTTGTGCTCTATTCGAAGGCTATTGAAAAATCTCGGCCAGTTAGGTGTTTGGGTAGGGTAAGGGGAAATGCTACAAAAGCGCTTATTGTAAAGGTCGGGCCACTTGTGTAGTCATGGTTGGGCCACCATAATTTTAAGCACAGAAGCGCAATATTCGCTAGAGAACGTCAGTCGCGGGAAATGTGATGAAATAAAGCTAAATTAGTACAATGAAAACCTAGATTGTTGTTGATTTTTCATAGCAGTGGTACACTTCGTAAAACGCGATTGTAGTAATATTGATTTTACAAGATCACCAAAAATTTCGCAAAGATTTGATTAAAAATAGGGTATTTATTCTTATATGGGCCGTTGCTTACGAAATTCATTCCTTTGATGTCTCTACATAGAATTTCAATACGCATTTCTTTGATTAAGAGCGGTGGCCCAACCAGTACAACGTGACCCGAGTATAACAACATTTTTTGTCTTCACGTAAATGCCTATAACTTTATTATTTTTTAAGCAATCAGTTCAAGATTTTCCAGAAATATAGCTTATTCTCAGACCTTGCCAACGATCTATTTAGATTTTAGAAATTCTTTTTGAAACGGAAGTTATGTGCGAATGTTAAAAGGCGGCCCAACCACAACGGCATTCCCCTACACTGTTACACTTAGATTTGTGTAAGAATACATTTTATTAAAGTTTCCAAACGATTTTATATCTAAATACTTTAACTAAACTATTTTCATAGACTATAAAGGGTAAACTTGAAGCGGAACAGTACATTGCATTACTCTGAGCAATTTCATATTCGTTTGAATGAAAAATTATCTCATACACTTATGTTTGAACTGCAATTCAAATTTTCCTTGTATTATATTGGAAATAATGTTAAAATATAAAATAATATTGAATAAATTGAAAATGGGTCATTCCACGTCAAGTGACCAAGAAAAAGTAAAACTTGTAATGGACCTTCTTAGATTTTTACCAAGTTCAGTCAGAATTCCAAGTTTGACGCCCCGTTTTATATGCAAAAGCCGTCCCAAATATGTTAGTTTTATTGCACTCTTATTGCGGTTTTTAAGACCAAAATTGGTCATATAAACCATCATAAGAGTGTTATAAAACCCAAATTGTTACTTGGGCTGTTTTCGTCAATTCCACTTAGGCTTATACAAATTTGGAAAAAAGTTTATGTCCTGACCCCGAAATTTTGTTCAAGGGGGGGGGGGGGGGGCAAGAAAAAAATAATAACCTCAAACCTTCAATAACTAAACAAAGGAGAAGCAACCAGTGTTTATTTTTCTATATTAATACAAATTTAAAACAAAAATGTTGTACAGTACTTAAATTTTAGTTCAAACCGAACCAACCTTCAAAATTTTTCAATTCAATCACATAAGCATTGTGGTAGACATTAATCAACTTTATAATAATGAAGTGCCACAGCATCACCTTAAAGAGCTGCACGCGTGTAACTTAACCTTTATTTGCGTTTTACTTTGAACTTGCATGTCTTTCGGTTAGTTACCTTGTATTTTAGAATAAAACAAATCCGTGTCACTTACTAGTTCAGAACTCGGTAACCACGAAATAGTATCGGAATCTAATCATCTTGTAAAAATGGTAATTTAGTTCGCTACAACTTTTTTTACTTTGAACGCATGTACTGTGCTGCGAAGTATGTCGATAAAGAAAGATCAAGTTTTTAAGCACGTTTATACCCATGGCTTTAGTTTTTTGCATGTGCTGTGCTACCGACATTTTTTAAGTAAAAAATCTCTGACACTATTCACGTTTGAAACCGCTTGTTTCTTGAACAACCTCTTAGTCATATGAATATCAGGTCATTCCTGCTAGTTCTCAATAATAACGTATTTATCTTTGTATATTAAAGATGCAAACGCAACACTACCAGAAGCGATTGTCATTGGTTGACTAATAGCATTTGTCCAGGCCGGTGATGCACTTCGGATGAAGTTCACTACTGCGGTGGAAGTTGTTCTCCAAATATTAGGGGTTCTAACAGCCCTCTGTCGAAGAACCTTGATTAAACATTGCCGGACATCGGCATAACAGATGTCCCGAGTCTTTTTTAAGCTTCGGATGATAGCGGTTAGGACAATGTCCTGTTATAAGACCAGTATAAATGATTAGATCTTTCTTCGAAAACTCCAGGATTTCGCAAATCATTGAAATGTTTGGAGAGATTAACCGTTTCGACTGCCCAGTAATGAAAATGTTATTCCAATTTAATTTCAGTTTCGCACATTTCCATAATCCGTACTAAAACTCAATTTTTAAGCAGAAGAAGATAAAGCTCAGTAAAAACGCAATACATAACATAACTTGATTTGATGTTATGGTCGGGGCCACCACTGACAACATGACAATAGTCAGAAAAGTTTCAAACAATTCACTGACATCCTTTCTGCATGCATCCAATACATGGTAAACTATTATATTTGTAAGGTAAAATTGTAAGTTTTACGTTCCCAACATCCATAATTAGAGTAGGTTTTTGGACACTACGGAATAAAACGACCAATTGGAGCCCCGAAAGCTGATATTCCGGAGTGTCTAATTTGTTATATTTCTATTTTAATCTATCTACTACCTATGACAGCAAAAAATAACCCCACTGCAATTCGGGATATCTCCGTCAAAAGCGGTACCAAATTTCACTAATATATTGTTTAGTTTATTGATGCCTCAATCTAATTCGGTTCTTTTGAAACAAGTTGAATTAAAATGGAATAAAATTGGAAGTAAATGGAAACAAAAGTCTAATTTCAAGCACCCCAATTTTCGGCGTCGGGATTTAAAGGTTAAGCACAATTTTTTTTTTCATGTTGGGTATTTTTATCACTGCGACCATTTATTTGATCTATTGTGATATATCCCCCATTTTACTATAGCTATGTTGTCAAGATGACGCACCACTATTAGAAGCGACCTTGTCATACCTTGTTGGGATGCATGCAAAGTTCCGAGGTAGCAAAGATATATATTTTTGGATAGAACTAAGTGTAAACTCTATTATCTGAACAATTTTAGGTGAAATTAAAGCAAAATTGTAATTGTGCGGTATATACATATTGTACCGGGATGTTGAATCTAAACATACTGTTGATAATTGTAAGTGGTAGGCACCAGACAGTTGTCCTAGAGCTATCGAAACATCAGTATTCAGTCTAGATTTGAACCCTTTTGAACATCTTTTTAGATAATTTCATTTCTTTCAATTCATCACAATGACATAAACCGAGCTCTTGTAAAAAAATGGTCAGCATTTCACAGAGGGATATTTGAAAAATTATTAATTTCATCCCTAACAGATTAAAACAGGTCATCAAGAATGTAAATGGTCATACAAGGTGGTATTTGAGCGAGAAAGGACATTTGTTTCAACTAATAGTTAACTGTCCGAATACTTTTTTGGCTGCATTTTTGAGTAATTCAAACTACATGTACCCTATCTTCAAAAGCTTTTCCACGAATTTTTGTTGTGCATCTAAATATGCTTTAGTTAAACATTGTTTTAAAAAATATGTGTTACCATTCTTTGCAAAAATACTGTGCAAAATTACTAAAAGAAAATTTTATGCGCTGCTGTCCGAATACTTTTTTGGTTGACTGTACATGCTTTTACAACAGGGCATAGAGACTCACTGCTTCTTAAAAAAAATATTTTGCTCTTGGTTTTACGTAAGAAATTGGAGGCCGCTTGCTTCAAAACGTCGTCTCTCGATCGGCAAGGAATACTTCGTGACGATAAGTAATTCTAATGTAAAAAATATCTCTACGATGGAGTCTGAACTTTTGAGATTAAAGTGTATTCATTGAGAGAAAAATAGAACTTTAGTTTTCAAATCGAATTAAAAAATATTTGGCAGCACTGGTGCTAAAAAATACTACTTTTTTCGAATTTCTTGGGCAATTTTCTTTGAAAATGTGAAAATAGTATCTTTCTGGACTTCGTATTTCCGGAGATATGAGCAAACGAAAATTAGCGGATTTGACGAAAACAAGGCCAAAGTTCCCGCGCGAGGGGCTAAAATGTATGCGCGAGAGAGAAGCTCAACGGACAGCGTGAGGTCTGCGCTAGGCAGAATAGGATGGAACTACCTCGAGGAGGAGGAGTTTCCTTAGGGAAAATAGTCTTTAGCGAGTAAGTATTAACTTTGTGATTTTTGAATAAAGCAATTCTGATTTGGCACGCCGACCCGTCTGGTCGGTAGTGCGATTTAATTAACTGGTTTTGTTATTTACCCCCTACAGCTGATTAGGTGTGGGGGGAGGTCTCCCATAGAGGGAGGGGGAGTTCAATCGGCACAAAAAAACAATAGTCGACTTAATAAGCGTAACTACTACTACTACGTAACTACTTTCACCTAATGCGCAAATTATGGGAGTTTTGTCTCAATCTCTGTCACAAGTAAGTCCCATGCACATAGACCACTGTAATGCGGAACAGAATGGTCATTCTGTTCCGGACCAAAAATTCATCATGAAAAAAAGCAGGTTGGAAACCTACTATTTTGTAATTTTTAGTGTTTATATAGTACATCTATCGATAATGATGCGATTTATGCAAAAATCTCATTTTTGACAAAAATGGTCAATAGACCACTATAATTCGGAACGGCTCATGTGTGACTACATCATTTTCAATCTGCAGTTTTATCAACTCTCTACTTCCTGCCCAGCAACCCATAACTTTTTTTAGATTTCTCCACATACTAGTTTGGTTTACAGTGGAAAAAGTTTGGAGTAGTAGGTTTTCTTCGCGAATTTCTTAGCTTGCTGCACTTTTTTGGAAATATGCAACTAGAGCTCTTGTTGGTGGGCATCTGTTTTTCTGTAATTCCGTGATACATTTTCTTTTGTTCGAATCAATTTTCAGACGTCAAAAGTCATCAAAGGACAATAACCTTTGATTTTGGCTTGGACTGTAACTTTCCTTGAAAATTTTTTCTTCAACTGCTGGTACATACTCACAACGTACTTTAATTTAATTCACGGATGTGCTCTGAGGCAGATCAGATAGACCAGTGGAAAACGCTTCATTTAGTTTGGCATTATCCATAATATTTTTTTCCAGCGCTCGCTTGGCTACGATTTTTTGCAATTTTAATGTCGACAAAATCAAACAATGGTCACTCTCATCTGAATGAATAGTCTCATTCATTAAAGTGGATTGCAAACTCTCAGAACACACAACATGGTCCAAAATGTTTCCACTGCTAGATTTAGTCGGATACGAATTCGTCACAGCGAAGTTGTAACAACGTAATTGGTTCGTATATACTTGCATATTTCCATTATCGTATTGGTTGAATGGAATGTTTACATCCCCAACAATTACACAATCATTACGCATATTTGACGACAAAACTGACTCAAATTTCTCTAAGAACCCAGAACAACCGAAAGACGGTGGTCGGTAAACTGCATGTATGTGAAACGCTGTTCCAACGACATCTAAGCGAACATGAATGTGGTGTAGACCCTGGTCAAGGGTATTCTGTTTCAAAGAGAATCGGCTCTCTAATAAAGACTGCTAATCCTCCTCCTTGAGCTTCTGGTCTGCAGGAGAAAATACTTTGGTAACCAACGATTTGGCAACATGTTTTATCCAGGTCTCACCAATGACAACAACATCTATGCTATGAGGGTACATGGTAAGTAGTTCTCTGATGTAATCCAGCTTGTCTGCCTCGTTCATGCCCCGAATATCAAACTGTAAGATTCTCAACGAACGGTTGCAATCTTGCCTAGCACTTCGATTGAACAGATTAAAACTATCGTAGTCATTGGCGTAGCTAGAGGGGATACCTGGGGTACCAGGCCCCCTCCAGAATTCTGCAGGCCCCTTCCAGAAATTTTCCTCATTGGAATTGGAAACCGGGAAAAAACTTAGTGTATATGTTCCTGCTGTGTAGATATTTTGCAAAAGCGTAGTTGTCGTCGTCGTCAGTAGCTTAGTAGCCATCCCGGATCATGCTGTTTGAAGCGTTCGTCTCCATTCAACTACATCTTGGGACACTCGTCGCAAATTTCCCAGTCACAGAAGTCGGCCAGTTTCGACCTGGTCGAGCCATCTTGCACGTTGAGCCTCCCTGTTCCTGATGCTAGTACAGTTATTAAAGAGAACTATTTTCGTCACAATGTAGCCTACTGACTTTCTCCAGATGACGATGGCAATCTCTCCAAACAGTACTCGTAGCTTATGATTCATACGTCTCCGTTACTCTCCGCTTTCAGTTTGTACTCTGCCAAATATCGTCCGCAGTACCTTCCACTCGAACATAGCGTATACCTAGCGATTTGCGAAGGGCAAAGGAAGCCTAATTTCCCGCTTGCATGCGCAACTAGACCTTATTAGTGTTATTGTCCGTGTGCACCAGCAATCCCAAATACACGAACCCAACCGCCGCTTCTAGTTCGTCGCCAACAACAGTTACCATCCGCGAGGGGCACGCGTTTGTTTCCTTTGAGTATTTGGTCTTGGCCGCATTTATGTTTAGAACACTCGTCCTAGATTCCGATTTCGTTGGATCACCCCTTCAAATGCGGTGTTGAATAACATGCAAAATAAGCCGTCACCTTGTCCCAACTTTCGCCGCGTCTCAAAGTAACTCGAAAGTATCCCCGAGATGCACACGAAACACAACACTCTCTCCAATGTAGCTCTGCTCAGTTGCGTCAGTTTGTGCGGACCCTCATCAAGCCCGCCTGGTATTGCCCTACAAAACCTTGTGCTATCGATGAAAGCCAGAGCAATAAGATCATAATCAAATTTTTTTTGAAAGGCACCCCCTAGGCCCCCTCCAGAGAAATTTGCTAGCTACGCCAATGATCGTAGTAGTAATTACAATATTTATTTCGTATATAATCAATTACAAATAATAATAAAAAGAAACCTCACATATCATTACGCCTTAACGTTTCGCCGAAGGCTCTGCAGATGGCGAGCTCATAGATAAATTGCTGCTTGACTGATCAAGCGATCGTTTAAAAATGGTGTGCATGATGTTTTCTAATTGTTGTTTGCTTTCCACACGATGAATTTTTGCCCCATCCCTCCGTTTCAAAAGTACGACTCCGTTTCTACCAAGCCATACATATTTAATGTCATACGGTTCTTGTAGCTTCTTTACCTCACGAAGGAGATCCCTGTCGAAAGCCGTCATATCGTCTCTGATTGTAATCCTGTTTGTAATCCCAGCGCAGCCGTCCAATACAGTAGAGACCGATAGAACGCCATACTGACGATTACGCTCGAAAAACTGCTTCTTGACCGTTACAGTGCAGAACGTGACAAGAATAGGAGCATCTTTGTTAACAGTGTTTTTGACATACAACCGTTTGGCACCGACTATTGCATTCCTATCGAGTGAACAGCTGATAACATCACCAATTTTTTTGACCAAATTCAAAATATTTTCGTTTTCCATGAACGGTACACCAAGCAGCACGGCATTTTTCTTTCATACAGTAATGAACGATTAACTTTGTCGAGCTCCATCTCCATTGGCATAACAGTTTGCGACAGCTCGCGGTGTTTGCTCTGCCAATCCAGTACCTCTTGCTTAGACTTGTTACAATCAGCCTTCAGGTATGACAATTTACTTTTAAAAGTCCCGAACTCATTATGCAATGCATCGAATTGATTTGCCAGAAATTCCTGGGATTTTTCAATCTGCTGGGTCGTCTCAACTACCGCCTTCATTTGCATTTGGGTATTCTCAGCAGCAATCCGAACATGCACAGATTCCTGCTTGTTTTTATACGATTGGAAAGTAATACCACTTTCAGAGTAGGAAAAATGGATGTGCAAAGTTGCGTCAGTTCATTGACATGAATTATTTTTTATTGTTTGGTTCCTGTACACAATAAGAGCATATAAGCTAACAAATAGCAACTTTGAGCTTTGTTTATATATTGAACTTGGAGAAGAAACGATGAACTTGTGTTGTTACTTCCAATATGGCGCGGCTTGCAGCACTTGTAAAAATGAAAATTATCGTAATAGACAGTATGTACAAAGTAAATTTGCATCTGAACGATGTTATTTTGTCTACCACCATCTTCAGAAAAATTAAAATTGTGAAAAATTCCACGCGCCTTGAAACGGCAATTTGGAGTTCGCAGACATGCTGCATTTTCACCGAATATCTTTAAAAAAGCGATAAACGAAATTGGGAAATAAAAAACGCCTCCAGTATCTCTTGTTTTACTACAAATACATTCAAAATATCTCAGAATAGTCATTCGCGGTTTGAAATCAGATATAAAATCATAAGAAATCATTTCGGTTCATTTACAGATTCATTCAGTTTATATTTTTTCTCATAATTATAAATCAAAAGTACTTACCATTATACAAGTTTTGGCTACTTGCACTTGGACCTAAACGGTATACTTCGAAAGTTATACTAAGTCAAAGTTCAAAAGTGTTGCAAGTATCCCCGGATGACGGTATTGCACTTGTCGTAAAATGAAGAATGCTTCTGCCAACAGAGAGAAAGAAGTATCTTTAGAGCTAAAAATCAGAAAGGTTGTATTCCAGACACAACCGCGTAGTTGGCGTAGAACTACGTTAGGCGCGACGTATGTGTGGCGTAAAATGGCGTTAAGTAAATAATAGTGCTAAAAATACGATATTTGGTATGTATTTTGTGTAATTTGTGATGCAAAAACTACAAGTTATACAGCCCTAAGGGTTGTGCGAAAGGGGGCCGTAGGACTATATCAGAGCATTAGACCAAGAACTAATGTAAACTGTATTTCTGACAAATGTATTGTCAATTGCAAAGAAAATTGTACCATCCAAAGTGCGATATCGCTCATAAAAGTGCTATTTTGCATTAAATCGTTTCGGTATCTTCGGCGTACTTATTGCTAGGAAGATTACGAAAAAGTGCGCCGAAGATACCGAAACGATTTAATGCAAAATAGTACTTTTATGAGCGATATCGCACTTCGGATGGTACAATTGTCCTTGCAATTGACAATACGTTTATAAGAATCTGCCATTATTTAATTGAATTTTTAAAAGAAAAGTGCGAAATATTTAAATTCAATTCTTTATTGAATGTAATGGTCGTTTTGAAAATACGTGGACGGGGGTTCATAAGTACAAGGCCTGCAACCAATGAGACATAGATTTCTTTTACTTGTGTGCAACATAAAGGTTGAAATGGTAATGAATGACCAGCCCACAGATTATTGTATTGAATATGATTATGCGTAGTTTGACATGTTTCAATAATCTTACTTTAACTAGCTTGTTGCCTTTAAAAGGGCCATTGTTTGCAACTAATATTAAAGCCAAAGCACGTTCATCGCAAATAAGGCGTGCCATTCGAATGTCGTTTTCAGTTGACATTAATGGCAGCTGGCACGTAAGTTAGCGGCGTCGATTAACTGTCTTGCTCCGAGAAGATTTTACTACTTTTACAGCTTACCGCTTGTTACATAGCAGAAAATCTGGCTCATATGCAAAAATTTCTGTTTATTTGTATGAGAAGCCTTATCCTCAAACCATCATAAAATAAATTCATGCCTCCAATAACCCCCACATGCCAAATTTGGTTATATTTGCTTGATTAGTTCTCGAAAATTTGTGTTTCATTTGTATGGGAGCCCCCCTTAGAAGAAGAAGGGGTCTCCGTACACCATAGAAAAAAATCTTACCTCCAAAAAACCCAAAAACCCACCAAATTTGGTTCCATTTGCTCCTTAGAATACTGTTCCGTAGTATGGATCACTCACTACAATAACGCTATCTACCGCATCGAAAGTATCCAGCGTCGCTTCGTACGCTACGCTCTTCGATTGCTTCCATGGCGACAGCCAATGAGGAATACTCGATACGAGGATCGTTGCCAACTCATCCGAATCGATACTCTCGAACTTCGCCGAGAAACAGCGCGCGCCATGGTTGTTTCGGATATCTTGACATCCAACATCGACTGCCCTACCATCCTTCGTCAAGTCAACTTGAATGCACCAACCAGATCACTGCGGAGGTTATCTCTACTAAATTTACCTTTCCGACGGACGAATTACAGTGCCAACAGCGCTATCTCTGGTCTACAGCGTTCTTTCAACCGAGTTTCGGCAGTATTTGATTTTAATTTATCACAACGAGTGTTACGTTCGAGTTTTGTCTCTATGTTTCGACGTTTTATGTATTAGTTATTAAGGTCCATTAGGGCAAGTCTTGCCTGTTGGTAATAAATTTGAAATTTGAAATTTGATTAGTTCTAGAGTTACGACGAAATTTGTATTTCATTTGTATGGGAGCCCCCCTCTCTTAGAAAGGGAAAGAGTCTCCGTACACCATAGAAAAAAATCCTGCCTTCTGAAACCTCCACACGCCAAACTTAGTTCCATTTGCTTGATCAGTTCTCGAGTTTTAAGGAAATTTGTCTATCATTTGTATGGGATCCCCCCCCCCTCTAACGCCCTTTCTAAAATTGGTCACTAACCCCCCCATAAAATTGCTGGTTATTTTATCTATCCAACGATATATAAATTGTTCAGTTTCGATCAGTAGTTTATTAATTATTACAATCTGAAATCTTTCATTCAAACGTTACACTTCTATTTTCGTTTTCACAAAGTGCTACCCAGTCCCAGTATAGTAAACAAAGACGTAGTCCTACGTCAAAAACAAATATTTTTTCGAGTGTCAGAATCGGAGTATAGCCTGAATCCGTTAATTGGGTCACGACTGCACTTCAGCTGATTCGCTAATTGGGCCGACTGACAGTTGTTTGAAATTTTTAAACTCAAAAGTTCAATAGAATTTGGCATTCAAGTTGGAGTATGGCCCAACCAAATTAACGAATATTTGTTTTGTAGTGATAGTAGCATGTATTCATGCTTGTAATCATTCGATTCTTCATGTATAAATGCTATATGCAACATATATACATGTTACATGCGTTGTATGTAACATTTATCAAAGTAGAAACATTGCATACGTTCAATTCTCAAAAGATTGTGCATTTGAAAACAATTTAACAAAATCAAGAACACAAACTATTGCTTTCCTGCTACCTTACTGAAATTAAAGATTGTTTCTATTATCCATATTTCCCACGTTGAAGGAATTTTACCAATTCAATCCTATTTTATCAACAGCACATCTTTTCACTAAACTTCTAATGAAACGGCAAGCATGCGTATTCATACAGAGTCATATTATAACCGAACACTACAGCTGTAGCACATTTTTCCAACACAGATATCAAATTCGCCGAGGTTTAATCGTCTCGCAGTAAAGAATTTGCGATCTGTTGGGACAACGAACTTGTGTCATTTTTTCTGGCACACTTCCCTAACACAGACATCAAATTGGACTAAGTTTAATCGCGTTCGTAAGAAATTTGTTGGCACGAGGGAGCTTTGTCACTCTTTCTGGCGTACTTCGCAAGCAAGCGCATCAGAATGGTCTAGGTTTAATCGCGGTGTTATGAAATCTTGTTGAAATGTGGTAACTTGGTCACTTGTTTCGGCTTACTTCCCAAGCACAGATATCAAATTGATATAAGTTTAGATCATCGTAAAGAATCTTCCAACCAATCACGAAGCGAGAATTCCTGTAAAACATAGGTTCATTATTTTCAATTTTTCAATAGTTCAACATCAAGAATCCATATTTTTCTTCATTTGGGTCAATTCTTAGAAGATTTTCCGATCGATTGGTGTAAGAATATTGAAAATCGCTGAGCTATTAGCGCTCAAAACCTTTCATTTTTCGTGACGCTCGCATTTTTCGATTTTTTGGAATGACACCCTCTCTCAAAACTTGCCGTAAGACGTAGTCCTACGTCAAAATATCCCTTCAGTCGTGTTTCTTTTCAAGATAACAGTTCCGAAAATATGCTTGCAGTACCTATTCGCGACTGCGGAAGCTAAAGAGATTTTTCATCCTGTTCGCACTTACACGAAAACCCATCGTCATAACTTGCGTGAAAACAAAAGTAAATATACTTCGCAAAACCCAAACAATTTCTAGCAACTTTGTAGTCGCAAATGTGGATACAATCTGGCAAAAGGAAAGGATTGCTGCTTACTTTTCTGTGACGTTTCACCTTCAGGACATCAATTTGGACTAGATTCAATGTTTAAAAATGAACTAGGTCGAAAGAAAGGGGTGGTTTTATGCTTTAACAAAATTGTTTACTTTCAGGACATCAAACTGGACTAGGTTTGTCGCAGTCCTAAAAAATCTTGTTAAGACGAGAGGGCTTTATCATATTTCCCAAGCACAGATGTCAATTTTTTTTTTTTTTTTTTTTTTTTTTTTTTTTTTTTTTTTTTTACGAGTTGGGAAATCTGCTGAGCGCCTTAGAAGATACGGTACTATCAGACACCTGAGAAGATACCTCAGGGAGTGGGGTTTAGGTATCCCGACCCCCCTAATGGGGCGTGAGGATCCCGACCCACTAAAACCCTACTCGAGTCTCCAGCCTCAATCCCCCCTGGCACCACCTTATCGGTATTACTTCAGGGAGGGGCTATTGTGCTTAATGCACTCGCTTAGATAACTACTGGACTATGGTAGTTGGCTGTTTATTCGCCGTTGATCGGCTCTCCAGTGGTTTTGTAGCTCGAGTACAATCTGGGTAGCAGCCGCATTGACCGCTCCCCAGATGTCCGAGCTGGAACACATCTTTTGGACTAAGTTATCCGGGGTAGTGTCCTGTCCGCTCACTGCCATCATGCTGCTTCTCGCGCCCGCGAAACGAGGGCATATGAAGAAAGCATGTTCTGCCGTTTCCTCAACATCCACGCATTCGGGACACGCGGGGGACTCCGCATGCCCAAACTTATACAGATATTGTCTGAAGCAACCATGCTCTGACAGAATCTGTGTCAGGTGGAAGTTGACTTCGCCGTGGCGCCTGTTGACCCACCCAGATAGTTCCGGGATAAGTCGGTGTGTCCACCGACCTTTTGTGGAGTTAGACCATGCCCGCTGCCATGTGGTCATCGAGGCCGATCTTGTGGTACTCCGTATGCCTCTAGTTCCTCGTTGGTTGAAGCACTCTACGTCTTCGCTGATGATAATGCCAATAGGCATCATACCTGCTAGGACGCAGATTGCGTCATGTGAAACTGTGCGATACGCACTCGCCACTCTCAAGCACATGAGACGATAGGTGCTTTTCAGCTTGGCTAGATAGCTTTTGGTACCTAACGCCGATGACCACACCGGTCCGCCATACCTAAGTATAGACTGGACCACGTTGGCTAATAGCCTTCGTTTGCTGCCATATACCGCAGAGCTATTAGACATCATACGAGACAATGCCGAAATAGCTGTGGAAGCCTTCTTGCAGGCATAGTCGACGTGGCTCCCGAACTTGAGCTTGTCGTCGACCATGACTCCCAGAAGTTTTAAGGACCGCGTTGACGAAATAGTGCAGTCCCCGACACTGATCTTTGCTTGCTGTACCGACTTGCGGTTGTTCACCACGATAACCTCCGTTTTATGATGCGCTAGCTCCAGTTTCCTGGATCGCATCCAATCTTCAACAATGCTTATAGAGTGGGCAGCCGTCAACTCAACCTCTCTGATAGATTCACCATAGACTTCCAGGGTGATCCGCAAAGCCGACAATCACCACCCCTACCGGGAACTTTAGCTTCAGCACCTCGTCATACATGACGTTCCACAACACCGGGCCCAGTATGGAACCTTGCGGAACCCCTGCGGTGATTGGAACGCACTTCTGACCCTCCTCCGTGTTGTAGCATAGCACACGATTCTGGAAATAATTTTCCAGGATCCTGTACAGCGACACCGGCACTTGGACGTTCCGAAGCGAGTTGGCTATGGAGTCCCAGCTAGCGCTATTAAACGCATTTCTCACGTCGAGCGTGACAACTGCGCAATAACGAATACCTGTCCTCTTGGGCTGGATTGCCACCTCGGCTGTCTTAGTGACAGACAAGATGGCATCCACCGTAGATTTGCCTTTTCGGAAGCCGAATTGGTTCCTTGACAGACCGTTTGTACCCTCAGTGTACTGTACGAGTCTGTTAAGGATAACCCTTTCCAGCACCTTGCCGGCAGTATCGAGCAGACAGATCGGCCTATATGACGAGGGGATACCCGGAGGTTTTCCCGGCTTCGGCAATAGGACCAGATTCTGTCGTTTCCATCTGTCCGGGAAGTTGCCAGCTTCCAGGCATCTACTCATTACTGCCCCGAATAATTCGGGAGCCTCCAGAATAGCCGCTTTAAGGGCCATATTCGGGATTCCGTCTGGTCCCGGTGCCTTGCTCACCTTTAGGGATTTAGCGATCTCAATGAGTTCCTCGTTCGTAACCGTTACTTCCTCCCCGACCTCTAAACCACCGTCGCCCACGTTACTTTGGATGTTCGGCCCGGAGACCGACCATCCTACGCTATGGTCTGAGATACTGGAACGTCGGCCGTGGGACGACTCAGCGGCCTGGGGCCAGGGCCTTGGCTCGTGGCGCGGAAAGAGGCCCTCAATGATCCGCTCCAGCATCTCTGGCGATCTCTCTGCGGGTGCCATCACGCCCTTGGCCTTTGCCATTACGATCCTGTAGGCATCACCCCACGGGTTCGCATTGGCACTGGCACATAACCTTTCAAAGCAGGCTCGCTTGCTAGCTATTATCCCACTCTTAAGCGCTGCGCGTGCAGCAACTAGTGCTACTCGACATTCTGCTCTGCCCTCGTCCGAACGAGCTCTTTGCATAATTCTCCTTGCACGAAAGCAGGCTCCGCGGAGTTCCGCAATTTCTTCTGTCCACCAGTAAACCGGTGACCTACCATACCTAGGTCGGCTTTTCCTAGGCATGGTGGCGTCACACGCTCGCGACAGCACCTCAACCAAATAATCAGCGTTCGGATCGGGCATATCGCGTTCACCGCACTCTCTTCGGATCGCTTCCACAAATACTTCAGGATCGAAGTATGATGTCTTCCACCCACGAGTGGTTGGAGTGTTGGCTCTACCAGCCGCCTGCCGCCTCGTTATCTGACCAACACCATAGCGGACCGCCTGATGGTCACTGTGAGTGTAGCCATTGTCTACCCTCCAGTCTCCTATCAGACCAGGGCTGCCGAATGTCACGTCGATAATAGACTCTGCACCATTCCTGCTGAAGGTACTTGTGGTGCCGACGTTGGCCAGGTCTACGTTGAGCTTTGCCAGAGCCTCAAGCAGAATCCGACCCCTATGGTTCGTGCGACGACTTCCCCACTCAACCGCCCAAGCGTTGAAGTCGCCCGCCACAACCACCGGCCTTAGACCAGTCAGCGCAACTGATACTTGGTCTACCATCCGCGTAAACTGCTCAATCGACCAACTCGGCGGAGCATAACAGCTGCAGTAGAACACTCCACCCACTTTGGCAACCGCAAATCCCTCGTCTGCAGTTGACACAACCTCTTGAACCGGGAACCTGCTTGTCGTCCATATAGCCGCCAACCCGGACCTATCCGAGACCCAGTTACCGTTTCCGGCAGGGATGCGGTATGGGTCCGAGATGATGGCAATGTCCGTCAACGACTCAGTAACTGCTTGGTATAACAGCTGCTGGGCCGCATGGCAGTGGTTCAAGTTTAGTTGCGTTACCTGCACTACGCCCGTGTTTTAGTCGCAGGCGCGCCTGCCGGGCACTTTGAGCCTCCTGTTGTGTGCTTAGCGTCCCGTTGGCCTGTACATATCAGGCACTTGGGCGGCGCCGAACAGTCCCTCGCTATATGGCCCGCACCGCCACATCTTCTACACAGGTGGCTTCTGTCAGGCCCCTTACAGCTCCAGGACTTGTGCCCTCGCTCAAAGCACCGGAAGCAAGCCTCCGGCTGCTGGAACACGCTCAGTGGGCATACGGACCATCCCACCTTCAGCTTGGCCGCCTTCAGGGCTGTATTCCCGTCTACCAGTGGAAGTCTTATTGTAGCTACCTGGGTTCCCGCCGGTCCCTTGCGCAGACGAACTGCTTCGGTAGTCACCACCACGTTACATTGCTCCTTGAGAGCTCGTGTCAGTTCGACCGCTTCAGTGATCTCGTCCAGGTTTTTAAGCTGGAGAGTCAGCTCAGGCGTCAGTGCGCGGATCTGTATGCCATCACCAAGGACCTTTTCTGCCAGCACTTTGTAGGCAGAACCCTTCTCAGTGGCATCCTTTTTGAGCTCAAGGATCATGTCGCCGGTGCGGGAGCGGCGGATACTCCGCACATCCGCGCCAAGACCCTTCAGCTGCTCGTCCCCTCTCATGGCCTTCAAAACTTCTGCATAGCTCAGCCCCTCAGTTTTGAGGATAAGGGCATCGCCTTTGCTCCTCTTTTTTCTGGCCACTTTCGGTGGAGTTCGATCCTCCTCTTTCTTCCTGGCCTTCTTCATTCTCACTGTTTCCCACTGATTGTCGGGAGCTAACTGCGTCTTATTACCCTCGGAGGGTTTCACAGTTTGCTTACGATCCTCAGCGATCAAGCGCTTCTTCGGGCCCGTGGGGGTTTGTTCCCCTGGGGACTGCCTTGCACGTTTAGTCGATATCTTATCACTGGACTGCTCCGTAGTCACAAGGGCTACGGTGTGGGCAGTCGTTGACAGGCAGGCATCCGTTTGTACAGACCTCGATACAAACGCCTTTTCTATCACTTTTACTCGCGCTTCGAGTTCGCCGTGTTCCTTCGTCGCAGCACGGATGGTGCCCCGAAGCATGAGCAGGCTTTGTTTCAGGTCCTTCGCTAGGGTGCTGCGGCCTGCCACAAACTCGATAATGGCATCGAGCTGATGAGACGCCGCTACCACTCTCGGTAGCATGTCTCTCTTTCCTTCCACTGCTTTTATTAGCGACGGGCCATTCATCGCTGCGTCCGGCGTAGATGCAGTTGGAGCGACAGGTATGCCGCTTCCCTTTCCGCTTACGCTGGCGCTTCTGCTCGTATCCATCGGCGGAGATCGCTGGATACCACCTCTTGCGAACGGATTATCTAGTCCGTCCGCGCTCACTGAAGTAAAGTTTTTTTGATTTTGATTATTCATATAGAATCCCACCAGTTGAGGGGAAAGAAGAGTCCGCCGCATCAGAGCCCCTCATGATGCGGTAAGGGCTGATTACTGTGGAGGGCGCTCTGGTACTCCACAGGCTCCGTTTGAGGCTGGGTATTTATAGAACCCCCCCCACCATTCATCCCTCGGCACGGGTCGCATGACACCTTGGATTAGGGGTTTATCCATTCTTGTTTTTACTTTTAGCCATGGATAACAGCTATTCAACCATCCTCCTTTTAGGGGCTTTGGACCCTCTGCTCAGGTTCTCAGTATTTTCAGGTTCATCGAACATGCTTCTACCGAGATCCGTCATTTGCAGGCGGAGTTACAGATGTCAAATTAGTATAAGTCTAAATGTCGTAAAGAATCTTCGACCTATTGGGACGAGGGGTTTTGGGTTTGCTTTTTTTCTAACCATAAAATAATCGAAATCACAGTAAACAGATGGTGTATTTAACTGTCGTCCCTGCTTGTGGAGCAAGACGATCACAAAGAAAATGTATGGGACAATTTGACCTTGAACCTGTTCGGTAATTTTTACTAATTAGTGATTGAAAAAGAATGTTACAATAGAAATCACATAATTGCTACATCTTTTATGAGTCGATCGGTAATTAAACCATGAAAATCCATTCATAATTGGCAGAGCTATTAGCGTTCAAAATCTTTCATTTTTTCGTGACGCTGGGTTGAATCCAAATTTTGGATTGACACCCTGCGGTAAGACGTAGTTCTACGTCAAAAGAGTGGTGTATTCCTAAGAGAGATGTGCATGTGCATCGAACTGTCATTGCGAACCGGGCTAGCTTGATTGAATAAAATAGAGGAAGTAGTTATTTGCGATGAAATTTCATACCCCTCGCAAATCCGAGCATGCTAATCTGCTTTAAATATTACCATTTGAATTGTCTGCACAAAATATAAGAAGAAAAAGGAAACGAAAACAATCAATCTGTCACTGAGCCGGCTTCTCTCTCTCAGGTGTAAGCCACTTGTTTTTTATAAATATAAATAAGGTTTGTCGAGGTTGCGTTAGCCTGCTATTATGTCTCCTTTAGTTTAACTTGGGTAAGAAAATCTTAATTTGTATTAATTTGTGAATTGATCATATCCACCTCATGACCATCAGTTTGACAGTACTGATTTATGTGTATGTAATTCCTTCACACACACCATGTGAATTGTGTTGACCAATACATTGATAGATTGTTTTGTTTGATTGTTTTGGATTCAGTACCGTGTCACCTTAATCTTCGTTCACGTTTTTGTTCATGTTTTCTTCCAATGACGTCTCAACATGATTCCGACGTGCGCCAGCAGCACGTCATGCAAACAAGAGTGGTACACGAAAGGTATATACTATCACTGCAATTGGGTCCTAAAATTTGTGATAAAAAGATGATTTTTTTAGAAGGAACGATAAAGCTTCCCATTATGACTACCAGAGTATAGTTTTTTCTTTTTTAAAAAGATGCAGAGCACTAAAAAATTAAAAAACAAAAATATTGTAATTTATTCTCCCTTGACATTAGAGATCTTCCTTGACATAACGAAAATAACACGTTTCTGGCAACAATGATAACTTTTTCTCACTGGCAACTCTGGTTTGACATTAGAGCAGCTGATCGTTTTGACAGTTACAGCTTCGCAGTTGTCTCTTGTGCTTGTCTGCGTTTTGCTGGTCGTGAGAAAGTGGAACATCAAATTTGTACTAGTTATCGGATAAAAGTTTTAATTCGGGCAATGTATTCCAATCCATCGATTCACGGTGCTAGACTTTGTCCAAATCTAGTTTGCGCTAAGAATGACTAAACGATGTCAAACTGATGGCCAACAGTATAATCTCGGTACAATCGACCCCGCAGAACAGTATGAAAAAAAAACGCTAACCGAAACTGGCACCGTATTATCAATCAGATTGGTATGTTCTGCTACTCCGATGTGAATCAGCAGTAGGGCGAACGGCTGACCAAAAATTTCTGTGCGTTTCTAACCAAACACGGTCGCATCTCGATGGCGGGTGTTGCATCCGAAAACTGAAGCCATCCACGCTGTGACCAAGTGCAGTCACTACGCTTATTGCTGATTTTGACAAAGGCCTTAATTAAACTGAGATGACCGGAACCGGAAAATGAGCTGTAAACTCAGAAAATGTTTTAGGTCGCGATTGCCAAGCCATTTCCTGACTTTGCAACTTTTGACTTTTTGACATACTATCACATGAGCGTGAAGGTAAACAAAAAGTTTTCCGTGACATTTCAAGACATACTATGGTTTCTTTTTATAATTCGTGTTGTCTAGACACCGCTCGACACAACCATGCACAACTATAGTTTGTCTATATAAGGTTGCCCAAATGTTTATTTTTTGTTAAAAATTTCACAAAATTAAAAAAAAAGGTTTTTAACGGCAATAGCCTAAAAATATAAAATTAAATATTAAAATATGTGTTCCTAACCCTTACCTCATCGTTTCAAGCTAAAAACGACATAGGGCTTTAGGACCCAATTGGATATGTTGGTGGTTGGTGCGACGCAACAAAAGGTTGCGACAATACGTTTTGAAAAATTTAATATACGGTACGGTACCGTCGATTCGGGCGAAATTAATCAGTCGGGTGAAATTGATCACCAGGGACCAACGAGCAAAAAACTCATTATTCTACGTTTATACTGATTCAAAAAGCTGAATATGCGCCCATTCATATGAAGATTGCGTCAAAGATCAAAGTAACTTGGATTTTAACAAGGTTGGTCTTGTAAATGGTTTGATTTTTTTAATTGACTATTTTGATTGAATCGCAATTTTCAACATGCCCGATAAAAGTCCTTTGCGTTAACACAAATTTCGGTGCAGAAGGAGCTTTTAATTGAACTAATTCAGTTCTCTAATCATCTGGCTGTGCTTTGATATAGTTTCCATGAATAAAATAATGCGATAGAGTTTGTTTAATTTGACCTTTTGTAAAATAAAACGATTGATAACATTATGAACTGAGACAACATTGATTTCTAGATAGCTATGGGTGCGAAATGGAGTTGCCATCTGCGAAAGTTTGTTCTTTCTGTGATGCAGAATAGAGATTTATAAAAGAGTGCAAAAGATAGACAATACTTCGCACAAATTTTACAAACGCTCCATATGGCAGTTGTATGAGAGTGCAAGAGATCGGTTTGTGCTTACCGAGGGGTAAGACACTTCATAATATTATCATATCTATACCTATAAAAATGGATTTCTGTCAGTCCGTATGTTCCGTTCCGTATGTTATAGAATCGAAAACTACTGAACCGATCGGCAAGAAAATTTGCATGTAGGGGTTTTTGGTGCCAGGGAAGGTTCTTATGATGGTTAGAGATCCCTCCCCCCACTAAGAGGGGGGCCCCCATACAAATCTATACACTCAAGTCTTTTTTTTACACGGTTTGTTTTTTTCGATTACTCGAAAACAGTGCAGCTAAGGAACTATTTACAACCTACGTGAGGAATGTCGAACTACTCCCAAATGTATTGAGAAATAAATGAATGGTCTCTAAGTTACCCCGTTCTTAATACTCAAAAAACTAAACCGTACCGTCAAAAAAGTACTTGAGTGTACCTATAAAATTCCAACGCATCTCCCGCACAAATAGAAGAAGCTCAAAACGTGATGTTTTTTCATTCGAGAAGCCGCATATTGATGCTGAAGTCATAAAATCTGCTTTGGGTAAACTGAAAACTTCATATGCAGTTGGTCCGGATGGTATCCCTTCGGCTGTTCTCAAACAATGCAGTAATGTGCTTAGTGTTCCATTCGCGAAGCTGTTTAATATGTCGATACAGCAGCGCAAATTTCCTGATCCGTGGAAGTTTTCTTATATGTTTCCAGTACACAAAAAAGGCGACAAACGCGACATCGCTAAATACCGAGGGATCACGTCCTTATGCGCTTGCTCAAAATTGATTGAAATTATCGTAAATGACGCTTTGTTTGCTAGTTGTAAAATCTATATTGACGCTGACCAGCATGGTTTCTTCCCGAAAAGATCGGTGACCACAATTCTGATGCAGTTTGTTTCCCGCTGTTTGCAAAATTTGGATTCTAGCTTTCAAACTGACGCTATTTACCTCGACCTGAAAGCCGCTTTCGATCGAGTGGATCATGTAATACTGCTGAGCAAAATGGAGCGACTGGGTGTATCTACGGATGCCGTATGCTGGTTCGGATCTTACCTGACGAACAAAAACTTATGTGTCAAAATAGGATCCACTGTCTCCAGCTGCTTCTCCAATCAATCTGGAGTGCCGCAAGGCAGTAACTTAGGCCCGCTGCTCTTTTCAATTTTCATAAATGATGTTACTTTTCTGCTTCCACATGGTTGTCGACTATCTTATGCTGACGATACTAAAATTTTTAAAACTATTACGTGCCTGAGTGACTGTGTGGAACTGCAAGAGTACTTGAACGTGTTTGTGAGCTGGTGCGGAGCAAACTGCTTAACGCTAAGTATAGAGAAGTGTAACGTGATTTCGTTTTACAGAAAACGTGCGCCTATTACATATGACTATACTGTTTCCGGCCGCCACATCCTCCGCGTACAGCATATTAAAGATTTGGGAGTGCTGTTGGATAATGGATTAACATTCAAGAGCCACTACGACAGTATTATCTCCAAGGCCAACCGTCAACTTGGATTCATGCTCAAGATTGCGGATGAGTCCCACTATGCCTTAAATCGCTTTACTGTTCACTTGTGCGGTCAATTCTCGAGACTAATTCTGTCATTTGGTGTCCATTTCACGCAAATTGGTCGCGCAGAATCGAGATGGAACAGAAGAAATTCGTCCGATATGCCCTTCGCCGTCTTCCGTGGCGCGATCCACTGATCTACCGTCGTATGAAAATCGCTGCCGACTTCTTGGCATTCAGCCACTGGAACTCAGACGGCGAACTGCGCAGGCGGTTTTTGCTGTTAAACTACTGATGGATCGCATCGACTGCCCGTCGTTATTAGAACAACTGGCCCTATTTGCTCCCGAACGACCGTTACGCCAGAGAAACTTCTTCTATTTGGAACCACGGAGTCATTTATATGGATCTCACCAACCTGTTCGAATTATGTGTCTTCGTTTTAATGAGGTATTTGAAATGTTCAACTTTAATGTACCAATACATGTTTTTCGTGACCGTTTGCTTAATATTAGAAATTAGTGGTAGTAATCAAGAATATTCATTAAGACATACTTATTGTCAGATGAGTCTTATAAACAAACTAGCTGACCCGACAAACTTCGTATTGCCACAAATTAACCTGTGTTGTATATAAACCATGAATCTCGGATGCTCTTTGTCTCAATCTCGAGTTTTGCAAGTTTCTGAGGAGTTCAACCTTAGATGATTCATTTTGGCAGTTACGTAACTATGAAAGCATCCCAGGTAACCAATAAGCATCACCAATGCTATTCAAATGTAGGCCAATAAGCACTTAAGTCGCTTTAAATGCTATTTTGCCAAAATATACAGCTACTTTACTGATAACCTTCTTATAGTGCTGACAATGCGAATTTACAGCTAATTACCGACACGAAGAATTTGAATACAATTTTGGATGCCAATTTACAACACCTATGCAGTCAAAAAGCTAATATACAACAACGTGCATTATAAAATGCCAGATACGCTGATTTGCTGCTTATGTTAAGGCTTATTAGTTACCAGGAATGGGTAGTTTAATATACAAATTTGCAATTTTCTTTCACACTAAAGCAGAAAACAACTCCCCTGTCCCCTCATTGCATAGCCAGAAAGTAGATAGTAATATTCACCATGATTGTACAACATTTCGCCGAATATCATTTTGCGAAAAACCTTAAGCGGAATGTACCATTTCACAGAAAACTTTTTTGTGGAAAGTACCATTTCGCGATCCTCTCCTTTCTCGCTGTGGCTCGTTTCAGGAAACCCAGGTAGACCTAGGAAAACAAATAAACCTAGACAGTAGTGATTTTTGCGGGGAGTTGCCTCCCCCAAGTGGGCGGCAGTTCCAATGGCGGGTTACCGGCAACACTCGCGGCCGTCTCGTCCTGGATTATCTAGTGTTACTATAGATAGTTTTTGTGGTTTTGTTATTGACTAATGTTTTATGGAAGAGTCTCAAATTTCTCGAGTTCCGTTAGTTTTTGAGTTTCGCAAAAATTTCTGTTTTATTTGTTGAGAGTCCATATCCCCCTATCACAGGGTGAAGAGGTCTCTAACTATCATAAAATAAATTCAGGACTCCAAAATCTCCCACATGCCAAATTTGGTTCCATTTGCTTGATTAGTACTCAAATTATATGGAAATTTGCATTTCATTTGTGTAGAAGCCCCCCCCCCCTCTTAAAGTGGGGAGGGGTCCTAATTTATCATAGAAAAAATTCTTGCCTCCAAAAACACCTACATGTCAAATTTGGTTCCATTTGTTTAATTAGTCAAATTATAAGGAAATTTGTATATCATTTGTATGGGAGCCCCCCCCCCCTCTTAGAAAGGAAAGGGGTCGTAATTCACCATAGAAAAAATTTCTGCCATCTAAAACTCCCACATGCCAAATTTGGTTCCATTTGCTTGATTAGTTCTCGAGATAAGAGGAAATTTGCATTTCATTTGTATGGAAGCCCACCCTCTTAAAGGGGAGATGGGTCATAACTCGCTTTCTAAAGAGGAGAGGGGTCCCAATTCACCATAGAAAAAAACTTGCCTCCAAAACCACTTACTTGTCAAATTTGGTTCCATTTGCTTGTTTAGTTCTCGAGTTATGAGGAAATTGGTTTTTCATTTGTATAGGAGCCTCCCCTCCTAAAGTGGGGAGGGGTCCTAATTCACCATAGAAAATATTTTTGCCTCCAAAAACCTCCACATGCCAAATTTGGTTCCATTTGCTCGATTAGTTCTCGAGTTATAAGGAAATTTGTATTTCGTGTGTATAGGAGCCCTCCTCCTAAAGTGGGAGGGGTCCCAATTCATAATTCTCGAGTTATGGGTATTCCCAATTCTCGAGTTATGAGGAAATTTGTATTTCATTTGTATGGGAGCCCCCTCTCTTAAAGTGGGGAGGGGTCCTAATCTATATATATAAAAATGAAATGCTGTTCGTGTGTCCGGTAAAGACTCGCAAACCGCTCGACGGATTTTGATGAAACTTGGCATACAGATTGCCTATGATGTGTGGATGGTTCTTAGTCTGGTTTGGATCAATTCTGGCAAGTGGCTGTTTTCGAAAATATCAAAATGTTGCATACGGAACAAACTGCATTTCAACTGCATACAAGCACTACTGTCGAACAAGCGAAAATATCCAAGTAAGCACGTGTCTACTTCGATTCAAGTTGATGTCGGCGAAGTGGATTGAAACGACAATGTATTTAAAAATCACATTCTGTTCATAGTTAATAGAAACAGAAAACATGTAATTCAAAAAAATGCATTAAAAATTGGTTTCGATATAACAGGTACATCCAAATTTACATTTGCGAGACAAATGAGTAACATCTGGCTACGCAGAAGTACAACACTCTCGATTATATTGTGAATTCGTTTAACGAGTTCTAACTCAAATTGTACAGGAGGGTATTTTCAGCAGGTTTCTAAATTCAGCCTATTTGCCTTTTCTTTTGCCAATAAAAATACTTTGCCGACATACAATTTTAATATGTTATAATTATTTTCTCAAGACTGCAAGTAATCTACTATTTTTATTCAAAGAACGCCACCTTTTCTTCCACCAGAACTAGACCAAAGGCCGAAAAAATAGATGCCATCGCTTAATGGGCTGAAAATACCCTCCCGTGCTCTATATACAGTTAGAACTTTCGAAAATCACAAGTACTCAAATATACACACTGAAAATTTCAATATTTGCAAAGCCACATGCATATTTGTAAAGGTACCAGTACACTGTTTGCTGAATCATCCAATATTTGATCTATTTCATCAAATAAATTTGAAAACCCGTGTACTGACCCAACCAAATATTCGAACAAATTTTATTTTTCAAAATGTCGCCGAGCTTTTCCAATAAAATTTGGCTGTTTGTAAAACAGTGTAATATGCCAATCAAATTAAATTTGTTTTCGTAACATTTTGCGCTGTTCGCCGGTTTGTTTGCTTGAAACTTATCAAAAAAGCTCACAATGTTTATTATTTGAACTGCTGTAAAAATCGAATTTGGTGCAGGAAAAATAGTGCAGAAAGGAAGTTTTGCAAACGAAATGACACTGGAATAAATCAGGACATTATTGAATCAATAGTGAAAAGTTAAAAAAATCATGAATAATGAGAAAATCACTTTATAGACCTGTTTTTCGAACCTGATTTGTTTAACGGGAAATTAGCAGTCATTAACTTTTCGTCGGAGAGCCCAATTTCGGAAGTAGTTTTTGGACCCAATAGCTGGGGTCTGGTTGTAAAAAAGTAAATACTGCCTTCTTCTTGCCAATCTGAACACAGCGAATATACTTTCATGGCTAATTTCACCTTAACCTCTAAAATTAGACACTACTACGTATATAATACTACATATGTCAAACATTACTCTAGTAAATCTAATAAATAAATAGTAAGTATGTAAACGTTCATTTCAGGATCGAAAAGCTACATTCTGTTTCTGTTAACATGGATAATTGACTGGAAAATATGAACAATAATTGTATGCATATCCACCTTTTCGCGCGCTTAATGGCGCACAGCGGGACCATTCTGGAAAAAGGCGGTCAAAAGTCTTTTCTCGCTTTTCCTGACGTTTTCGAGCTTAGGTGTCTTAGGAGAAGTTTCATAAAAAAGTATTCTGCATCTAATGACATTTTCATAAAATTATATATTAAGGGGATAACAAATTTGAAAAAAATATTTTTTTATAGAAACTAGATAGCATGGTTATGTGTTCGGCAAAGTTGTAGAACTTTGAATTTCATTAAACTTTGCCGAAGATACTAAGTATCTGCATCATATGGTTTGTGAGATATAATTGACTTTCTGTCGTGACCCCCTTAAAATCAGTTTCTTAAACGTCTTGTATATAAAACCTCATCTAACAGGTTGGACATGTTCTACAAACTTTTGGATACTATCAAAATACGTAACTTTCTAGAAGATGTATATATCATATGTTGCTTTATTTGCTTTAAAAATGGATTTGAAGCATAAATTTTACCGTTTTTACAAGTAATTTTTTCCGTAAATAGGCACCTACTGGCAGCTAAAGTTAGCATCGCTTGAACCGCCATAGAATGTAGTATAAGTGTGCCAAAAAATTTTTGCCGGGTCTGGCCAGGCATTTTGGTTATTTCAATTATGAATTACATACATATATGCTGGTTTTAGTAAGTTATCATGGTTTTATTATTCGTACATGTTCATAATAATTTCACAGGATCTCGTCCACGTCTGTTTCGCTATCTGTTGCAGAAATATTTTCGTTCTGGGATTTTTGTAAAAGTTTGTTTGCTGCTGGTAACAACCGCAGTGATTTTTTTACTGCTGGTCTTCTTAAAGTTGAAATCAATGGATCCGACGTCATTAAAAATTTTTTGAAAACATTTTCATTTGTCAATCGAAATTTTCGATCGCTCGAAATTTTCTCTGTATTTGGGCCATTCCTCCCATATTTTGTTAGCGGGTATCTCTTTCGGAAAAGGTTTCATCTGATCCCATCTAATGCTCGCAGCGCTTTCTTCTGCTTGCAAAGATGGAATTTCCCGGAAACAGTTCCAACTCTCCTCTGCATCAATGGCTTCACTGATGGACTCGAATGGTGTTTTGCTTTTCGACGATAATTCTAATTTAATTTATTTAATTTATTTAATTTATTTATTAATCATCGACATAAAGAACATCGCACAGACATAAAACTTATTTAACTAATTAAATATTACAGATTCTTAGCCAAAATACATTTTTTGACAATCCAAAATCGAACAAGTAATAAATATCATTAAAACGACTGCAGCAAACTTCCAGCGGGTTATTCATTCCATAAGCAGTCTGATGATGCAATTGTCGATAAAACTCACTTTAGCGCATCACTCGGGATGGCGTATTGAAGCGTAGTTTGCTCAGTAATATCCGCACAGTCAATGTTGCCCGATAGGACGTCGAAGATTAACATTCGTTGCAGGAATACTCGCCTACTCTACAACGTTTGTAGGTCGATCAGCATGCATAGACTTTCATACGGTGGTAGGTTTATCCTATCCCTCCAGCCAATATTACGAAGTGCGTATCGAATAAATTGCCTGTGCACACGTTCGATTCGGTTGATGTGGACTACATGGTATGGTGCCCACACTTGCACTCCGTACTCTAGAACACTGCGCACGAACGAGCAATACAGGGTCTTCAAACTGTAGATATCAGCAAAAAACTTTGTATTTCTTTTCAGGAACCCCAACATTACCTATGCCTTAGCCGTTACAGCGGAAATGTGTTCTACGAACCTAAGTTTGCTGTCAATCAGAATTCCAAAATCCTTCATAGTCGTCTTACGTTCCAAGCTAGTTGCTGCCATGAGGTAATCAAAGTATAAGCAATATATATAGAATGCCAGTGTCGCTGGTGTTTCATAAATATTTTGGTGGCAAGCATGTTGCTGGTTCGTGTCTTGGATACGGGAACTACATTGTCAAATTGCCAAATAGAAAATTTTCCTGCCGACGAAAAACCCCAAAACGATCAAATCGGGTGATTTATCTTACGTGATTTACGGAAAAGCAGCAATAAAAAATCATTGAGTTGCTTTTTTAGTTTGACAATCAGATTCCCGTTTCGAATCGATCACTCACACCTATGCGCATACAGTGTAAATACATAATTTTCAAATGTGTGATGTTTACCACGAGCACTGCAGCGACACTGGCATTCTATATACATTAATTCTACTGTAATCAAACACAATTGGTGCACGTAACCTGGTGAGTGATATTATGCAGCATTTGTTCATGTTTGCTTCCATTCCGTTCATACAGCACCAACCCATGAGCGTGTTGATATCCGATTGAAGTGCACAACAATCTGTAAGCGTCATGATTACTCGGTAGAATTTGAGGTCGTCAGTGTATAATAATTTTGGCGGCTTTAATTTCCAACATAAATCGTTAATAAATAAAACGAATAGCAATGGCCCCAGGACGCTGCCCTGAGGTACATCGGACTGAATTTGGAATGGGGTAGAGCAGACACCGCAAACCTTCACTGTTGAGCTCCGATCCGTAAGATAAGATAGGATCCATTGTGTTATCCATTCGGTTAACCCTATTCTTTTGAACTTCTCAACCGCCAGAACATGTGGAACCTTGTCAAAAGCTTTGGTGAAATCGACATACACAGCGTCGATTTGTTGTCGTTTTTCCATTTTGTCCACAAAAGTCGAAACGTAACTTAGCAAGTTTGTTGTGGTCGAGCGTTTGTTCATAAAACCATGTTGATCCGTAGCAATTATGGATTTAACAGATTGGTAGAGTTCATCGTGCACCATACTTTCAAACACTTTAGGTAAACAGCTAAGAATGGAAATCCCACGATAGTTCTCCACCTCGTTAAGAGAACCAGATTTGTGAATCGGTGTGATTGAGGCAGATTTCCAAATGGTTGGAAAGTACCCCTCTGCGATCGAACGGTTAAATAGGATACCGACAGAGTACGCTACTGTGTTACTTGACTCATATATACGTTATATACAAGGGAGGGTCTCGTAACTCACTAACTTTGTGGTTTTTCGTTTAATTGGTCATAAATTCGAATAGAGCATACAAATATTAGCTATATAACATAAGAAATTACATGTTTACTCCAAAAATAAAAACACGAGAGATTTTAGAATTTCGGAAATAGGGGTGCGTTATGAGTCAGGTAACACAGTAGAGAACCAGCACAATTTTTCACGAAAAACGGTGGCAGCTCATCAGGACCGGGTCCTTTTGATCCATCGATGGATTGCAGCTTAAGCAGGACATCGTGGGGCGAAAAATTCATTCGAAACATATTTACATCATACTGCGGAATACTGTCCAAGTACACTTCAGCCAAAGGTGGTGAGTTATTACCACAGAGAACAGATTAACAGGCTCGAAGGAAGTAATCGATTTTTTGTGTATAAAATCTGTCGGTAGCGCCCTCCAGAAATAGTTTGCCAAACGCATCAAAAAATATTCATGTACCTTTATCAATATTTCTTTGTGCTGGAGTTACTTAGTAGCGATGGCAGCGACATCAAGATTTAGTTTGCCACTTACTGCTCGAGGGGTGCTCTATTGAAGGATTACTCGTAGATTACATAAAAACATTTTACACACTTTTTGTCAATTACCTGGTAGTCTGTTCTCTGTGTTATTACTTGACACACTTTGAAAGAGAGACGAGAACATACGTAAATTTGGCATCCCTGATCGCTATTACAGCTGTGTGATTTTGCGTTAATATTAAGTTTCATTTTTTAGTATTATTATCGCAATCTTAGCTTCGTTTTTACGATATCCGACTACATTCGCTTGCCCGTCAAGATAAAATAGTGTTTTCTGTGTAATACCGGTAAACTGCTGCTTCCGAGAAGAAGTTAGTGAAGTGTATTTTTGTTTATTTCCATCAACCTGATACCATACTGCCATCTGTCAATTTCTTCTGAGAAAAGCGACATCTGCATCTGATTGTGCGAAACTGTTTTCTTGTCTGCAAAGAATCATTCCAAGAGTGTCCACCAATTTTTTAATTATGGAATGCAAAAAATGCACAAAGCAAGTAGTGGAATCGAAACGTATTTATTGTCGCGGATTCTGCGGTTCTGCATTTCACTTGGTTTGTGCGAACGTCGATCTTCCCGTCCTGGATATTCTGGGCGAATACGAGAAAAATGTATTCTGGATGTGCAATGCGTGCGCCGATCGTAAAATTCCAGTAAAAATCAGAGGGGTTGTGTACAGGACACGACCGCATATATAAGTGACGCAGGACTACGTAAGTCTCTTCGTAGTGATAGTAGCATGTATTCATGCTTGTAATAGGGTGTTTGCAGAGTGCATATGTATTGAAGAGCTGTTGGGCAGGCAAAAGTGACAGCTCCATATAAACTGTAAGAGTTGGGAAGGGCGAGATTTTTTAAATAATTTAATTTCTTCATTGAAAACAGAAATTACTATTTGCGTTATATGTATAGCAAGGTAATATATCTGTTTACTAAATAACAAATCTATTTTCAACAAACAAGCTAAAACGCGGTAGAATTGATCAAAAATGTAACTATTAACTATGTTAGCGGGATAAAACTGACCAAATATCCATAACCAGCTATTGCTTTCGGCCAAGAAAACAATAAATTATACTAAAATCGATGCTACATTCAGTTGTTTCGAACTTGGCATATGCGGCATGCTACATCCGAAAATCGTATTTTAGGGTCACCGATTTAATGCTAATTCACTGAAATATTAGTTGCTAAATGTGAATATATACACCCAAAACTTGAAACTATTACTTTAAAAGGAATAACGAAAAATTCTTCTTTTGCTAACAACTTTGTTACTTAAAGAGTAATAGCGTTCGTCGTCGGCTGTAGTGATGTCCAAAATTTTCAATTATTCGATTACCGATTAATCGGCGAGCGTTGTCTGCACTAATCGATTAATTCAACTATTCGTACTAGTGGTATTCGATTAGAAATATTCGAATACTTTTTTCATTAATTCGATTAATCGAACGATTATGAACGATTAACGGCCATTATTCGGGGATTAATCGCATTCATATTGTTTCCTTTGAACTGTTCGATTAATTCAACCACTCGTGCTGGCAGTATTCGATTAAAAATTATTCGAATATTTTTATAGTTATTCGATTAGTTGAATTAATCGAACGATTAACGGACATCACTAGTCGGCTGAATAATAACATACACTAATGCATATTGTATACGTTATACAGTCCAACTATCTGTTATTTGCGCCTGCGCTTTGATTTGCATTCATAGCATTGCTGTTGGATAGCACTCAATACAAAAACATTGATTGTAAATGTGCGTTGTATGTTGAATTTGCTAACCGTTACCGTTTGCATCGGGGGACTAGCAGCCCCATTCCTTTCTACAACAAATGACAGCAACCGCGGACCTTATTCGAATGCGACTGAAAACTATCATCCGGTACTGTTTGTTGTTTTTTATTATAAAGATGATGACACAATTACAATTTGTGCAATCATCAAACTATCTAAGCAACCGTTTGGTACCCGTACTGGCAGGAGTATCAGATCGGACATAACAAAGAGTAACGTGAACCACATTTTAAAACACTTAAGGTGCGTTTAGATTGGCAACTTGTTCCAAACTGTTCTTCGAAGTTTCGATGAGATGCATGGCAACGTATCACAAATGTTCAAGTGGCGACAGAAACAACATTGACCAGCATGTCGCATTCCACTTGTTTCATTCGACATGTTGCCAAAAAATTGTCCAGTCTAAACGCATCTTTTCAATATGTTCGATGTTAGCTGCAAAGCATGGCTGGCTGCCAGCTCCCTGGTTTGCATCTGAAAAGTGTAGGCGTATTGGTAAACTTTGTTTGCGTATTCCAATACGAAAAAGTGAAACTGTGCGGCCAGAATTTCTGGACAAAAAGCAACTAGGTAATTATCCATTATCGGATATTTTGAAACCCATAGTTGTTTACTGAATTGCAGTATATTTTTACAGCTAAAGTTGAAGTTGAGTGAACGAAAAATTGTTCTATTAAGCTTTGTTTGCTTTGTTTTTATTGTGTAAACTTTATGGAAGAAGTAAAGAACTCTTTTATTCCTACCGTCAATTGAATTCTAGAATTTCTTTTGCTTAGAAAACAAAAACTGTAGAGCTTATTTTCATTTATCCGCTCTCAAAAAATGAATTGGTATACAATCGAAAGTCGATTTTCAAAAGTTAAACTATACTAGCAGCTCAGGCCATGACAAATATATAACCGGTTTCAACTATGGGGTTCGTCTACCAGTTATGGACCCTTTTCATATTATGAACCCTTGCATATAATTTTTTTGTAACTTATACATATTTTTATATATATTCGATCTGAAACAGAATAAAGTCAATATAAAATACACTTTAATTTATAAAACATTTTCCGAGTTCGATAATTAATGTCAATATTTTTAGCAAACGAATATTGTTATATAATAAAAGTGTCGCAATACGTTAAACATACAGCTCAACAATATGATAAAACAATATTGTTGATGATGTAAATATAACTTTTTGGGCATTTCGTATAATCAATTAACAATCAACAATCAACTTTTCTCTCATAAGAGAAATCAACTCAAGTACAAAAACGGTTTTGGTTATTATACCCTATCAAGATGCAAACGGACAAAAGTGACGCCGGTCTGCGAATGGATCCATGAAGAGTGGTTTGGAAATTGGGAACAGGTTACTAAAATCACAACTGCTCGATTCTGGTGCTAGTGTACTCATACGTTAGCGCCGAAATTAGTAAGTGAAGAATAGAGTAATTAGCGAATATCACATCCATACAGCCACAAGAACTTATCTCTAACTAACACATATAGCGCAGTTTCCGAATGTGTGGTTCTTTGCTGAGACGCATACATAGATGTAGCTGTCATTTTTCTTGTTACTTTTTGGTTGTTACTATTTTCGTCTAATGTACGGTCATAAGACGAAAAAAGTAATAGATTATTGCTCAAAAACAACAAAATATTCTCCCCGAGTTTTGGGTGTATATATATATATATCGGGATACATTTCTTGGTTGATTTAAACATTAATTGTTTCCAATGTATAAATAATTTTAGAAAAAATGATCATTTTATCCAACGCGTTTTTGCTGCATCGAATAGGAAAAGATGCAATGTGTGCCTAACAGACGTCTTGTATGTGTGTGTAGCAAAAGCCCTATCATTCGATTCTTCATGTATACATGCTATATGCAACATATATACATGCTGCATGCGTTGTATGTAACATTTATCAAAGTAGTAACATTGCATACGTTCAATTCTCAAAAGATTGTGCATTTGAATACAATTTAACAAAATCAAGAACACAAACTATTGCTTTCCTGCTACCTTACTGAAATTAAAGATTGTTTTTATTACCAATGGTTCCCTACGTTGAAGGGATTTTACCAATTCAATTCTATTTTATCAACAGCATATCTTTTCACTACACTTCTAATGAAACGGCAAGCATGCGTATTCATACAGAGTCGTATTATAACCAAACACTACAGCTGAAGCACATTTTTTCCAACACAGATATCAAATTCGCCGAGGTTTAATCGTCTCGCAGTAAAGAATTTGCGATCTGTTGGGACAACTAACTTGTGTCATTTTTTCTGGCACACTTCCCTAACACAGACATCAAATTGGACTAGGTTTAATCGCGTTCGTAAGAAATCTGTTGGCACGAGGGGGCTTTGTCACTCTCTCTGGCGTACTTCCCAAGCAAGGACATCAAAATGGTCTAGGTTTTACCGCGGTGTTAAGAAATTTTGTTGAAATGTGGTAACTTCGTCACTTGTTTTGACTTACTTCCCAAGCACAGATATCAAATTGGTATAGGTTTAGATCATCATACAGAATCTTCCAACCAACCACGAAGCGAGAATTCTGATATAACATAGGTTCATTATTTTCAATTTTTCAATAGTTCAACATCAAGAATCCATACTTTTCTTCATTTGAGTCAATTCTTAGAAGATTTTCCGATCGATTGGTGTAAGAATGTTGAAAATCGATCGGAAAACCGCTGAGCTATTAGCGCTCAAAACCTTTCATTTTTCGTGACGCTCGCATTTTTCGATTTTTTGGAATGACACCCTATCTCAAAACTTGCCGTAAGACGTAGTCCTACGTCAAAAATTCGGAGGCTTCAGTCGTCGAGATGAACTTAACCGTGAGCAGGTACCAGACGCCATGCAATCTATGCGGGCAGATATAGCTAAATTGAGTTCTGCAATCGATGTGCTAACAGCAAAGGTGGATAGAAACCTGCAACAATCTCGACCAACTGCTGTTACTTCCACAATCTGGCCCAATCTAAAACCTGCACCTGCCAACACTCCTAAGCGGAGACGAATGGACCCCAAGTAGCACACTTTAGGTCCATTTAGTTGAAGCAACCGGATTACGACTGAAATTAGTCATGATTCGGTTACCACAACTACCTTGTAACAACCGTGCTAGTAGGGACGGAGACAAACCAGTCGAGCTATTGAGTGTTCGTGGGACGAACGGTTCCGTTAAAAGACGATCTTTTCTCGATTTATCTTTCTGCCTTTCATCCAAGCACTTCGGAAGACGACATTAAAGCTTTGGTTGGCGAATGCTTAACCATGGAAGCCGAAGCAAGACTGAAAGTGATCAGGTTAGTCCCAAAAGGAAAGGACTCAGCGTTGCTGAAATTTGTCTCCTTTAAAGTTGGTCTGGATGACGATTATAAAAAAGCTGCCCTATCAAGTGAAACTTGGCCTGAAAACGTCTATTTCCGAGAATCTGAAGATTACCGCTCAAAAAACGTGATGAAGGTTATTGGGTTGAATCGGAAGCTGAACGATGCATTTCCAGCAGAAACTTAAGCCAGTGCCAAAGCCATCCTCTGCTCTCTGATGTCATCTCATCACAAGCGCCTTCACAGAAATTGAGCGAGGATCGATCATCGGGCCGCATGATAGCCACCAGTACTAGGGGAGCCTCCAAACTCCTCGATACAGTCCAGCCTCTTCTACAAGCGACCAACAGCCGTCCCGATCTTGTGTTTGGAGCAGAGGAGCGGGTCTCCCAAAATCATCTCTCAGCTTATGGGTCACTGGGATGCACCGTACTTAGCAATAAGGAGACCTCTGATCCCTCCGCCACAGTCAAGCTACTGCAGCCAGCGATCAATAGTCATCCCGGTCCTGTGTGCGGCAGTGGCGATGAGGTTCTCCAAATTGGCAACAATGGCAATTGGAACATATAATTATCCCTTGACCTCGTCAGATATTGATCCGTTCCGTGTTTCCAGCTACACGGCTAGCAGAATTGACCAACTTCGCTGCTACGCTCGCCAAAACGTGAACATTTTGGATACCGTAAATCGCTTCCTCGCTTCTAGCCGCTCACTCGACGATTATAATACGAGATACATTGATCCTGACCAACCTATCTGCGCCACTGTATCGACCAATGTATCATCATCTGTCACTGTGAAACCATTCACCTCTAATCTGCCGCTATCGGGATGCACGCCTGCAAGCATTTTGGAAGCCCTGATCCCCTCAGTACAGTCGAGTTATTCCCGCCAGCGACCAGCAGTCGTCCCGGTCCTGTACCTGAGCATGGAGAAGGGGTCTTCCAACCGGTTATCGCAGGCAAGTACACGCAACATCGTCGCCTTAAAACTTCTCCTGTTTTGTCCCATTCTAGTCAACAGCCCATCCTTAAAACGTTGCAATACGAATTCGGGTGTTTCCACGCTGCTGTGTCTGAATGCATATTCGACCAAAATTCAGAAGCTGCTGGTTCCAGCTCATCATCTGTTTTGTTACAAAATTTTATTCTGAGGTCAATTCATCGCTTATCGGGATGCACTGCAGTTGGCATGATGGAAACCCCGGAGCCCCCCACCACAGTCGAGTCATGGGAGCCAGCGTTCATCAGTCGTCCCGGTCCTGTGTGTGGAAGTGGTGATGGGGTCTTCCAGCCTGCAACGTCGGGCAAGTATATTCGTCAATCCGAATTTTCGATATTTAATGCCGCTTCATATCCTAGCACCTCGGCTTCTACGTCTGGTACGAGTAACGCCAATAGCGGACCACCCATCCCTACGGATACTCTTATTAGCAATGGTGCATCTAACGCGGCAATCATCTCTGCGGATACTCCAGTTAGCAGCCTTACTTCGGATCCCGGTGCACCTAGTGCAGAAGCCTGTACATTCCATCGCACTCCTTCTGTGTACTATCAGAATGTAAGGGGCCTGCAGACTAAAATTGCTCGACTACGATTATTGTTGTCCAGTTGTGAGTATGATGTACTTATCTTTACGGAAACATGGCTTAGGGCTGATATCGACAACAACGAAATATCTCCAGACTACGTTCTATTCCGTTGTGATCGTAACGAATTGTCCAGCAATCACTCACGGGGCGGTGGAGTATTGATTGCAATCAATAACGCTATAGAATGCGAGTCCATTGTCCTGGCGGATTGTAGTGAACTCGAACAAATTGCAATACGTATTAATTTGCAAAGTCGCTCGTTTTATATAGTTGCTATTTATCCCCCACCCAACTCAAGTACCGAACTATACTCAGCTCACGCAAAAGCGGTACAATGTGTTGCGGATCGTCTCACGGAGTCTGACATAATTCTATCAATTGGGGATTTTAATTTACCTGACTTGAGGTGGCACACCGACGATGACATTAACGGATATCACGTCTATTCTTGTTTACGGCCGTATCCCGCTTTCGTACGAACGGATACTTTCGTACGAATTCGAAAATTGTATCTTCGTTTTCGTACGAAAGCATTCGTATGCGATTCGAATGCGAAAAAGTTTTGTCGTGCGAGCGAAAAGCTTGGAGCTTACCAAGCTTTAAGGCGAAATGTCAAACCACAACTATCAAGCCACATAACTGAAATCGCAATTTGCGCAATGCGATTCCGTACGCTAAACGCAACAATTTAAAAATGTTTTTGTCAGATAACATAACAAATAATGCGGGTTAATTAATCGTCGCAATTTTCTGAACGAAAATTTATTGTGGCCCCAAATAGTTAGCTGGAATAGCAAGCTGGATTCCGTGCTGGCCGATCATGTGTAGACCATATCACAACGCTCCGCATTATATTGGAGCAGATCAACGAATTCCAGGACTCTCTTCTGCTGGTGTTCGTTGACTTCGAAAAGGCGTTCGACCGACTCAATCACGAAAACATCTGGGGCGCACTTAGGCGTAGAGGAGTTCCAGATAAGCTAGTCCATCTCATCGAGGCTCAGTACGAGGCGTTCTCGTGCAAGGTTTTGCACGACGGCGTCTTGTCCGACCCCATAAGGGTTACTGCTGGCGTGAGACAGGGCTGCATTTTATCACCGCTTCTGTTTCTCATCGTTATGGATGAGATATTAGTTGGAGCAATTGACAGTAGACCAAATCGAGGATTGCCTTGGAATCCTCTAACGATGGAGCAGCTAAATGACCTCGACCTAGCCGACGACATTGTCTTGCTCGCACAACGCCGAAACGATATGCAGAGCAAGTTAGACGACCTCTCCGAGAGCTCCCAGGCAGCAGGTCTCACAGTCAATGTAGCGAAAACTAAGTCTATGGTAGTGAACACTGACAATTCAACCAACTTTACAGTAGCGGGACAACAAGTTGAGCAGGTAGCCGTCTTTCAATATCTTGGTAGCCAAACAACGCCCGATGGTGGTACCAAGACTGATATAGCCACACGGATCAGGAAGGCCAGGGGTGCCTTTGCAGGTCTGCGAAACATTTGGCGCTCAAACCAGATCACTCTACGTACGAAAACCCGAATCTTTAATTCAAACGTTAAATCCGTACTGCTGTATGCCTGCGAAACGTGGTGCGTCTCAGCGGAGACAACGCAAAAACTGCAGGTATTCATTAACCGGTGCCTGCGATATATTATTCGTGCCTGGTGGCCTGATAATTGGATATCCAATGAGGAACTCCATCGTCGGTGTCATCAACGGCCGATAGCCACAGAAATTCGTGAGCGTAGGTGGAAGTGGATCGGACACACCTTGAGGAAAGGAGCGAACGAGGTTTGCAGAGCAGCACTCGACTGGAATCCACAAGGACAGCGTAGAAGAGGCAGACCCAGAGGCTCATGGCGACGGAGCTTAGCCAACGACATCCGGGCTGTAGACGAGAACCTGTCCTGGCGACAGGTAAAAGCCATGGCGGGTAACCGTCAGCAGTGGAGATCTCTGATTTCATCCCTTTGTTCTGCCGGACCGGCGGACATGGACACATAAGTAAGTAAGTAAATAGTTAGCAGTTTAAAAGTGCGCTACTGTCAAACTTAGTCTAAAGGTTTAGAAGCGTTATGGGCCTGGGCCAAGTTTTTCAATGTCAAAACATAAACATATCAGACATCTGTTGCTTTTTTTTTTTTTTTAATATCATTTATTTTATTTGGCTCGTTTGCGGTAGCTTAGCGGAGCCGAAAGGCTTTTATAAAAATAGTACACGAGGAGCACTGCTTACATCTATGTTAGGAGGTATGATCGATACACCCGATTTACTGGGGTTAGTAGGTATTTACAGTTTTCTTAATATAGAGGGGGGGTAGGAAAGGTGGATTAAGGGTTTCATTGTATTTGTATCAGTGGCGATAGTGCAGATACATTGGCAGTGTGTGGTATCCTAGCAGTCATATTGGTGTTCTTTGGTGCTGGATAGCGTCTTACTGTCTTCGGACCATGTCTGCTCTCACCAGTACGTGATATTTTTACAGTGGAGTGTGGGACGAGTGATCTGAGAATTAAACAGAGCTTTTTAAATAGTTATGTCTGCATTTTTCAGGAACTCGTATATGAGGCTCATATACTGGAGATCTCGGCTACCCAGAATATCTCGTACAGGGACGTTAGGTTGTCTTCCTCGGGCCCGAAGGGAATCAGTTAGCTTAGACCTAGCATCACAGAATTCGGAGCACGACCAGACAACATGCTCGATGTCATGGAAGCCATCGCCACAAACACAGTGGTTACTATCTGCAAGCCCAATACGAAAGAGATGCGTGTTTAACGTGTAGTGATTGGACATAAGTCTAGACATCACGCGAATGAAATCTCTACTCACATTCAACCCCTTGAACCATGCTTTCGTCGATACCTTAGGAATGATGGAATGTAGCCATCGTCCCAACTCATCTATATTCCATGATGTTTGCCAACTAGTGAGCGACCTCTGACGCAACGTACTATAAAATTCGTTATAAGCAATTGGTCTATCGTAAATAATGCCATCAATCGCACCCACCTTAGCTAAAGAATCAGCCTTCTCATTACCCGGTATGGAGCAATGAGAAGGGACTCAGGCTAAGGTAACCTTAAAATTTTTATCAGTTAAAGCACTCAATAGCTCCCGTATTTTCCCCAGGAAATACGGGGAGTGCTTTACCATCTTCATCGATCGCAGAGCCTCAATGGCACTGAGGCTATCTGTGAAGATGAAGTAGTGGTCTATGGGCATAGTTTCGATGATCCCAAGGGAGTATTGAATTGCAGCAAGTTCTGCGACATACACGGAAACAGGAGCATCGAGTTTGTAAGAGGCAGTAAAATTTTCATTGAAGACACCGAAGCCAGTGGACTCGTCGAGGTAGGATCCGTCAGTGTAGAACATCTTATCGCAACTAACACTTTTAAATTTATTGGAAAAAATTTTGGGGATCTCTTGCGATCGCAGTTGATCCGGGATACCGAAAGTTTCTTCTTTCATGGTGGTGTCGAAGAATATAGCAGACTTAGACGTATCTAGTGATGCGACACCCATGGGGACATACTGAGAAGGGTTGATATCTTGAGCCATGTAGTCAAAATATAAAATCATAAATCTAGACTGAAATTGAACTGCGACCAGCCTTTCAAAATTATCAATTACTAATGGGTTCATAATCTCACATCGAATGAGTAAACGATAGGACAATTCCCAAAAGCGATTCTTCAATGGTAGAATCCCCGCCAACACTTCGAGACTCATCGTATGGGTCGATTGCATGCAGCCTAAGGCAATACGCAGACAACGATACTGTATTCTTTCTAATTTGATAATATGCGTGTTAGCGGCGGACCGGAAGCAAAAACACCCATATTCAAGAACAGACAATATCGTTGTTTGGTATAGCCTTGTAAGGTCTCCTGGGTGAGCTCCCCACCAAGTTCCGGTAATTGTACGAAGAAAATTTATCCTCTGTTGGCATTTTTGAATCAGATACCTAAAGTGGCATGCATTTGGAATCGAACCAGATACCGAGATATTTGTAAACCAGTACCTGAGCGATCGTTTTACCCATAAGTAGGAGCTGAAGTTGTGCTGGATCATGCTTCCTAGAAAAAACGACCAACTCTGATTTTTCCGGGGAGAATTCGATACCCAGCTTTAACGCCCAACTGGACAAATTGTCCAAAGTATCTTGTAAAGGTCCTTGCAAATCGTTAGCCGTTGATCCTGTAATGGAAACAACGCTATCATCTGCAAGTTGCTTTAACGTGCATGACTCTTCGAGACAACTATCAATGTCGTTAACATAAAAGTTATACAGAAGTGGACTTAGACATGAGCCCTGGGGAAGACCCATGTAGCTAATTCGAGATGTTGTCAAATCATCATGTGTAAAACTCATGCGTTTTTCCGACAACAGATTGAGCAAAAAATTATTCAAAACCGGTGAGAGACCCTGCAGGTGAAGTTTCTCGGTCAAAACTTCGACGGAGACAGAGTCAAAGGCCCCTTTAATGTCCAAAAAGACGGATGCCATTTGCTCCTTCTGAGCGTAGGCGAGTTGAATCTCAGTAGACAGCAACGCTAAGCAATCGTTTGTTCCTTTGCCCCTGCGGAAGCCAAATTGGGTATTTGAAAGTAAGCCATTCTCTTCGACCCATTTATCTAGGCGAAGGAGGATCATTTTCTCCATTAACTTTCGGATACAGGAGAGCATCGCAATCGGCCTATAAGAATTATGATCGGAGGCTGGCTTCCCGGGTTTTTGAATGGCGATTACTTTCACCTGCCTCCAGTCTTGCGGAATAATATTCAGCTCGAGAAACTTATTGAACAGGTTCAACAAGCGTCTTTTGGCAGGGTCAGGCAGATTCTTCAACAAGTTGAATTTGATTCTGTCTAACCCTGGAGCAGTATTGTTGCAAGAAAGGAGAGCTATAGAAAATTCTACCATTGTAAACGGAGGTTCATTTGCAATCGAAAGGGACGCGTCGCGAAAAGATCTCTGAGCCGGGACAGAGTCCGGACAGACCTTCTTGGCAAAGTCGAGAATCCATCGGTTAGAGTACTCCGCACTTTCATTCGTAACATTACGGTTCCGCATGCGTCTAGCGGTGCTCCAAAGAGTGCTCATCGCTGTTTCTCTCGACAACCCGTTCACGAACCGGCGCCAATATCCGCGTTTTTTCGCTTTCATCAAGCTCTTCATCTGTCTCTCCAGTACCTCGTACTTCCTGAGCAGATCTATCGAACCGAATTTTCGAAAGTCCTTATACGCCAGGGACTTTTTCGCGTACAGTTCCGAGCACTCTTTGTCCCACCAAATGGTGGAAGACCGCCGATTGATCGTTTTCCCGGGTATCGGTTTCGTCTGAGCTTGAGATGCGGCGTCGAGGATCAAGCCAGTGATAAAGTCGTATTCTTCCTCCGGGGGAAGTTCTTCGCGCGATTCGATGTTTTCTGAGATTATGGTCGCGTAGTGTTTCCAATCGATATTGCGTGTGAGGTCATATGTAACATTGATTGGATTTACAGGCGGGTAGCCATTAGTAATTGATATAAGGATTGGCAGATGATCACTACCGTGGGGATCATTGATTACCTTCCACTTGCAATCTAACGCTAGTGATGTCGAGCAAAGAGATAGATCCAGTACGCTTGCGCGGGCTGGAGGATTAGGTATACGTGTCGCTTCCCCAGTGTTTAGAAGTGCCATATCGAAGTCGTCAATCAGGTTATTAATCAGGGCGGATCGGTTGTCGTCGAATAGCGACCCCCATTGAGTGCAATGGGAGTTAAAATCTCCCAAAATTAGCAAAGGTGCGGGAAGCAATTCTGCAATATCAGAAAGTTGCTTCTGCTCAATCCGCACCGATGGAGGAATATATATTGAAGCGATACAAAGGTCCTTGCCTTGTATTCTGGCTTGAATGGCGACGACTTCAATATTCGAGATCGAGGGGAGGTCTATGCGGAAGAACGAATAGCACTTCTTGATCCCTAGTAGTACTCCCCCACCATGTGATCCTCGATCTCGTCGGATGACGTTAAAATCGTGGAAGTTGAGATCATTACTTGAATTGAGAAAAGTTTCACACAGCGCGAATACGTCACAGTTGGAAATATTTAATAATTGTTTGAAAAGGTCGAATTTGGGGATGATACTTCTGCAATTCCACTGTAGCACAGCGATAGAGTTCTCAGCATTGTTCGACGTATTAATCATCGAAGGATACGATAGCTGAAAGGAGGGACCATTGTGCTGTTAGTTGCTTCAAAAATGTTTTAACTGTGGGAAGAAAGGCAAGTAGAAAGCTTTTGAGTGGATCCGAGATGTTGAAAGTTTCAAATATCCAGTCCACAATGTCAGAGAACTTCAAAAATCCCTTTCCCGATTTGATCTCTGAATGTAAATTCGATGCGCCAGGGGTTTTTGGTGCACTAGAAAGCGGTGGGTATTCCTGGTTTGATTTCAAATTTTGCAATCCTGGGGGTACCTGCTTCGGGTTTTTTTCACCACTTTTCTTTGAGTTTGATGTATTTTCCGTTCCGCTCAGGGATATCTTAAGTCCTTTGCGAGTAAGTCGAGGAGAGTTAATCGTTTTTCTCTTCCTAGAGCTTTCTTGCATGGCATAAGAACATCCTTCGAGCGGTTCGTCAGAAGTACCCTCGTCGGTTGGCAAAAAGGTATAGATATTTTCGTTGGTCAATGGCTCGGCTCTCTTAAGTATTTCTGCATAAGAGCGCTTGGAGCGTTCCCTAAGGGAGCGCTTAATTTTTTCCTCGCGCTGTTTGTACGTGGGACATGCCGCGAGATCATGCGGAGTTCCCTCGCAGTAAGGGCACTTCTCAGTGTTCTCATTGCAAGCGTTCTCCACATGATTGCCGCCACATTTGCTACAGCGTGCCTTATTGCAACAGTAGGTAGCTGTATGACCCAACTGCTTGCAGTTCTGGCAGTTCATGACCCGCGGTACGAACAGGCGTACAGGTAGACGAACCCTATCCAGAAGGATGTAGTTTGGCAATGCAGATCCGGCAAAAGTTACCCGAAAGGATTCCGAAGGGTAGAATATTTTCTTCCCATCTTCGACCAATGCTGAATGCAATTGCTTGCAGTCCAGCACCTTTACCTTCTGCAGCATGGGGTTCTTGAAACAGCCAACGCCATGCTCCAAAATGTATTCGACGGTGAGGTTCCCATCGGTAACTACACCGTCAATCTCTACATCCTTGGCAGGGATGTACACGCGATACTCTCTCGTAAAAAGCTCGCAGCTAGCAATTGCGTTTGCTTGCTTCAAGCTTTTCACGGCAACTCGCAGTTTATTCGGTCTAACCTTTGTTATCTCGGCTACGTCCGAAAACTGTTGTGCCAGGTCTTTGCCAATTTTAATAATATTCAAAGGTTTCATTTTGGGCCGGAAGAAGACAATAAACGGCCCCTTCGAGTCATCCGGATAAGCTTTGATCCGTTGGGTGATCTGTTGGCCCGGAGCTGGCAGGCCGGGTGGGGCTGGAGGATCAGACGAGGCTGAAGGAGTGGGCGGAGAGTTTAAAAGAGGTGAACTAGGCGGAGTGATATCTAGCTCGTCTATCTCCTCCTCATCCGTTTCGACGTCGACAAACATCGCAACGTTGAGGTGTTCCATTTTAGCGGGAGCAATAAGCTCTACCGCTTAAAAGCTTTGCAAATTCTAATTTAGGTGTGTTATCAATTGGACGGTTTAGAATCGAGTCAATTTATCAATCAAAGAGAGAGAATAATAAAAATAAAAATAATAATAATAATAATAATAATAATAATAATAATAATAATAATAATAATAATAATAATAATAAATAAGTAAATAATAATAAATAAATACGAAGATCACAATACTTCACCGAGCGCAATCCAAACCGGCTGGTAGGTGAATTGATATCTTCCAATCTAAGCGCCGCACGAACAATACACAGCACCGACTGATGTAATCAATGCTTCTGCTGGAGCACGTGTTCGGGGCACAATGGTTACCGGTATCGGTAGAAAAGAACAATGCCGCTTGCTTTGATGTGCTGGAGTTCACATACGGCTAGCAGCACGAAGGATCGGAAATTAACAATAGTACTCGCTTTATCGAGACACACTTGTGTCTTGTCGAAGCGGATGACACTATGCACTAAGTACACAATTTAACCGAATTAACGCGAGCAAAAAGAAA